>NC_092040.1:44891415-45258891 GCF_003086295.3 Arachis hypogaea
ACAGTCATTCTTAGAATACTCGGAATACCACAGACAAGGTGAGACTTTCCGGATTCCCAGGATCCTACTCGGAATACCACAGACAAGGTGAGACTTTCCGGATCCTCATAAATGCCGCCATCTATCTAGCTTATACCACGAAGATTCTGTTGGGGAATCTAAGAGATACGCATTCAAGCTCTGTTGCATGTAGAACGGAAGTGGTTGTCAATCACGCGCGTTCATAAGTGAGAATGATAATGAGGGTTACTTATCATCACATTCATCATGTTCTTGGGTACGAATGAATATCTTGGAATAAGAATAAGAGAGATTTGAATAAAAGGAAATAGAACTTCATTAATACTTGAGGTACAGCAGAGCTCCACACCCTTAATCTATGGTGTGCAGAAACTCCACCGTTGAAAATACATAAGCAAAGGGTTCAGGCATGGCGAATGGCCAGCCCTCTCCATGATCAAGTGACCGAATGATAAAGACTTAAAGTGGTCAAAAGATGTCTAATACAATAGATAAATATTCTATATATACTTAGACTAGCTCCTAGGGTTTACATCAGTAAGTAATTGATGCATAAATCCACTTTCGGGGCCCACTTGGTGTATGCTTGGGCTGAGCTTGATTAATCCACGAGCTGAGGCATTTCCTGGAGTTGAACTCCGAGTTATGACGTGTTTTGGGCGTTCAACTCCGGATCATGACGTTTTTCTGGCGTTTAACTCCAGACAGCAGCGTGTACTTGGCGTTCAACGCCAAGTTACGTCGTCAATCTTCGAATAAAGTATGGACTATTAATATTGCTGGAAAGCCTGGATGTCTATTCCAACGCCGTTGAGAGCGCGCCATTGAGTTCTGTAGCTCCAGAAAATCCATTTCGAGTGCAGGGAGGTCAGATTCCAATAGCATCAGCAGTCCTTTTGTCAGCTTCTTCAGAGTTTGCTCAATCCTCATTTCAGTCAGAATTTACCTGAAATCACAAAAAAAACACAAACTCATAGTAAAGTCAGAAATGTGAATTAACATAAAAACTAATGAAAACATCCCTAAAAGTAGCTTAAACTTACTAAAAACTATATGAAAACAATGCCAAAAAGCGTATAAATTATCCGCTCATCACAACACCAAACTTAAATTGTTGCTTGTCCCCAAGCAACTGAAAATCAAATAGGATAAAAGAAGAGAATATACTATAAATTTCGGAATATCAATGAATATTAATTTAATTAGATGAGCGGGACTTGTAGCTTTTTGCTTCTGAACAGTTTTGGCATCTCACTTTTTCCTTTGAAGTTTAGAATGGTTGGCTTCTCTAGGAACTTAGAATTTCAGATAGTGTTATTGACTTTCCTAGTTAGGCATGTTGATTCTTGAACACAGCTATTTTATGAGTCTTGGCTGTGGCCCTAAGCACTTTGTCTTCCAGTATTACCACCGGATACACAAATGCCACAGACACATAACTGGGTGAACCTTTTCAGATTGTGACTCAGCTTTGCTAAAGTCCCCAGTTAGTGGTGTCCAGAGCTCTTAAGCACACTCTTTTGCTTTGGATCACGACTTTAACCATTCAGTCTCAAGCTTTTCACTTGGACCTTCATGACACAAGCACATGGTTAGGGACAGCTTGATTTAGCCGCTTAGGCCTGGATTTAATTTCCTTGGGCCCTCCTATCCATTAATGCTCAAAGCCTTGGATCCTTGCTTTTTTTTAAAATTTTTGCCATTTTTTTTTGCTGCTTTTTCTTGCTTCAAGAATCAATTTCATGATGTTTTTCAAATCATCAATAACATTTCTCTTTGTTCATCATTCTTTCAAGAACCAACAATTTTAACACTCATAAACAACAAGATCAAAAAATATATGCACTGTTCATTCATTCATTCAGAAAACAAAAAGTATTGTCACCACATCAATATAATTAAATTAAATTCACTAATAATTTCGAAAATTATGTACTTCTTGTTCTTTTGAATTAAAACATTTTTCATTTAAGATAAGTGAAGGACTAATGGATTTTATTCATAGCTTTAAGGCATGGTTACACACTAATGATCATGAAGTAGAGACACAAAACATAGATAAACATAATTATTAAAAACCGAAAACAGAAAGAAAAATAAAGAACAAGGAATGAATCCACCTCTAGTGGCGTCTTCTTCTTGAAGGACCAATGATGTTCTTCAACTCTTCTATGTCCCTTCCTTGTCTTTGTTGCTCCTCCCTCATTGCTCTTTGATCTTCTCTTATTTCTTGGAGAATGATGGAGTGTTCATGATGTTCCACCCTTAATTGTTCAACATTATGACTCAAATCTTCTAAAGAGGTACTGAGTTGCTCCCAGTAGTTGTTGGGAAGAAATTGCATTCCTTGAGGCAATTGTTGATGATGAACTTCCTCATGTTCTTCTTGAGGGCCGTGAGGAACTTCCCTTGTTTGCTCCATCCTTTTCTTGGTGATGGGCTTGTCTTCTTCAATGGAGACATCTCCATCTATGATAACTCCAGCTGAGAAACATAGATGGCATATAAGGTGAGGGAAGGCTAGCCGTGCCATAGGTGAGGACTTGTCGGCTATTTTGTAGAGTTCATTGGAGATGACTTCATGTACCTCTACTTCCTCTCCAATCATGATGCTATGGATCATGATAGCCCGATCCACAGTAACTTCAGATCGGTTGCTAGTAGGAATGATGGATCTTTGGATGAACTCCAACCATCCTCTAGCTACAGGCTTGAGATCCAGTCTTCTTAGTTTAACTGGCTTGCCTTTGGAGTCTATTCTCCACTGAGCTCCTTCCACACATATGTCCATAAGGACTTGGTCCAACCTTTGATTAAAGTTGACCCTTCTTGTGTAGGGGCGTTCATCACCTTGCATCATTGGTAAATGAAACGCCAACCTCACATTTTCCGGACTAAAATCTAAGTATTTCCCCCGAACCATTGTGATATAGTTCTTTGGATTCGGGTTCATACTTTGATCATGGTTTCTAGTGATCCATGTATTGGCATAGAACTCTTGAACCATCAATATTCCGACTTGTTGCATGGGGTTGGTTATGACTTCCCAACCTCTTCTTTGGATTTCATGTCGGATTTCCGGATACTCATTCTTTTTGAGCTTGAAAGGGACCTCGGGGATCACCTTCTTCTTTGCCACAACATCATAGAAGTGGTCTTGATGGCTTTTGGAGATGAATCTTTCCTTCTCCCATGACTCGGAGGTGGAGGCTTTTGCCTTCCCTTTCCCTTTTCTTGAGGATACTCCGGTCTTAGGTGCCATTGATGGTGATGAAAAACAAAAAGCTTAGGCTTTTTTACCACACCAAACTTAAAATTTGCTCGCCCTCGAGCAAGAAAGAAAAGAAAAGTAGAAGAAGAAGAAGAGAATTTGGTAGAGAGGGGGAGAAGGAGGTTCGGCTATGTGGGAGAAGATGGGGATTGTGTTGTGTGAAAATGAAGAAGAAAAGAAGGGTATTTATAGGGAGAGGGAGGGTGGGAGTTCGGCCATTTTGGGTGGGAAAGGGTGGGAAAGTGAATTTGACTTTTATGGAGGTAGGTGGGGTTCATGGGGAAGAGAAGGTTGATGTGAATGGTGAATGGGGTAATTGGGAAGATGAATTGAGGTGATTGATGAAGAATATTGGGAATTGTGACATGGGGTATTCAAATCACAAAAATAGGATTAGGAGGTAAGGTGGGAATATGGTAGGTGGGGATCCTGTGGGGTCCACAGATCCTGAGGTGAGGATCCTGTGGGGTCCACAGATCCTGAGGTGAAAAGAAATACCATTCCTTCACCATATAGGCATGTAAATTGCCTCCATGCATCATTCTGGCGTTCAAACGCCCATTGGTGCATGTTCTGGGCGTTAAACGCCCATGTAATGCATGTTTCTGGCGTTGAACGCCAGTTTCATGCTTGTTTCTGGCGTTCAGCGCCAGTTTGTCCTCTGTGTGCACATCCTGGCGTTAAACGCCAGGTTGTTGCTTGTTTCTGGCATTCAGCACCAGAATGGTACTCTGTTCTGGCGTTGAACGCCAGCCAGATGCATCTTACTGGCGTTGAACGCCAGTCTGCGCTGCCTCCAAGGTGAACAATTTTTTTCTTCTGTTTTTGACTCTGTTTTTAATTTAATTTTTTTTGATTTTTTTCGTGACTCCTCATGATCATGTACCTAATTAAACACAATAATAACACTAAAACAAAATAAAATAAAATTAGATAAATAAAATTGGGTTGCCTCCCAACAAGCGCTTCTTTAATGTCAATAGCTTGACAGTGGTTCTCATGGAGCCACAAGGTGATCAGGTCAATGTTGTATAGTTGTCCACACTAAACTTAGAGTTTGGATATGGGATCTTAACACCAAACTTAGAGTTTGGTTGTGGCCTCACAACACCAAACTTAGAATTTGACTGTGTGGGCTCTTCTTGACTCTGAACTGTGAGAAGCTCTTCATGCTTACTCTCTTTTGTCACAGAGGGATGGCCATGTGCCTTAAACACAAGGTAGTCCCCATTCAATTGAAGGACTAACTCACCTCTGTTAACATCTATCACAGCTTCTGCTGTGGCTAGGAAAGGTCTTCCTAGGATGATGCATTCATCATCTTCCTTCCTAGTGTCTAGGATTATGAAATCAGCAGGGATGTAAAGGCCTTCAACCTTTACTAACACGTCCTCTACTGTCCCATAAGCTCGTCTTACTGACTTATCTGCCAATTGCAATGAGAACAAGGCAGGTTGTACCTCAATGATCCCCAGTTTCTCCATTACAGAGAGTGGCATAAGATTTATCCCTGATCCCAGATCACATAGAGCTTTTTCAAAGCTCATGGTGCCAATGGTACAAGGTATTAAGAATTTGCCAGGATCTTGTTGCTTTTGAGGTAGAGTTTTCTGAATCCAAGTATCTAGTTCACTAATGAGCAAGGGAGGTTCACTTTCCCAAGTCTCATTACCAAACAGCTTGGCATTCAGCTTCATGATAGCTCCTAAATATTGAGCAACTTGCTCTTCAGTCACATCTTCATCCTCTTCAGAGGAAGAATAGTCTTCAGAGCTCATGAATGGCAGAAGGAGATTTAATGGAATCTCTCTGGTCTCTGTATGAGCCTCAGATTCCTCAGGATCCTTAATAGGAAACTCCTTCTTGCTTGAAGGACGTCCCAGGAGGTCTTCCTCACTAGGATTTTCGTCCTCCTCCTCCCTTGTGCATTCGGCCTCTTTGATCACATCAATGGCCTTGCACTCTCCTTTTGGATTCTCTTCTGTATTGCTTGGGAGAATACTGGGAGGAGTTTCAATAACTTTCTTACTCAGCTGGCCCACTTGTGCCTCCAGATTTCTGATGGAGGATCTTGTTTCATTCATGAAACTGAAAGTGGCCTTTGACAGATCAGAGACTATATTGGTTAAATTAGAAGTGTTTTGTTCAGAATTCTCTGTCTGTTGCTGAGAAGATGATGGATATGGCTTACTATTACTCAGCCTGTTGCGTCCACCATTGTTAAAGCCTTGTTGAGGCTTTTGTTGATCCTTCCAGGAGAAATTTGGATGATTTCTCCATGATGGGTTATAGGTGTTTCCATAAGGTTCACCCATGTAATTAACCTCTGCCATGGCAGGGTTCTCAGGATCATAAGCTTCTTCAGAAGCTGCCTCTCTAGTACTGTTGGATGTATGTTGCAATCCATTCAGATTTTGAGAGATTATGTTGACCTGTTGAGTCAACATTTTGTTCTGAGCCAATATGGCATTCAGAGCATCAATTTCAAGAACTCCTTTCTTCTGAGGTATCCCATTATTCACGGAATTCCTCTCAGAGGTATACATGAACTGGTTGTTTGCAACCATGTCAATGAGTTCTTGAGCCTCTTCAGGCATTTTCTTCAGGTGAATAGATCCACCTGCAGAATGGTCCAATGACATTTTCGAAAATACAGAGAGACCATAATAGAATATATCTAATAGGGTCCATTCTGAAAACATGTTAGATGGACATCTTTTGGTTAGCTGCTTGTATCTTTCCCAAGCTTCATAGAGGGATTCACCATCTTTTGCTTGAAGGTTTGAACATCCACTCTCAGCTTGCTCAGCTTTTGAGGAGGGAAGAACTTATCCAAGAAAGCAGTGACCAGCTTATCCCAGGAGTCCAGGCTATCTTTAGGTTGTGAATCTAACCATATTCTAGCTCTGTCTCTTACAGCAAAAGGGAAAAGCATGAGTCTGTAGACTTCAGGATCAACTCCATTCGTCTTTACAGGCTCACAGATCTGCAAGAACTCAGTTAAAAACTGATAAGGATCTTCAGATGGAAGTCCATAAAACTTGCAGTTTTGTTGCATCAAGGCAACTAGCTGAGGTTTCAGCTCAAAGTTATTGGCTCCAATGGCAGGAATGGAGATGCTTCTTCCATCAAACTTGGACGTTGGCTTTGTGAAGTCACCAAGCATTCTCCTTGCATTATTATTATTATTATTTTTGGCTGCCATCTCCTTCTCTTGTTCGAAAATTTCTGAAAGGTTGTTTCTGGATTGTTGTAATTTAGCTTCTCTTAATTTTCTCTTCAGAGTCCTTTCAGGTTCTGGATCAACTTCAACAAGAGTGCCTTTTTCCCTGTTCCTGCTCATATGAAAGAGAAGAAAACAAGAAAAGAAAGAGAAATCCTCTATGTCACAGTATAGAGATTCCTTTATGTTAGTAGAAGAAGAAGGGGGTAGAAGAATCCAAATACAAGGGATATAAGAAGTTCGGATTCTTAGATGAAGAGAGGTGAAGAGAAGTGTTAGTAATTAAATAATTAAATAGAAGAAGAGAAGAGAAGAAAATTTTCGAAAATAATTTTGAAAAAGAGGTTAGTAATTTTCGAAAATTAAAGATAAGATATAATTAAAATTAAAATTTAAAACAAAAAGAATTTTTGAAAAAGAGAGGGAGAATTTTCGAAAGTTAGAGAGGGAAAAGTAGTTAGGTTGTTTTGAAAAAGATAAGAAACAAACAAAAAGTTAGTTAGTTGATTGAAAAAGATTTGAAATCAAATTTTGAAAAAGATAAGAGGATAAGAAGTTAGATAAGATATTTTGAAATCAAATTTTGAAAAAGATAAAATTTTTGAAAAAGATAAGATAAAAGATAAAAAGATAAGATAAAAATTTTAATAAAAAGATATTTTGAAAAAGATTTAATTTTTAAAATTACTTAACTAACAAGAAACTACAAGATAGGATTCTAGAATTTAAAGATTGAACCTTTCTTAACAAGAAAGTAACAAACTTCAAATTTTTGAACCAATCACATTAATTGTTAGCTTAATTTTTGAAAATATGATATAAAAGATAAGAAAAAGATTTTTGAAAATTAATTTTTAAAATTTTCGAAAATAATAATAAAAAAAATGAAAAAGATATGATTTTTGAAAAAGATTTTGAAAAGATAAGATTTTTTAAAATTGAAATTTTGACTTGACTTGTAAGAAACAACTAATTTTGAAAATTTTTGACCAAGTCAACCCAAAATTTCGAAATTTTGGAGGGAAATAAGGAAAAGATATTTTTTTGATTTTTGAATTTTTAATTATGAAAAAGAAAAACAACAAAAATACTCAATGCATGAAATTTTTAGATCAAAACAATGAATGCATGCAAGAATGCTATGAATGTCAAGATGAACACCAAGAACACTTTGAAGATCATGATGAACATCAAGAACATTATTTTGAAAAATTTTTGATGCAAAGAAAACATGCAAGACACCAAACTTAGAAATCTTTAATGCATGAAAAATATGAATGCAAAAATGCACATGAAAAACAACAAACAACACTAAACAAGAATTCATCAAGATCAAACAAGAAGACTTGTCAAGAACAACTTGAAGATCACGAAGAACACTATGAATGCATGAGATTTTCGAAAAATGCAAGAAAAATTTTAAAAGCATGCAGTTGACACCAAACTTAAAAATTGACTCAAGACTCAAACAAGAAACACAAAATATTTTTGATTTTTATGATTTTCTAATTTTTTTGTATTTTTATTACTTTTTTTCGAAAATACTTTTTGGAAAAACGAAAAATAAAAGAAAAATTTTTGAAAAAGATTTTTGAAAAGAAAATTACCTAATCTGAGCAACAAGATGAACCGTCAGTTGTCCATACTCGAACAATCCCCGGCAACGGCGCCAAAAACTTGGTGGACGAAATTGTGATCAATTCTCTTTAAGTTGTTTGTCTTTGTATGAAATCATTATTATGGCACTGGTTGAATTCACAACTCCGTTCAACTAACCAGCAAGTGTACTGGGTCGTCCAAGTAATAAACCTTACGTGAGTAAAGGTCGATCCCACAGAGATTGTTGGTATGAAGCAAGCTATGGTCACCTTGTAAATCTCAGTCAGGCAGATTAAATTGGTTTATGGGTTTTTCGAATAATTAATAATAAAAAGAAATAATAAAAGGGATAGAAGACTTATGCAGATTCATTGGTGGGAATTTCAGATAAGCGAAGGGAGATGCTGTATGGCTCAAGGACGCCTGCTCTCCTACTGCTTCTACTCAATCCTTCTTACTCCTTTCCATGGCAAGCTTTGTATAGGGGTTCACCATCAACTGTGGCTACTTTCAATCCTCTCGGGAAAATGATCCTATGCGGTTGTCAGTCGCACGGCTAATCGTCTGGAGGCATCACCCATGGCTGATGGCTACATCCCATCCTCGCAGTGAAAACTAATGCTCACGCACTCTGTCACAGTACGGCTAATCACCGGTTGGTTCCCGCTCCTACTGGAATAGAATCCCTTGATTCTTTTGCGTCTGTCACTAACGCCCAGCAGGTTACAAGTTTGAAGCACGTCACAGTCATTCATTACCGGAATCCTACTCGGAATACCACAGACAAGGTGAGACTTTCCGGATTCCCAGGATCCTACTCGGAATACCACAGACAAGGTGAGACTTTCCGGATCCTCATAAATGCCGCCATCTATCTAGCTTATACCACGAAGATTCTGTTGGAGAATCTACGAGATACGCATTCAAGCTCTGTTGCATGTAGAACGGAAGTGGTTGTCAATCACGCGCGTTCATAAGTGAGAATGATAATGAGGGTTACTTATCATCACATTCATCATGTTCTTGGGTACGAATGAATATCTTGGAATTAGAATAAGAGAGATTTGAATAAAAGGAAATAGAACTTCATTAATACTTGAGGTACAGCAGAGCTCCACACCCTTAATCTATGGTGTGCAGAAACTCCACCGTTGAAAATACATAAGCAAAGGGTTCAGGCATGACCGAATGGCCAGCCCTCTCCATGATCAAGTGACCGAATGATAAAAGACTTAAAGTGGTCAAAAGATGTCTAATACAATAGATAAATATTCTATATATACTTAGACTAGCTCCTAGGGTTTACATGAGTAAGTAATTGATGCATAAATCCACTTCCGGGGCCCACTTGGTGTATGCTTGGGCTGAGCTTGATTAATCCACGAGCTGAGGCATTTCCTGGAGTTGAACTCCGAGTTATGACGTGTTTTGGGCGTTCAACTCCGGATCATGACGTTTTTCTGGCGTTTAACTCCAGACAGCAGCGTGTACTTGGCGTTCAACGCCAAGTTACGTCGTCAATCTTCGAATAAAGTATAGACTATTATATATTGCTGGAAAGCCCTGGATGTCTACTTTCCAACGCCGTTGAGAGCGCGCCAATTGGAGTTCTATATCTCCAGAAAATCCATTTCGAGTGCAGGGAGGTCAGATTCCAACAGCATCAGCAGTCCTTTTGTCAGCCTTCTTCAGAGTTTTGCTCAAATCCCTCAATTTCAGTCAGAATTTACCTGAAATCACAGAAAAACACACAAACTCATAGTAAAGTCCAGAAATGTGAATTTAACATAAAAACTAATGAAAACATCCCTAAAAGTAGCTTAAACTTACTAAAAACTATATGAAAACAATGCCAAAAAGCGTATAAATTATACGCTCATCAATGGAGTTCGAATTTTGCATTAAGGAATAGTGTTAGTCCATAAATAGAAGGATGTGAGAAGAGGGGAAGCAATTTTCGAAAATCAAGTAAAAGATTTTGAAAACATTTTGAAAAACACTAATTGATTTTCGAAAATAAAAGTGGGAAAGAAATCAAGTGATTTTTGAAAAAGAATTTGAAATTAGAAATCAAAAAGATTTGATTGAAAGTTATTTTGAGGAAGATGTGGTTAAGAAGATATGATTGGTTTTAAAAAGATGTGATTGAGAAGATATGATTTGAAAAACATTTTAAAAAAAATTTGATTTTGAAAATTAATGACTTGGCTATCAAGAAAAGATATGATTCAAACATTAAACCTTTCTCAACAGAAAAGGCAACATACTTGAAATGTTGAATCAAATCATTAATTGATAGCAAGTATCTTTGAAAATAGAAAGAAATTGAATTTGAAAAAGATTTGATTGAAAAGATATGATTTGAAAAAGATTTGATTTTGAAAAGATTTTGAAAACTTGAAAAAATTTGCATTGGAAACAAAATCTTCCCTCTTGTGCCATCCTGGCGTTAAACGCCCAGAATGGTGCACATTCTGGCGTTTAACGCCCAAAACTCTACCCTTTTGGGCGTTAAACGCCCAACCAGGCACCCTGGCTGGCGTTTAAACGCCAGTCTGTCCTTCTTCACTGGGTGTTTTGAACGCCCAGCTTTTTCTGTATAATTCCTCTGCTGTATGTTCTGAATCTTCAATTCTCTGTATTATTGACTTGAAAAGACACAAATTAAAAATATTTTTGGATTTTTAATAGTGAGGAATAATCAAAACGCAACTAAAATCAAATAATAATGCATGCAAGACACCAAACTTAGTAGTTTGTATACTACTGACACTAATGAGAATGCATATGAGACACATAAACACTCAAGTCAAGAGGAATTAAAGATCAGAGTAATGAAATCATCAATAACATCTTGAAGATCACTAAGACACATGAATGAATGCAAGAAAAACAGAAACATGCAATTGACACCAAACTAAAATGAGACTCTAGACTCAAACAAGAAATTTTTGGATTTTATGATTTTCTAAATTTTTTTTTGTGCTTTTTCGAAAATTAAGTGGAAAAAGAAAATGAAGGTATCAAAATTCTTAATGAGAATTCCAGGAATCATGCAATGTTTAGTCTAAGACTCTGGTCCAGGAATTAGACATGGCTTCACAGCCAGCCAAGCTTTCAAAGAAAGCTTCGGTCCAAAACACTAGACATGGCCAAAGGCCAGCCAAGCCTTAGCAGATCACTGCTCCAATAGCAAGATTGATAGAAATCAACAAGCTCTTGTGATGATAAGTTGAAACCTTGGTCCAATGAAATTAGACATGGCTTCACAGCCAGCCAGATTTCAACAGATCATCATGAAACTCTAGAATTCATTCTTAAGAACTCTGAAGAAAAAATACCTAATCTAAGCAACAAGATGAACCGTCAGTTGTCCATACTCGAACAATCCCCGGCAACGGCGCCAAAAACTTGGTATGTGAAATTGTGATCAATACTTTTCACAACACAAATAATCCCCGGTGATGAATCCAAAAACTTGGTATTCAAAACCATGGCATAAACACAACTTTGCACAACTAACCAGTAAGTGTACTGGGTCGTCCAAGTAATAAACCTTACGCGAGTAAGGGTCGATCCCACAGAGATTGTTGGTATGAAGCAAGCTATGGTCACCTTGTAAATCTTAGTCAGGCAGACTCAAATGGATATGAATGATGATATACGAATAAAACATAAAGGTAAAGATAGAGATACTTATGTAATTCATTGGTGGGAATTTTAGATAAGCGTATGAAGATGCTTGTCCCTTCCGTCTCTCTGCTTTCCTACTGTCTTCATGCAATCCTTCTTACTCCTTTCCATGGCAAGCTTATGCAAGGGTTTCACCGTTGTCAGTGGCTACCTCCCATCCTCTCAGTGGAAATGTTCAACGCACCCTATCACGGCACGGCTATCCATCTGTTGGTTCTCAATCAGGCCGGAATAGAATCCAGTGATTCTTTTGCGTCTGTCACTAACGCCCCACCTTCAGGAGTTTGAAGCTCGTCACAGTCATTAAATCATTGAATCCTACTCAGAATACCACAGACAAGGTTAGACCTTCCGGATTCTCTTGAATGCCGCCATCAGTTCTAGCCTATACCACGAAGACTCTGATCTCACGGAATGGCTGGCTCGGTTGTCAGGTGAGCACTCGGTTGTCAGGCGATCAACCATGCATCGTGTATCAGGAATCCAAGAGATATTCACCCAATCTAAGGTAGAACGGAGGTGGTTGTCAGGCACACGTTCATAGGTGAGAATGATGATGAGTGTCACGGATCATCACATTCATCAAGTTGAAGAACAAGTGATATCTTGGAACAAGAACAAGCGGAATTGAATAGAAGAACAATAGTAATTGCATTAATACTCGAGGTACAGCAGAGCTCCACACCTTAATCTATGGTGTGTAGAAACTCCACCGTTGAAAATACATAAGAACAAGGTCTAGGCATGGCCGAATGGCCAGCCTCCCAAAGAGGGTTCAATCATAAAAACATGATCAAAAGCTCTAAATACAATAGTAAAAGGTCATATATATAGAGAACTAGTAGCCTAGGGTGTACAGAGATGAGTAAATGACATAAAAATCCACTTCCGGGCCCACTTGGTGTGTGCTTGGGATGAGCATTGGAGCATTTTCGTGTAGAGACTCTTCTTGGAGTTAAACGCCAGCTTTTATGCCAGTTTGGGCGTTTAACTCCCATTCTTGTGCCAGTTCCGGCGTTTAACGCTGGGAATTCTGAGGGTGACTTTGAACGCCGGTTTGGGCCATCAAATCTTGGGCAAAGTATGGACTATCATATATTGCTGGAAAGCCCAGGATGTCTACTTTCCAACGCCGTTGAGAGCGCGCCAATTGGGCTTCTATAGCTCCAGAAAATCCGCTTCGAGTGCAGGGAGGTCAGAATCCAACAGCATCTGCAGTCCTTTTTAGTCTCTGAATCAGATTTTTGCTCAGGTCCCTCAATTTCAGCCAGAAAATACCTGAAATCACAGAAAAACACACAAACTCATAGTAAAGTCCATAAAAGTGAATTTTAACTAAAAACTAATAAAAATATACTAAAAACTAACTAGATCATACTAAAAACATACTAAAAACAATGCCAAAAAGCGTACAAATTATCCGCTCATCAGCTGGGAAGACAACTCCAGAAGGTATCATGAAATGGTTTTCGATTCTGCTGGTCTAGAAGATCCTCATGTAGAGGCTAAAAACTTTTTTGATCTTCTTGAGGCAGCTCAAAAACCTTTGTGGGAAGGTTGTGTGCACTCTCAACTATCGATAGCTGTTAGAATGCTATGCATTAAGGCCGAGGAAAACCAATCACAGGAGTCATTTAAGCAGTGGGCCACCTTAATTAGGGAAATTGCTCCTAAGGGTAGTGCCATACCTAGGGATTACTATGAGGCTAAGAAGTTAGAGCAAAAGCTTGGATTGAAGGTAATCAAAATAGATTGTTGCTCAAACAATTGCATGTTGTATCGAAAAGACGATGCTGCTCTAACTAGTTGCAAGTTTTGTGAAGCACCTAGATTCAAGCCTATTTTCGATGGTGGTTGTAAGTCCAAGAGAGTTCCTGTCAAACGGATGCACTACTTACCCTTAATCCCTAGACTTCGAAGGCTTTACGCGTCAATGAGTTCAGCTCCGCACATGACGTGGCATATAAAAAACCAACGTGATGATGGTGTGATGATCCATCCGTCACATGGGGAGGCATGGAAAAGCTTTGACCGTATCCACTCTGATTTTGCTTTGGAGCCTAGAAATATTAGGTTAGGTCTTTGCTCTGATGGGTTTACCCCAAATATCCAATTTAGCAAGCCTTATTCTTGTTGGCCCGTAATTGTTATTCCATACAATCTACCTCCTGGAATGTGTATGAAAGATCCCTATTTGTTCTTGACTTGCTTAATACCTGGTCCTAATAACCCTAAAGCCAACATTGATGTATTCTTGGGACCCTTGATTGATGAATTAAATGAGTTGTGGAATCCTGGTGTTTTGACATATGATATTGTAGAAAAGAAGAATTTCGTCTTAAAGGCAGCATTGATGTGAACTATCAATAATTTTCCGGCTTATGGGATGTTGTCTGGGTGGATGGCACAAGGAAGATTGTCATGTCCTATTTGCATGGAGGATACCAAGTCTTTTACACTATCACATGGAGGCAAGGCATCATGGTTTGATTGTCATCGGAGGTTTTTGCCGATAAACCACCCTTATAGGCGCAATAAGAATGACTTCAGGAAGAATAAAATAGAAAGTGAAGAGGCTCCTACCAGATTAAGTGGTTTGGAGATTTGGAAAAGGATTAAAGGACTTGAGAAGATATCAGATAATGGAAAGTGGATCAAATCGCGAGAGTATGGTATTACTCACAATTGGACTAAGCAAAGTGTGTTTTGGGAGTTACCTTATTGAAAGGATAACCTGGTTCATCACTGTCTTGATGTAATGCATATAGAGAAGAATGTGCTTGATAACATAATGAATACTGTTATGGACACTGATAGAACTAAAGACAATGAAAAGGCTAGGTTAGACCTGGCTGAATTGTGCAAGCGTCCAGATTTACATTTGCGGCATGTCGGTGATAATTGTTGGTCCAAACCTAAGGCAGCTTATACTTTAACTTCTGAACAACAACAAGACGTGTATAGGTGGGTGCAACAACTTAGATTTCCAGATGGTTATGCATCTAACCTTGCTAGATGTGTAAGTCTTTCCCGGGGGAGGTTTATTGGTATGAAGAGCCATGATTGTCACATTTTTATGCAGTGCTTGCTTCCAACTGCATTCAGAGAACTACCTACAAATATATGGAAGCCTCTTACCGAGTTAAGCCAGTTTTTCAAAGACTTGTGCTCAACCACTCTCAAGGTTCATGATTTAGAGGTTATGGAGCAGAATATTCCCATTATCCTTTGCAAGTTAGAAAGGATATTTTCCCCGGGATTCTTTAATGTGATGGAGCATTTGCCAATTCATCTAGCATATGAGGCACGTGTGTGTGGACCTGTCCAATATAGGTGGATGTATCCGTTTGAACGGGTGATAGGAGCTTTCAAGCGAACAGTGAAAAATAGAGCAAGGGTTGAAGGTTTGATTTGTGAGGCTTTCTTGGCAAAGGAGACTTCAAGTTTTGTTTCTTTCTACTTTGAACCACATATCTTATCGAGGCGAACCCGTGAGGGAAGAAATGATGACGGCGGAGACACAATTAAAGCCTCTTTATCAATATTTAATAGACCTGGTCGCAAGGTTGGAAAAGTTAAAGATCATTGGTTAGATGAACGAGACAAGGCCGCAGCTCATTTGCATATTCTACTCAATGAAAGCAAAGTTAGCCCTTTCTATATGTAAGTGCCCAGATCTTTTATTAAACAGTTAATTACACTAGCTCTACTAATGAATCCCATAGCTTATAAACTCTAGTCCTACTTTCATCAAGGTTTTGGAAAGAAACTTGTCCTGGAGAAAGCGATGACCGATTTCCCCCTTGGTTTGCATCATATGTAAGTGCGTAAATTTGTATCATTTATTTTAAAAGTTTCTAACTAAAGATTTGCATCACATATCACTTCTATTAAATAATTTGTTGCATGTTTCTAACTAGGTTCAAAATCAATGCAATGAAATTGTTGATCCGGGTTTGCAATCACTTTCTTGGGGTCCTTCAAACAAAGCAACAAGTTATCCAATTTATAAAGTAAATGGATATACATTTCATACCCTTGTAAGGTCAAAAGGAAAAAAAACCGATAACACCGGTGTGTTTGTTAAAGGTGATATAGGCAACGGGGAAAGTGATTGGTTTGGAGTATTAGAAGATATACTCGAGCTTGAATACACTGGTAGTGACTCTAATCGAGTTGTTTTGTTCAAATGTCAATGGTATGATCCAAGTCGTCCAAATGGAACACGTATTCATAATGACTACAAAATAACTGAAGTCAACCATAGTAAAAGATATCGCCACTATGATCCTTTCATTGTCGCCCAAAAAGCTAAACAAGTTTACTTCTTACCTTATCCTGGAAATTGCAAGTCTATGTGGTGTGTTGTTGTAAACACTAAACCAAGAGGTCGAATTGAAATCAATCATGTACATGTAGAGGAGGATGAGGAAGGGAATGATGTAGCTTATCAAGCGGATGAGAGTAATCCTTCTAGGATTTCTGACACCGAGCCTCCTATCAGTCTTAAGTCTCCATTTGGAGAGGACCGCATTGTTGAATTGTCCATTGGCTCTAGTTCTGGGGCTAATAAAAATGATGATGATGATGTTGCAGACTTTAATGATGATATTGATTTTTAATAGGGTAATCATTTTTAGCTTGTATTGTTTTAGCTTATATTGTTCTTTACATATATTCTTCTTAATTTGTATGCTTAAAGCACCACTGGAATTTTTTTCTTGTCCCTTTTCTGAAATTTAGGAAGCTTCATATTCTTTCTTGTTGTTTTTAATCTCTTTCTTACAGTTTGGTTTGAAATTTAGATCAGAATAGTTTATTAAGCACTCTGGACTCGTTTTCTGGACTCATCAATGCACAAATTATTAGCTTTAAGAGTATAATTATTAGCTTTAAGATTCTTGATTAGACAAACCTGTTAGTGCTTTAAGAGTAGAATTATTAGCTTTGAGTGTGTATATTGGCTGTTTAACTTTTACTGTGTGATATTTTGCATAATAAATCAAATATGGAGCTGCCTCTATTCTTCAGGCTTTTAGTGCCTTTTGGTGTTTTGTGTTGGTTTTGTTGGTGGATTATTTTATCTGGCTTAGATGTGGATTTATTTATTTATTTTATGCTTGCTCAGCTGTGGATTTTGCATTTTCTTCCTACAAGCGTTGTTACCATGTATATTTTCTTTTCCTCTCTATATTGGCATTTTCTGTGTATTAATTTCATCAATTGGTTTCCCCATATATAACATGTTTATGGTGTTTGCAATGCGTTTCTTTGATAGGATTACTGATCTTTTTAGATCTTAGTTAAACTAGTACAAATTTATTATAAAAGACTGTGTGAGCATTAGCTTGTATTTTGAGTTAGTAAGTGTAAACTTGTGAAAGCTCAGAGATAATAGATAGTTTAACAATTGAATTTTGGTGAAACTACAAGGACTTACTGAGTAATTTTACATAATTTTAGTGCTCCATACATTTTGGTTAAGGATAATTTCCAAGTATGTTCATTATTCCCATCTTTTTATGAATTGAAAATCATTGATCAAATTTTAGAACTTTTCCTGCATCAGAATTTCAAGTTTAGATGCTTTGTTCTGCGTCTTATTTGAAAGAACTCTATTCTTGCCCGTATGTTTTGTCTACTGTATTTGATGATGGATTCCAAACACATTTCACTGTCATTTAGATAAACTTGTAAAAGTCATATTTATTTTCCCTCTACCTATTCTACCTATAGCTCTGCAATTATGTTCTTATCTCTGAGTTTGCAATCATCCCTATTCTATTCTCTATAACTTGTATTTGCAATTATGTTCTTATCTCTGATTACTATTGTTTTTAATATATATGTAGATCATGGCTCCTCGGGTCAAGGTTAAAGGTGTAAAGAGTCATAGAAGTTCTCGCACCACTGCCGCAGCCGCTATTTCAACCACCTCCACCTCTTTTGGGACTTCGGTTGTGCCAGATTTTCAGTCAGGATCACTTAGCCAGCAACCGTATTTGATGGTACCTAATCCAGGCTACACGGGTCTTCCTCCACCAAGTTGGCCTACTCCAGGATGTATGGGTCCCCCTCCTCCACCCCCTCCTCCAATTTCGATTCCTCATCTGCTTCGCAATTCCAGTCTATTAGTTGATTCAGAGACACCTGGAAGCTCTAGTACATCTCCTCTATCAGAGACTGCATCGGTTCCTAATATTATCACAAAAGAAAGATTAGTTCCTGATGGAAAAACAAGGTAAAATTTGGATCTCTCAATAATTAAAATAGCAGCTTCTAGTGGATTTCTCATACTGCATTACCTATTTCTCTTATTACTCTTCTACACAATTTTTACATACTGCATTACCTATTCCTCTTATTACTTTTTCAGCAAGCAATACTAATCACTCTTCTTCTTTTACTACTCCTAATCTAAATGTGTTTACTACTATATTTTAATTTCAAATTAAAGTGCTAATGACTTAAAACTATTTTTTTATTTTTCTAACTTGTCAATTCTTTATGAAATTATCAGTTGGTTACCTTTCCCTCCTGGTTCTCAGAAGATTACAGAGATCATCAAGAAATGATATGATAAACCGTACAAAAAGTTTGGAGATGTCCCTCTTCCGACAAAGAAGCTTTGGTTTAAGGAGTGGAAGGTAAAAGTGTTGGATTGAATAAAATTATTTTGGATTGAATATTGTTCATGTGATTTGAATCTTATAAGTAGCAACTTGATGAGTATGTGCAGAGCCACTTTCTTATTGATGATGATGATGATGAGTTTTTCTGGAGGGCTTTCAAGTATAGGACAAGTAAGCGATTTAGCCAAATGATGTCAGATATCCGTGAGGGTTTGGATACAACCCACGAATGGCTAATTCCTGCTTACAAAAAGGTGTTGGAAAGGTATTGGGAAACAGATGAGAAATGGAAAAATATAAGAAAAAAAGCAAGAGAGAATCGAGCATCACTCTTAGGTGGTTCTGTCCATTGCGGTGGTTCTTTTCCATTGAGCTCAACTATAGAGAGGATGGTAAACTAATTTAAGTGGCTTTAGATCTTATTTAATAGACATCTATTTATGTAAAATTTTTCTTATTTTGTATTTTATGCGGAACAGAAGAAGCAGTTGGCCCGTACACCAACCCACGAGGAGGTCTTCAAAGAAATCCACACACTTAAAAGTGACAAGTCTAAATGGGTGGACAAGCGCTCTCAAGACACTCGTGTGAGATATAGCACAAATACTTCTCCTATGTCAAAATTATTAACTAATTCCTAGCTGTCTGGCATTAACATTACTGTATTTAGTGGTCCTAACTATGTTCAACATTATTATTATTATTATTATTATTCAGCTTTGTGCTTTGTGATTTTATAGTTGGTTTCTTTTCTTCCAAGTTTCTGTAGTCTAAGCCCTTTGACACATCTCCTTATATAGGGTCTATTCAATTATTCACAATTTGATTCCATAGACCAACTTAAGAGATAATACAGTTCACCAATCTTAATCTTGTGTAGAAAGCATGTGAAGCATGCATTATCCTCTTGGAATATGGTAAGCTTGTCCCATCTCTGCCTAACATGTGAAACTTTTGCATCAAATTATTCAAAGTGAAATGGTTTTTGAAACTGTGAAGTTTATTATCTGGCATGTCCCCATTGCTCATCACCTAATGTGTATATAATATAATCCATGCTTCTTCAAAGATTGTCTCAAAATCATGAGGTTGGAACTGTGCAACATGGATTAAATTACTCATCTTTGCAAAGTTAAGATCCACATTTTGTGATATGAAGAATGGTTTAATATGTGACAGATAAGTTTGTTGAGAATAAGAAAACATACTGATGAGCAGATTAGTAGCAGTAGAGTAATTTTTAAGTGTGTCCATGAATAACATGTAGTGTTCATGTCTCCCCTTCCTATTATCAGAATCTCCTTCATCATGTAGTATTAATCTTGTTTTTGCTTTTAGCATATCATAAAGAATGCTGATACTAATATTTAGCTCAATATTCTTGGGACTATTAAACTATTCTTGCTGTTTGTTATATAAGATCATGGATCTTTTTGTGAAGATTTCTTGTGAAAATCCAGCCTCATTTTTGCTTGTGACTATTATTGGAGTTTTCTATTGTTTGAATTTATATAAAATTTGATTAGAAAAGTTTTGTGCAAAATCTAAAAGTTTTCTATTAAGTAATATGCATGCTATTTGTCTTAATAATAATAATATAATTGATATAATCATTGTGCAACAGGAGAAGTTTATAAAAAAGTTGGCAGAAGTTCAAGCTCAACGTGCCGAGGCTCAAGCACAGGGAATGGAGCTACAACCAATTGATGAAGATTTGATTTGGGAGGAAGTGTGTGGTGGGCAAAAGAAGAATCGAGTTTACAGAAAAGGGTCATTCTTTTCTAGCTCTATCAAGTCTGGAACCACTTCTGCCAATTCTGTATCTGGAAGAGCACCAAGAAATCAAAATTCTGTTCCTGATTTGCGAGAACAGATTTATAATCTCAATGAAGAGCTTTTTCAGCGTGTTACTCAACAAACAGATGAGCGTATTAGTAAGTTGTTAGATATACGCTTGGCTCCTTTGGAAAAGACTCAAAAGAAATTAGAAAAGTTGGAACGGGCAATTGGAAAGGCCAAGAAGGAAAAGCTGAAACAGAAGAGATGGAATGAGGCTTATGTTAGCTATTATGAGAAGGTTAGAGCATCAAGTAGTTCTAGTGTAGTTCCACTACCACCACCACTGCCGCCACACTCAATGTCTTCGGATGAGGGCTATGATGATGATGAGGATGAAGATGACACTGAAGACTATAGCTGATAGTTTTAGTATGGTTGAACAATATACTAGGAATTATAGTTGACGATCAATACATTTTGTTTATGTTTTGAATTATATTGACTTGCTTGTTTATAATACTTTTCTTTTAGTTTGATAATACGATGAATTTGTTTATATTTTGAAATATTATAAATATTCAAATATAAATTAGATAAAAATTTGTAATAAATTTATATTTATTTTGTATGAAAATAAGTTTATTTTGTAATTAGAAAAAAGTAAAAAAAAATTCTATTTTACCTTACAGACGGATTTTCTGTCTGTAATCATGATTTTCCAAAGCTTAAATTATAGACGAAAAATCTATCTGAAAATCCGTCTGTAATTACAGACGGAAAATCTGTTGAAAAATCCGTTTGTAATTACAGACGAAAAATCCGTCTGAAAATCCGCCTCTAATTACAGACGAAAAATCCGTCTGAAAATCCGCCCGTAATTACAGATGGAAAATCCGTCTGTAAGTTTGTCGCCTTCAAGAAATGGAGGGAGAATTTACAGAGGGAAAATCCGTCGGTAAATCGTAAAAATCCGTCGGTAATTTTTCGATGGAAAAAAATCCGTCGGTAAATAATTTTCGACGGGGCTTTTACAGAGGGACAAAATCCGTCGGTAACCAAAAATCTGTCTGTAATAAAGACTAAATCCATCTGTAAATCTGTCTGTATTAATCTATTTTCTAGTTGTGACTAAGACAGAATCCGTGAAAAAAAATTTATATAATAGACCTCAAACATCTAAAATAAGAAATTTGACCAAAAAAAAGAAGAAAAGATATAGATAAAAACCATCTTATAGTAAGAAATCAAAAAATTCAACTCAATTGTTGGGCTATTGTAGGAAATTTTTGACCACCAAAAAAATTTTGGAAAGAAATTAAGTGAGATAACATAAGATGAGAAGACACCACATCTAACTCAAAATCTTAAGATAGTAAGTTAATGAGTCTCTCATCTTATAAACTTTTCATTCTTCCTTATTTTTTTGATGTAAAACTAACTTCATACACTTCTCATACTTACAACATTAATACAATGATGCTACTGTTGATACATAATAATTTGGTGATTTTACTAATGAGCCTAATGCTCCTTATGCAACTACACAAAGTGGTGATGCTATACAAGTTTCAGATTGGCTTCACCTAACTTATTTATTCACAATTAGAAATTCAAAAATAGGTAACATTAAACTTAAAAACTGCAAATTGCTTATATGAAACAGCCATATCTTATCACTAACCAATCAAACACTTTCAAATTGCTCTTAGATGCCTCCCCTGGATTTACCACCTCCTCTAACTTCACATTAACACGTTACAAGGCCTGATAAGCTGTAACCTAAAAGAAGATCAACATCACGAGTGGACTCAATGCAGGGAGCAAATTTTGATAGAAATGTTCATAGATTGGATCCGATATGCATATCTATGGTGTTTATTTGAATTTGATAAAAAAAAATTGTTGATATTAATTCGATCCGCAAAGTTATATGATCGGATCGGATACGATCCGCACACTAATAGAATCGGATTGTAAATTTTAGATAGGTATCCGCATGTCTGAGCCGTATATTTGAGGATCCGCAAAAAATAAATGAATAAATAAACAAATATTCTTTTCAAATTTTATTTTAATTAATAATTATCATATATATTGTATTATTTTATTTTTATTATTTAAAAATATATTTTTAATAATATTTTAGGAGTAAACATGTTTAAAAGAGTGAAAAAAGGAATTTTATTGATATTTTTAATAAAAATAAATGTTTTAAAATATTTTTATATTTTGCAGATATATTCGATATCCGATCCGGATAAAATTGGATCAAAGCTTAAAAATTGTGAATATTAGATCAAATCCGATAATTTTAGTGTAGATTAAATCGAGATTATGACCATATTAAATCCGAAACGTGTTTACTCCTATGTTTTGGAACAGATGCATAACTGGCAAGGTTTATGAAATTTGTTCTTAGGTCAGGCTTCAAACCACTAAGAAAAAAATAGAGAATTATTTAGGTAGTTGTTGTTGCAACAAGTTATGTATGACTTAATTTGTAGAAAGTCTTTTGAAATTCTATTGTTTAAAATTTTTGAGATACTTTGTGTAGAGTTGTATTTTGGAAACTTAATTATATATCTATAATTGATTATACTTTTGACATCATTTTTTGTTTACTTTTGGTATATTATAGCAATTACAATTGTTCATTTTGATGACATAGATAAATTTTGAAATCCAGTTAAAAGATATATTTGAGTTAAAATAGTTTTTAATTTGCATATTTGATTTTATATATTATTGATGTATATTTGATTTTCAATGCTCATTACTAATTTGAGATTTATTTCTTTCAATTATGTCTTTTTCTTTTTTATTATCTACCCATACAAAGAATTGAAGAAAAATTACAAAAGAAAGAAATATTGACAAAAGAAGATGCAGAATCAAGTAGCAAGCATTTAAACAACTTATATTAATTAGAAGAAGAAGAAGACGACGACGACAAAAGAAAGAAGTATTGACAAAAGAAGACACATAATCAAATAGCAAGAATTCAAACAATTCATATTATAATAATTTAAAAAAGGTCTCTTTAAATTTGCATTCGTCTTAGACTAATAAAAAATGGATTTCGCATCCCACAACCACACTAATGTGGATCTCAACTCTGTTTTGATGTGCATTCATGATCACCCACCAAGTACCATGCGAACAAAATCTATCGGAGTTTCTAGAATCTTGGTTGCTGCTCCTCGATATCCTTCCCATGATAACAACAACTTTAATCTTAATTATAGATTTGGGGTTCTTGTTAGTTTTTATGTTCAATCAAGAGGGATTAAATTGATGTTTACAATAATTTGACTTTATTAGATAACTGTTGTTAATACCAGGTATCAATTGAACGTGTCACATTATTTTTTTATGGACCGAAATAGATGAAAAAGTTAATTTGAATTACATCTTAAAATTTGAGAGTCATTGTAATTTTGGGAGTCAAATTGAGTTTGATCTTCAAAAATTATTTTGAATATTATCTTCAATTAATACTATTAAATTCAAGAGTGACTATTAGTTTTTATAATATCTCATGCAAATGTAAATATTTTTTATTTAATAATTATATTTGAATACAATAACATAAAATATTATTTATTTATTTATTATGTCAAAAATATTTGGTTAATTAAATAGACTTTATTCAATATTTTCGGTTAATTAACAAAAGTAAATTTGGTTAATATTTGGTATTTTTGTCAACTAATTTAATTATCTTTTAGGATTTAATTTACTATTTGTATCTTTTAAAATTATTTTTGTCAACATCAAAATCTTTTGGTATCAATTTGATAATTTTCTTTAAAATGTAATATCAATTCTTCTTTTATGCAAACTTAGAATAGTACTTAAAACATTTAATACTTAGAAGCCGTTAAGTTATTAGAAAATGATATTTTTTAATATAGAAAGATCTTTCTTTTTTTATTTAATGTATTTGAAAAAATTTTAATAGTAAAAATAAAAATGTTAGAAAAATAAAAAATATATTTTTTAGAAATTATAATATATATTTTTTTAAAAGATTTTTTATTTAAAAAACATATTTTTAACATAATAATTAAATCAAACATATTTTTATATCATTATACTCAAACATAATTATTAAATAAAAGAATATTTTTACATAAAATATTTAAATATGAAATTACTTTACTTTTCTAAAAGATTTTTTAAAAATAGATCACTTAAAAAAAGATATTTTTAACAATTCATCCAAACAAACCCTTACAACAATCATGACATAGAGTGTTGTTTGGGTGTCATTTGTAACATCCTAACTTTTAGCACCTCATGATCATACTAAAAGTTCGAGCGCTATTTACCTCTAAACCTTTTTACTATATACTGTAACACCATACCATACAGAGTCTTATGCTTAAGTCATAATTCAGAGATGGCAAGGTATTATGACCTCTAAAATAAAAATTTAGTACGTATAATAGTATGAAAAATGATTATAACTAGGAGCCTTTGAAGAAAAGGGAAAAAACAAAATCGCAACTTGAAAAGCGCAACACACCGATCGATAACGTAACGGAAAGGAATAAGCTAAAACGAGATTGGATATATATACAAAAGAGTACCAAAAACAGGAATATCGAAACCCAACATCTGGTTGCGAAGATAACCGGTCTAAACATAGCAATATATACATGTAAATAAAATAAGAAACCCCAAGGCAAACTCAAAGGGACATAAATACAGAAAACCTATTCTCCAAACCTCCTCTAAGACGAGTCATCACTGTTTGTAATATTTAATGGAGACAAAAGTATCTAAGCAAGACATATAAAACCAAAATAAAGTCTCGAGAACAAAGGATCTTCGCTAATCCAGAAGTCTCCAGCGTGCTTCAGCGAGAAGCCTCACGTCCTGCATCTGAAAACCACAAAATCTCCATGAGTGAGAACCGGAGGTTCTCAGTATGGTAGCAGTGCCTACATATCTAACATGTAATGTCCTGGGAAAGCCAAAGGCAATCCTATAACTTCCACCAGATAAATTCAAAGCTTATAAATAAACTAAACCATAAATGGAAACTGACTAAAGATTCTTCAGTCTATCTATTACTTCCCTTTTCAAGTCCTTCAGACCTCCCAACCACCAGCAGGAGTATAATATGGCAAACACAGTGATAAACCCATATTTTGTGATATATTTTGTGCTTAGTTTGAGTGATTTATTCAATCCTTCACCCACTTATTCATATTAATTACATGGTTTTACTTTCCCTTCCTTATTATGTGATGTATGTGAAAAACATGTTTCCTATGCTTTAAAATTAATTATTTTAATTACCTTTATTTTCATTCGATGCCATGATTAGTGTGTTGAGTAGTTTTAGATCTTCTAAGGCAGAAATGACTCAAAGGATGGAAAGGAAACATACAAAAATAGAAGAAAAGTACAAAACAGAGTTTTTGACGAAACTGGCAGCGACGCGGCCGCATGGACGACGCGGCCGCATGCCAAGCGCGAAGAAGCAGCGACGCGGCCGCATGACTGACGCGACCGCGCACCTAAAGAAGAACACCTATGACGCGGCCGCATGACTGACATGACCGCGCGACAAGGAAAACTCCAATTGACGCGACCGCGTGACCCACGCAAACGCGTGACAGAGGCCACGCACCAGAAATTACAGAAAACGCTCATAGCGAGTTATGAAGCCCTTTTTGGCCCAAATCCAAGTCCAGAAGGCATAGACCAGAGGTTATGAAGTGGGAAAATGCATCCATTGAGGGGAGTCTCCGACTTTTAGTCACTTTCCATGATTTAGGTTTTGTTGGAGAGAGGTTCTCTCCTCTCTCTTTAGGATTAGGATTTAGATTTAGGATTTTATTTGCTTTGAGGATTATCTTTTTATCAGGTTCAATATTCCTTTCTCATCACTTGTTTTCTCAATTTAGTTTATGAATTCTTCTATGTTACAGATTACTCTTTCGAATTAATGTTATTTGAGGTATTTCAGTTAATATTGCTTTCTTTTATTTATGTTATTGATTATTCCCAATCTGAAGATATTTTTATTCCAGTAGATTTAATTTATTTTCCTTTTGGTCTTGGTTAAGAAATCAGTAACTCAGGAGTTATCTTAGCTTAACATAATTGATAACTGTTATCTTTGCTAATTGAACTGAACTTCAATAATCCCAACATTTTCTTAGGAAATAAATAGGATTCGAAGGTCAAACTAATTAGTCCCTTGACTTTCCTTTGCTTTAGCAAAGGTTAACTAAGTGGAATTAAGATTCAACTTTCATTATTATTGATAAGAATAACTAAATCTGGACTTCCAATTTCTCATACCTTGCCAAAGGGTTTGCTTTACAGTATTTATTTATTTTAATTGCCATTTAAATTATTTGCCATATTCATTCCTCATTCTCAAACCCCAATTTACAATCTCCATAACCAATAATAAGAACATACCTCCCTGCAATTCCTTGAGAAGACGACCCGATGTTTAAATACTCGGTTATCAATTTTAAAGGGGTTTGTTACTTGTGACAACCAAAACGTTTGCACGAAGGGATTTCTGTTGGTTTAGAATCTATATCTACAACGCGACTATTTTTATAAAATTCTTTAGTAGCAAAAATCCTAACGTCAAAATGGCGCCGTTGCCGGAGAATTGCAAACGTGTGCCTTATTATTGGTTATTGTAAATATTTTTCAAAAAAAAAATATTTTTCTTTTACTTGTTTATTTGTTTCTTCTCTTCCCTCTTAATTCTGATATCTATTATGAATTCTCACCCCTCTTGCTTTGAGTTTGGTTCTAATTTTGTTGCAAGGAATGGATGCTATAACAGGACTATGCATCAAGGTCTGAGCAATCAAAGATGGATGGAGCCACAAGGACCCGATCAACCCTTTAGGCAACAACACCCTCCTAGATATCATGGACAAAGACCATTCTACAATGCATACCCAACTGATAAATTCGGTGGACCGCCTTGTAGCTACCAACAAGCCCCACCCTATGCTCAGAGACCATCCCTTCAACACACCCCCAATCCACCATACTCACAAGCTTCTTTTCACCATTCACCACCATATGATCTTTATCCACCTCAACACCAATCCAATTACTCCCGAGAACCACCACTCCCTTATACACCATGTTCACATTCATCGAGCCAAGAATCAAAGGTTCGCTTCGAAGAATCAGTAAACCAGTTCAGTGCAACCCTTCATCAACTGGAGCAAGCAATAAATCAATTATCTTCCAGACGTTCAGACACTCAACAGACTCCCATGGCTTCATGTGGAGAATCTAATGAAGAACGCAGCACGAAGAAGACAGTAGAGACTCCAGTGGACAGCATAGAGCATAACTTCATACTGGAACAAGTAGAGGGCGCTGTCATTGCAGAAGAAGAAGAGTTGGTTGAAGATTTAGGAGATGCCGAACCGCCACCTGAATCCAGAGTTGTGGAGAACTCCGTCAAGGATGTTACAATTGATGCTAAAGAGGATGTTGCGCAGCCCCCAATGCAGATATCTTATGAAGAACTAGACGGAATTACCCAAGACACATGTTTCCTTGATGATGATGATCACCAGTCAAGTCCTCCTAGTGATGAACTTGCACCCGCAAGTGAATTCTTTGAGACGAAAAAATCTTCCCCAAGTGAATACGACGATGATGCAGAGATCAAATTTTCTCAACCTCCTAATTACGACTCAAGTGACGAGGAAGATTTGGAAGACTTTGACTAGGACATGGCTGGAATGGAAAAGGTTTGCAAGGAAGTGGAAGAATTCACTGAAGACCACAAGGGAGTAGAGCTTGCAGAACTACTGGAAACACTGACCCCAAGGCCACTACCACTCAACATAAACTTCAAGTGGGTAAAATCCTTGACCTTTATCTTCAATTTTCCACTTGAATATGGTTTGCTTGAGACAGATGGCCAGCTTAGAGCTCTGGTGCACGAAATTGCAATCACACTTTTGCAACTCCGCACAACTAACCAGCAAGTGCACTGGGTCGTCCAAGTAATACCTTACGTGAGTAAGGGTCGATCCCACGGAGATTGTCGGCTTGAAGCAAGCTATGGTTATCTTGTAAATCTTAGTCAGGATATCAGAAATTATCAGGATTGATTGTGAAAAACAAAAGAACATGAAACGATTACTTGTTTTGCAGTAATGGAGAATAGGTTGAGGTTTTGGAGATGCTCCATCTTCTGAATCTCTGCTTTCCTACTGTCTTCTTCCTCAAACACGCAAGGCTCCTTCCATGGCAAGCTGTATGTAGGGTTTCACCGTTGTCAATGGCTACCTCCCATCCTCTCAGTGAAAATGTTCCTATGCTCTGTCACAGCATGGCTAATCATCTGTCGGTTCTCAGTCAGGCCGGAATAGAATCCCGCGATTCTTTTGCGTCTGTCACTAACGCCCTGCCTGCTAGGAGTTTGAAGCACGTCACAGTCATTCAATCATTGAATCCTACTCAGAATACCACAGACAAGGTTTAGACCTTCCGGATTCTCTTGAATGCCGCCATCAATTCTAGCTTATACCACGAAGATTCCGATTAAGGAATCCAAGAGATAACTACTTAATCTAAGGTAGAACGGAGGTGGTTGTCATGCACGCGTTCATAGTTGAGAATGATGATGATTGTCACGGATCATCACATTCATCCGGGTTAAGAACAAGTATTATCTTAGAATGGAAGCAAGCATGATTGAATGAGAAACAGTAGTAATTGCATTAATCCATCAAGACACAGCAGAGCTCCTCACCCCCAACCATGGGGTTTAGAGACTCATGCTGTGGAAAGTATACAAAGAAACGTGTAAAGTGTCATGAGGTACAGATACAATGTCAAAAGATCCTTTTAATAGTAAACTAGTAGCCTAGGGTATACAGAAATGAGTAAATGACGTAAAAATCTACTTCTGGGTCCACTTGGTGTGTGCTTGAGCTGAGCATTGAAGCATTTTCGTGTAGAGACCTTTTCTGGAGTTAAACGCCAGCTTTTATGCCAGTTTGGGCGTTTAACTCCAAGTTTTATGCCAGTTCCAGCGTTAAACGCTGGAATTTCTGAGGCTGTTTTGCCACGCCGGTTTGGGCCATCAAATCTCGGGCAAAGTATGGACTATCATATATTGCTGGAAAGCCCAGGATGTCTACTTTCCAACGCCGTTGAGAGCGTGCCAATTGGGCTTCTGTAGCTCCAGAAAATCCACTTCCAGTGCAGGGAGGTCAAAATCCAACAGCATCTGCAGTCCATTTCAGTCTCTGAATCAGATTTTTGCTCAGGACCCTCAATTTCAGCCAGAAAATACCTGAAATCACAGAAAAACACACAAACTCATAGTAAAGTCCAGAAAAGTGAATTTTAACTAAAAACTAATAAAAATATACTAAAAACTAACTAGATCATACTAAAAACATACTAAAAACAATGCCAAAAAGCGTATAAATTATCCGCTCATCACAACACCAAACTTAAATTGTTGCTTGTCCCCAAGCAACTGGAAATCAAAATAGGATAAAAAGAAGAGAATATACTATAGACTCCAAAATATCAAGGAAACTTAGCTCCAATTAGATGAGCGGGACTAGTAGCTTTTTGCTTCCGAATAGTTTTGGCATCTCACTCTATCCTTTGAAGTTCAGAATGGTTGGCATCTATAAGAACTCAGAACTCAGATAGTGCTATTGATTCTCCTAGTTAAGTATAATGATTCTTGAACATAGCTATGTCATGAGTCTTGGCTGTGGCCCAAAGCACTCTGTCATCCAGTATTACCACCAGATACATACATGCCACAGACACATACTTGGGTGAACCTTTTCAGATTGTGACCCAGCTTTGCTAGAGTCCCCAATTAGAGGTGTCCAGGGTTCTTAAGCACACTCTTTTTGCCTTGGATCACAACTTTATTTCTTTCTTTTTTTTCTTTTTCTCTTTCTTTTCTTTCTCTTTTTTTTCGTTTTTTTTTTCTTTTTTTTCACTGCTTTTTCTTGCTTCAAGAATCAATTTGATGATTTTTCAGATCCTCAATAACAGTTCTCCTTTTCCATCATTCTTTCAAGAGCCAACAATTTTAACATTCTTAAAACAACAATTCAAAAGAGATATGCACTGTTCAAGCATTCATTCAGAAAACAAAAAGTATTGTCGCCACATCAAACTAATTCAACTAGTTTCAAAGATGAATTCAAAATCCTGTACTTCTTGTTCTTTTGTGATTAAAGCATTTTTCATTTAAGAGAGGTGATGGATTCATAGGACATTCATAGCTTTAAGGCATAGACACTAAGATACTAATGATCGTGTAATAAGACACAAACATAGATAAACATAAGCATAAAAATTTGAAAAATAGAAAATAAAGAACAAGGAGATTAAAGAACGGGTCCACCTTAATGATGGCGGCTTGTTCTTCCTCTTGAAGATCTTATGGAGTGCTTGAGCTCCTCAATGTCTCTTCCTTGCCTTTGTTGCTCCTCTCTCATGATTCTATGATCTTCTTTAATTTCATGGAGGAGGATGGAATGTTCTTGGCGCTTCACCCTTAGTTGTCCCATGTTGGAACTCAATTCTCCTAGGGAGGTGTTGATTTGCTCCCAATAGTTTTGTGGAGGAAAGTGCATCCCTTGAGATGAATATCTCCATCTCCCATGGCTCGGAGGTGGAAGCTTTTGCCTTCCCTTTCCTCTTTTTAGAGGTTTCTCCGGCCTTAGGTGCCATAAATGGTTATGGAAAACCAAAAAGCAACGCTTTTACCACACCAAACTTAGAAGGTTTGCTCGTCCTCGAGCAAAAGAGGAAAGAAGAAAGAGAGTGGTGGGGTAGGTGGGGATCCTGTGGGGTCTACAGATCCTGAGGTGTCAAGGAAAAGTCATCCCTACACCAAGTGGTGAGCAAAAATGCTCCCTATGCCAATTCTGGCGTTAAACGCCGGGCTGGTGCCCATTTCTGGCGTTTAACGCCAGCTTGGTGCCCATTCCTGGCGTTTAACACCAGTCTGGTGCCCCTTTCTGGCGTTAAACGCCCAGAATGGTGCCAGACCGGGCGTTAAACGCCCATCTGCTAGCCTTACTGGCGTTTAAACGCCAGCAAGTTCTCCTCCAGGGTGTGCTGTTTTTCTTTCTATTTTTCTTTCTGTTTTTGCTTTTTCAATTGATTTTGTGACTTCTCATGATCATCAACCTATAGAAAACATAAAATAACAAAGGAAATTAGATAAAATATAACATTGGGTTGCCTCCCAACAAGCGCTTCTTTAGTGTCAGTAGCTTGACAGTGGGCCCTCATGGAGCCTCACGGAGGCTCAGTGCAAAGTTGGAACCTCCCAACACCAAACTTAGAGTTTGGTTGTGACCTCCCAACACCAAACTTAGAGTTTGACTTTGGGGGCTCTGTTTGACTCTGTTTTGAGAGAAGCTCTTCATGCTTCCTCTCCATGGTTACAGAAGGAGAACCTTGAGTCTTATAGTTTGCACTGTCTGCAAGCCACAGTGTTTCCTGAATAGCAAACAATTGCTCATCCGGAAAGGTTTCAGAGATCTCAGTAGGAGGGAGAGATGCTCCTGCTACTGGTTCTATCCGGGACAGGTGATCAGCTACTTGATTCTCTGTCCCTTTTCTGTCTCTTATTTCTATATCAAACTCTTGCAGAAGCAACACCCATCTTATGAGCCTGGGTTTTGAATCCTGCTTTGTGAGTAGATATTTAAGAGCAGCATGGTCAGTGTACACAATCACTTTTGATCCTACTAAATAAGATCTGAACTTGTCAATGGCATAAACCACTGCAAGTAACTCTTTTTCTGTGGTTGTGTAGTTCTTCTGTGCATCATTTAGAATACGGCTGCCATAATGAATGACGTGCAGAAGCTTACCATGCCTTTGTCCCAATACTGCACCAATGGCATGGTCACTGGCATCACACATTAGTTCAAATGGTAATGTCCAGTCTGGTGCAGAGATGACTGGTGCTGTGACCAGCTTAGCTTTCAGGGTCTCAAATGCCTGCAGACACTCCTTATCAAAGATAAATGGCGTGTCAGCAGCTAGCAGATCACTCAGAGGTTTGGCAATTTTTGAAAAATCCTTTATAAAACGTCTATAGAATCCTGCATGCCCCAAAAAGCTTCTGATTGCCTTAACATTGGTAGGTGGTGGTAATTTTTCAATTACTTCAACTTTAGCTTGATCCACCTCTATTCCCTTGTTTGAAATTTTATGCCCAAGGACAATCCCTTCAGTCACCATAAAGTGACATTTTTTCCAGTTTAAAACTAGGTTGGTCTCTTGGCATCTTTTCAGAACAAGTGCTAGATGGTTAAGGCAGGAGCTGAATGAGTCTCCAAATACTGAAAAGTCATCCATGAAGACTTCCAGAAATTTCTCTACCATATCTGAGAAGATAGAGAGCATGCACCTCTGAAAGGTTGCAGGTGCATTGCACAGACCAAAAGGCATCCTTCTGTAGGCAAATACTCCAGAAGGACATGTAAATGCTGTTTTCTCTTGGTCCTGAGGATCTACTGCAATTTGGTTGTAACCTGAGTAGCCGTCCAAAAAGCAGTAGTATTCATGACCTGCTAGTCTTTCTAGCACCTGGTCTATGAATGGTAAAGGAAAATGATCCTTTCTGGTGACTGTATTGAGCCTTCTGTAGTCAATACACATACGCCACCCTGTAACTGTTCTTGTAGGAACCAGTTCATTCTTTTCATTATGAACCACTGTTATGCCTCCCTTCTTGGGGACAACGTGAACAGGGCTCAACCAGGGGCTGTCAGAAATAGGATAAATAATCCCAGCCTCTAGTAACTTAGTGACCTCTTTCTGCACCACCTCCCTCATGGCTGGATTTAGCCGCCTTTGTGGTTGAACCACTGGCTTAGCATCATCCTCCAATAGGATCTTGTGCATGCATCTTGCTGGGCTAATGCCCTTAAGATCACTTATGGACCACCCAAGAGCTGTCTTGTGTGTCCTTAGCACTTGAATTAGTGCTTCCTCTTCCTGTGGATTTAAAGCAGAGCTTATGATCACTGGAAAAGTGTCACCTTCTCCCAGAAATGCATATTTCAGGGATGGTGGTAGTGGCTTGAGTTCTGGTTTAGGAGGTTTATCTTTTTCTTGAGGAATTTTCAGAATTTTTATTTCCTTTAGTTCCTCCAGATCAGGCAGAACATCTTTAAAGATGTCATCTAGCTCTGATTCAAGACTTTCAGTCATATTGACCTCCTCCACCAAAGAGTCAATAATATCAGTGCTCATGCAGTCATTTGATGTGTCTGGATGCTGCATAGCTTTGACAACATTCAACTTGAACTCATCCTCATTGACTCTCAGGGTTAATTCCCCTTTTTGGACGTCAATGAGGGTCCGTCCAGTTGCTAGAAAAGGTCTTCCTAGAATAAGAGTTGCACTTTTGTGCTCCTCCATTTCCAGCACCACAAAGTCAGTTGGAAAGGCAAACGGCCCAACTTTGACAATCATATCCTCTATTATGCCTGATGGGTATTTAATGGAGCCATCAGCAAGTTGGAGGCATATCCGGGTTGGTTTGACTTCTCCAGTCAACCCAAGCTTTCTGATAGTGGATGCAGGTATTAGATTGATGCTTGCTCCAAGATCACATAGGGCTGTCTTGGTGCAAGCACCTTCTAATGTGCATGGTATCATAAAGCTTCCTGGATCTTGAAGCTTTTCTGGTAAGCTCTTTAATATGACTGCACTGCATTCTTCAGTGAGAAAAACTTTTTCAGTTTCTCTCCAATCCTTCTTATGGCTTAAAATCTCTTTCATGAACTTAGCATAAGAAGGTATTTGCTCAAGTGCCTCTGCAAACGGAATCTTTATTTCAAGAGTCCTTAGATAGTCTGCAAAGCGGGCAATTTGCTTATCCTGTTCCGCTTGGCGGAGTTTTTGAGGATAAGGCATCTTGGCTCTATATTCTTCAACCTTAGATGCTGCAGGTTTATTCCTTACAGAAGTGGTTGAAGAAGCCTTGTTAGAGGGATTACTGTCAGCGCTCTCAGGTGTCTGATCCTCCCTTGGCGTTTGAACGCCAGGATTGGGTGGAAAATGGGCGTTTAACGCCAACTTTTCCCCCTTTTCTGGCGTTTGAATGCCAGAACTGGGCAAGGAATGGGCGTTTAACGCCAGCTTTCCTTCCCTTTCTGGCGTTTGAACGCCAATAACATTCCTCTCTGGGCTCTTACTGTCCTCAGAGAGATTTTGCACAGTGATTTGGTTGTCCTCTGTCAATTGTTCCTTGTTTGGCTTTTTGCTCTTCTGAGCAGTGTTATTCAGTGTCTTCCCACTCCTCAGTTGAACTGCTTGACATTCCTCTGTTATTTGTTTAGATATTTGTTGTTTTGCTTGATTTAACTGCAGTTCTATGCTCTTGTTAGCAACTTTAGTTTCATGGAGCATCTCTTTAAAGTCTGCTAACTATTCTGTCATCAGGAACAACTGTTGATTAAGCTCAATTATCTGTTCTTGAGGACTAGGGTCAGTGACTACTGCCATGACTTCCTCTTTTGGAGAGAACTCATTGCTAGAGTACAAATATTGGTTTCTAGCCACAGTGTCTATAAGCTCTTGAGCTTCTTCAATTGTCTTCCTCATGCGTATAGATCCACCAGCTGAGTGGTCTAAAGACATCTGAGCTTTTTCTGTAAGCCCATAGTAGAAAATGTCTAACTGTACCCATTCTGAAAACATTTCAGAGGGGCATTTTCTTAGCATACCTCTATACCTCTCCCAGGCATTATAAAGGGATTCATTATCCTCTTGTTTAAAGCCTTGGATGTCTAGCCTTAGCTGTGTCATCCTTTTTGGAGGGTAAAAGTGATTCAGGAATTTGTCTGATAACTGTTTCCATGTCTTTATGCTTGCTGTAGGTTGGTTATTCAACCACCTTTTAGCTTGATCTTTTACAGCAAATGGAAACAGTAATAGTCTGTAGACATCCTGATCCACCTCTTTATCATGTACTGTGTCAGCAATTTGCAAGAATTGTGCCAGAAACTCAGTAGGCTCTTCCTGTGGAAGACCGGAATACTGGCAATTTTGCTGCACTATGATAATGAGTTGAGGATTTAGTTCAAAGCTGCTTGCTTTGATGGGAGGTGTACATATGCTACTCCCATATGCAGCTGTAATGGGGTTAGCATATGACCCCAGAGTCCTTTTGGACTAATCAATCCCACTTAGATCCATAATGGATTGCAAATAGATATATTTTGTTTTTTTTTTGAATTAAACGAAAAAAAATAAAATAAAACAAAAGAAAATTAAAGTGAAAATTCGAAAATCAAAAAGAAAATAAGATCAAAGCAAATTGAGAACTGAATCAATTAGTTGATCAAAAAGATTTTGAAAACAGCAATTAAAAAGATATGATTGAAAGATTTTTTTGAAAAAGATTTGATTTTTGAAAAGAGGAAAGAGAAAAACAACAAAAAGACACCAAACTTAAAATTTTTAGAAAATCAAACACTAAATTTTCGAAAATATTAAGGGAAAAACACAAAGAGGACACCAAACTTAGAATTTTTACGGATCAAAAAGGGACTAAAAACATGCAAATTCGAAAATTAAAAGAAAAAACAAAATCATGCAATTGACACCAAACTTAAAATATAAAACTACACTCAACTAAAAGACTCTAAACCAACAAAATTAAAACAGTCCTAATCTAAGCAACAAGATAAGCCGTTAGTTGTCCAAACTCGAATAATCCCCGGCAACGGCGCCAAAAACTTGGTGCACGAAATTGCAATCACACTTTTGCAACTCCGCACAACTAACCAGCAAGTGCACTGGGTCGTCCAAGTAATACCTTACGTGAGTAAGGGTCGATCCCACGGAGATTGTCGGCTTGAAGCAAGCTATGGTTATCTTGTAAATCTTAGTCAGGATATCAGAAATTATCAGGATTGATTGTGAAAAACAAAAGAACATGAAACGATTACTTGTTTTGCAGTAATGAAGAATAGGTTGAGGTTTTGGAGATGCTCCATCTTCTGAATCTCTGCTTTCCTACTGTCTTCTTCCTCAAACACGCAAGGCTCCTTCCATGGCAAGCTGTATGTAGGGTTTCACCGTTGTCAATGGCTACCTCCCATCCTCTCAGTGAAAATGTTCCTATGCTCTGTCACAGCATGGCTAATCATCTGTCAGTTCTCGGTCAGGCCGGAATAGAATCCCGCGATTCTTTTGCGTCTGTCACTAACGCCCCGCCTGCTGATCTAGCCATAAACTTGATAGCTACGATTTAGGAAATTGCACAATCGGCAAAAATTCCTTCCGGCAAGTGCACCGGTTATCGTCAAGTAAAAACTCACAATAGAGTGAGGTCGAATCCCACAAGGATTGGTTGAATGAGCAATTCGGATTAGAAGTTTATTCTAGTTGAGCGGAATCAAGATTTAGATGAGAATTGCGGAATCTTAAATTGCATGAATTAAAGAGCGAGAAGTTAAAGTGCTGAAATTAAAAAGGGATGGGGGTGTTTGCATGAAATTAAATTGCAGAATGTAAAGAGAAAGTGTAGATCAGAAATGGGGAGTTCATTGGGTGTTAGGAGATATTGAGATCTCCGAATCAAAACATTTTTATCTCTTCCTCAACCAATGCATTCATTGAATTTTGCTTGGCAATCTTATATGATTAGATCCCAATCCCTTGGCTCACCAATTCTCTCTAAAAACAAACAAATTCCCAATCCCTTGGTTTAAATGTTCATAAGAAGAGATGATGCTCGATCACTGATTATACCACACAGTTTCATGAACCACAATTTGGTAGGATTACATGTCACAATATCCATCCAAACCCCAATCCAATTCACTGTGAGAAAGCTTCTCTAGCATGAATCCTCCATTCCTTTCCCAAGGTTCCGAAGGATTCCAATTATGGGTAGTTTCTTTCCCAAGACAACTACCCAATGGAATTAGATCGAGAAGCTTTCTAACAAAATTCAAGAGAAAAGATTGAAGAAGAAGATAAAAACTATTATTGATTCATTGAATTACAATAGAGCTCCCTAACCCAATGAAAGGGGTTTAGTGAGTCATAGCTCCGAATTCAAAACTAGAAAAATTGATGAAAAGTTCTCCAAGTGTCCAAAAGTTCCAACTAACTTAAATTCTATCCTATTTATACACTTTCTAAATTGAGCTTCTGTTGTGTTTCTTGGGCTTTGAGGCTTTTCCCTGATTTCCTTTTGCTTTGGGTTTATGGTCCATAATCCTGATGAGGCTGTGATCCAATTCTGTAACATTCATTGAGCAAACTTAGTGATAAACAAGTAATGACACAAGACTCAACAAATTGAAGTTCCAGACTCATCAATTCTTCAGGCCCAATCCCATAAACCATGATATTCAATTGGGTTTCATACCATAATACGTTTAAGTTAATGTTTGTGCTCAAATGCTAACTTAAACTTCAATATATTTGGCCCAGAAACCCTTTCAAAAAGTGGCGTTTAAGTTGAAGTTTAAGTTTCAGTTTAAGGTTAAACTGAAGCTTAAACGTGGAAATGGAAGAAAGCAACCCAGGAGTGTGAAATGTCGAACACGTTTAAGCTTCAGTTTAAGGTTAAACTGAAGCTTAAACGTGAAAATGAGAAAGCAACCCTGGAGGAGAGAAATAGTCGAACACGTTTAAGCTCCAGTTTAAGGTTAAACTGGAGCTTAAACGTGGAAATGCTCCTGGTGCCTTTCTTACTTCTGGCGTTTAACCTCCAGTTTAAGGTTAAACTGGAGGTTAAACGTGGAAATGCTTCCTGGTGAGAAATTGTGTCGAACACGTTTAACCTCCAGTTTAAGGTTAAACTGGAGGTTAAACGTGGAAATGCTCCCTTGGTAAAATTCTCATTCTGGCGTTTAACTTCCAGTTTAAGGTTAAACTGGAGGTTAAACGCCAGTTTCAGCATTTCTCAACTTCCATGATTCTGGTGTTTAACTTCCAGTTTAACCTTAAACTGGAGGTTAAACGCCAATTTCAGCTTTGGTGCATTTCTCATTCTGGCGTTTAACTTCCAGTTTAAGGTTAAACTGGAGGTTAAACGTCACTTTCAGCATTATATGGCTTGGCAGTTTAAGTTCCAGTTTAAGCTTAAACTGGAACTTAAACTCCACATGTGATCTTCAAGCTTCCTTTATTGATTTTGTTGCTTCCTTGCCTAGCCTCTTCTTCCCTGAAATCATCCAAACAATTGCATCAAAGTCTTGCAAAATTTCATGAGAAATCTTCCATTCATAGCATTCAAGTAATATAACTAAAAACTCATGGAATTTGCATCAAAATTATACTGTTTGGATGATTCATTACTTTGTTGTTCATTTGACCATTCTTGGTTACTTTAAGCTCAAGAAAATGCATAAAACAACTAAAACTAACAGAAAAATGCTAGTGAAACTAGCCTAAGATGCCTTGGCATCACAACACCAAACTTAATACTTGCTTGTCCCTAAGCAAGTCCTGAGTTATTTGAGAAGAAAGTATGAAACAAAAAGCAATTACATTGGCTATATTAGCAAGCATTTGAAGTTCATCAGAAGGGTTTTATGCAGAAAGTTGCAGCATCACTTTTTCATTCTTATCAGGTAGGATTATCACTTTTTCATTGCATCCATCAAACACTGCTATGGCCTCTTGTTATTCTTATGTCCTTGGCACTTTTTCCCTTCTTTGTTTTTCTTTTTCTTAGAGCTCCTTTGCTCCTTGTTTGCTCAGTGTCATGTGTTGCATAAGCCTTTGGCATTTTCTTTTTCTTATCAGTGCATTACACATATCCACTACAGGCATTTTAGTTCACATTTCTTCTTGAGACATTGGTGCCCAGCACCTCTTTGTGTGACTAAATGTTTTGTATTTAGGTTGCTCTTGATAATGGACTTTTGGTTGATAATCCCGGGTTAGTTAACCCAAGTTACCAAGTGTTGAAACACTCCTCAGAACCTATTCATCCAAGCATATCCTTAATACATAAACACCACAGGCATTTGTCTCAGAAGTTCAAACCATTGGTGCCTAGCTTATTTTCTCAATTTTTTTGTTTTTTTTTTTGGTTGCCCCTTTTCAGTGGCTTTTTCTTCTTCTTTTTCTTTCTTTTTCATGGCCAAAGACATTTATTTATCAAAATCCATAGACAGTACTCAACTTCTACACAAAAATGATAATTCTACACTCAATTTCTAGTGATCTGACTAAACAATCAAGCATGCATACCACCACTTAATTCTACTTGATTTGTCACTAATTGAGCCAAGTTACTTTTGTTCAAACTTTTCTTTTATTTTTGGAAACAGAACAAGCATGGCAAGCATTTGTTTAAGAAGGTGAAGTTATATCCAAACATCTAGGCATTCACTTTATTCAAAGCAGTAAACAGACAAACATACTAGAATTTTCTCATGACACTTAAATGACTTAAAATGAAAGAAAACTCATAAAGACAATTCACAAACTATTATTTGATTATTAAGGAATAAGACCACCTCTCATTTGTTGCTTGGTTCTTTTTGATTCTTGGGGTCCTGCTTCTTCTTGCTTCTTACCTCTTTTTGACCACTTGTACTTCCTTTGTCTTTTCTCATGAGCTTTGTCCAGAATCCAGCCTTTTTCATTGTTTCTTCCACTCCTTTTTCAAGGATCATTGCCTTGTTTATTTCTCCTTCTTTTCTCCCTTTGAAATACTCATCAAAAGCTGGGAATGCTGGGTCCATCTTGTGCAGATGTTCCCCTATGTAGTTAAGCTTGATTTGAGAACTGATGTTGTAATCAGCTTGAACTAAGTATCTTGCATTCTGCAAAGTGGTGGCTTCCTTGATTGCCAAGATATTGGCATCTTGGTGTTGGCATATGTGGCTGAGGGATTCCTGTAATTGTAAATTCTGTTCCCTTTGCAGATCTAGGAATCTTGATTCAAAGTTCCTTTGCATGTCCATCATTTTTAGGTGAAAGTCCTCTTGCCTCTCTTGAGACCTCATGTATTGTTGAGACATTCCTTCCATGATTTCCTGTATTCTGCTCATATCCATGGGGTCTCTGGGAACTTGTTGCCTTCTTTCTGGATTTCCTTGCTCTTCTTGCTCTTCTTCTCCTTCTTGCTCTGCTTCTTGCTCCTCTTCTGCTTGTTGCCCTTCTTCATTTCTTCTTTTTGTATGTCTTGGGACAATTGAGCCAAGAGTCATTCTGTGAGCAGTTATGGCCATTCCAGGATATAGCCAATTAGGTCTTTCATCTTCAAGTGGTACTTGGGCATCAATGCATAGTCTAATGATGGTGCTAGGGAAGTGGAGCCAGGAGTCAGGGTCACTTTTCTCACTAAACTCTTGTATCTGTTCAGCAATGAGTTTATGAACTTTGATCTCCCCTCCCACCATAATGCAATGTAGCAAGATGGCTCTTTTAGGGACTATTTCTGAAGAGTTTGCAGTGGGTAGGATGGATCTCCTAACTATTGCATACCACCCTTTAGCTTCAGGTGTTAGGTCTCCCCTTCTCAAGACTCTTGGAGCCCCTTTTGTTTTTCTCACCCATTCAGCTCTGATGGCACAAAGGTCTTCAGCAATAGTCGTATAGTCAAGTTCCCCTATCATCCTTTCCTCATAACTTGCTTGGCTGAAACGTATGTTTTTCAGGCCAAGAGGTTTCATGATTGCTTTGGGGCTGAAGTCAACTTCCACCCCTCTCACATAGCTTTTGTATGTGGGTTCCACGGTTGGATCCTCCCTCACTGCATTTGCATAAAACTCCTTCACCAGGTTGATGTTGATTTTAGTGATTGGCTTAGTTAAGAGCTCCCACTTCCTCTTTTTGATCTTCTCCCAAATACCTGGGAACTCATCCTTTTCAAGGTCAAAGGGAACCTCAGCTAGTACCCTTTTAGGTCTCATCCATTCGGCTTGAATCTCATGGAAAACTGATTTGTATTTCCATGCATCAAATTCCCTTTCCTCCTCCATTGGCTGCTTATCTTTTCTTCTTTTGTGGCTGGATGAGGCTGCCATTGGTTCTTTAGTTTTGGCAAGTGACAAGCTACAGTTGACAAGGTGAAGTAAGAAAGTGTTGTTAGAAGTGTGGTGAGGTTGTTTTCGGCAAGAGATAGTTATGCTATGATGAAAGAAAATGTGCAAGAAGGAGATTTGGTGGTGTGGAACTCGTTCCCCAAGTGGTTCTTTATAGTGCATGCAAGTGAAAAATGGACGACTAGGGTGATTTGTGAAGTATGGCTTGATGGTAAATGTATGAATTAGGGAGAAGGACGGATTGCTTTTCACTTTCTTGGAAGTATTCTGGGTGCATTAGGTTGTACATGTAGCTATCTTTTCATGCAGAACTTCCTTTTCCCATGTGTTAGTTTCAAAGACTTGTGAACTTCCTTTTTGACCAAGAACCGTACCTCCCCCCTTGTCTTCTTCCTCCATTCTTATCCTTCCTTTTGTACCTGCACAAACAAACAAATTTGCTATTATTTTTCGGTCCATGTGAATAATGAATAGTACTTGCACATGTTTTTCATTCTTTTTGAATTGTAAATCAATGATTGTCTTCATGAGCTTATAGCCGTGACCTTTGTGTGTATGCACACTTTTTTAATGGACACCAAACTTAGTGTTTGGTAATATCTCCTGATGACATGAAGTCCATGTTGGTTGTCCTTAATGAATGTGCATAATTCTAATAAATCATAATCATTTTGGCTCTTTGATCCTAAACAATTTTACTACCTAAAGTAATTGAAATCAAATTATTAAAACATGCAAATGGTATACTTGTCATGAATTTCTAAATCCAGAGAAACCTCTTGCTTTTCATTAACTGTGTTCAAAGAGGAACACCAAACTTAATGTTTGGTTATGCACCTTAAATGAAAGATTGAATACAATTTGATAAGATTTGGGAATGCCTTCAGGCACACCAAACTTAGAGACCAATTGTATTTTACATGCAATGTTTAGTGCACCTTATCAACAGTTGTCCTGAGGATTCAAGTTCATGCATAAGAAACCATGCTTTATTAAATGCAGAGCAAAACAATAAAGAGTAAGGATACTAAAACATGGGTTGCCTCCCATGAAGCGCTTCTTTAACGTCACTAGCTTGACGGTTGTCCCTTGTTAGGGTGGATTGTAGTGCTTGATGTCCTCTCCTCTCACCATGAAAACGTCCCCATTTGATTCCTTCATGATTTCCAAATGTTCCATAGAAAGAACTTTCCTGATTGTGAACACTTGAGGGAACTGGGAAGGAATGGGTTTGAGGTCAGGTGGGATTGGCAAATAATGACTTGTTATCACTTTATCTCCCGGAGAGAAACCTTCAGTGGGAATTTTCTTGTTTCTCCACCCTCTTGGCACTTTCTTTACAATTCTTCCCTCTCTCTTGAGGATTTCTTCATTGACCCTTATGCCAGGAGGTTCCTTCTTATCTGTTTCTTTTGATTCTTGTGGCTTTAACTCTTGCAAATCTTGTTTGCCTTCCAAGGACTGTTTTAGAGTTTCAGCTGCTGGATTGCTTTCCTCCAAACACAGATGGCTACTATCATCCTTAGGCTTTTCAGATTCTGGTTCAAGCTCAGATGCAGGTTTGAAAACATGGAAAATGAGCTGTTCATCATGTATTCTCAAAATTAGCTCTCCTTGTTCTACATCTATGAGCGCTCTAGCAGTGGCTAGAAATGGCCTTCCCAAAATGATAGGGTGTAGGTAGCTTTCCTCCATGTCCAAAATGACAAAGTCTGTGGGGAAGAAATAATTTCCCACTTTCACCAGCACATTCTCAACTACACCTTCAGCTTGCTTTTGAGTTTTGTCAGCCAGTTGTATGATTACATCAGTGGACCTCACCTCATTCAGTTGTAGCCTCTTCATAAGAGTCAGAGGCATCACATTTATGCTAGCTCCTAGATCACAGAATCCTCTGTCAATTTTTGTTTCCCCTATGATGCAGGGGATATGAAAACTTCCTGGGTCTATTTTCTTAGAGACTATGTCGTTCTTGATGAGGGCACTGCATTCTTTGTTCATTATTACAGTTTGTCCTCCCTTCAAAACTCTTTTCTTGCTCAGCAATTCCTTCAAATACTTGATATGTGTAGGCATCTGCTGGAGAATCTCAAGAAAGGGAATATTGATATGGAGAGACTTAAATGTCTCTAAAAACCTTGAATATGTTTTCCCTTTTTCACCTCCTCCTAACCTTTGAGGAAATGGTGCTCTTGGTTGGTAAGTTTCCAGCATGCCTTCATTTTGCAGTTCCTTGGCTTGCTCAGTTTCACTTTCCTGCTTAGCTTCTTCCACACCTTCCTTCAAGATTTCTGGCTCCTGTTCTGAGGGTCTGATTCCTTCTTCTCTTGAGACTTCCTTCAATATGGTGAAGGCCTTGCATTCTTCCCATCTCACTCCCTTTTGTTCCCCTATATTTAGGATTCTTTTCTGTGTCACTAGGGAACACTGCAGTTGACTTGGGGGCCTGTTGAGATAGCTCTCCTACTCGAGACTCCATCCACTTGAGTTTTTCACCATGGTTCCTTAAGGTCGATCTCACATCATCCCTAAAGCTTTTCAACTCACTTATGTCCTGACCCATGTTTGCTAACATTCCTTCTATCCTGTTTAATTGATCTTGAAATTGTTGGTTTGGATTAGGTTGGGCAGGTTGATTATTTTGGCCATGATATGGTGGTTGGGAGTAAGTGTTTTGTGTGGCTTGGTATGATCTTTGGTTGGAGTTTTGGTATGTGGAATTGTTATGTTGGTTGGGGTTGTAAGGTTTGTGGTTTTGTGGTTGGCTTTGTTGGTTTCCCCACCCAAAGTTTGGGTGGTTTTTCCATCCTGGGTTGTAAGTGTTGGAATGTGGATCATATGGTTGCCTTTGTTGATTTCCCACATAGTTGGCCTCTTCCCAATCACCTCCTTCAGTGCTTACTTCCTCTTGATCTTGTGTGTGTATTGCAGCCACTTGCTTTGTGTCTAATTTCCTGGTGAGCTCTGCTAGTTGCTTGGTAAACACCTTGTTTTGGGCTAGAATCGTATCAACATGGTTCAGCTCCATGACTCCCTTAGTGTTGTGCCTCTCTGAAGCATAGTAGTACTCATTCTCAGCCACTGTCTCAATCACTTCAATGGCTTCTTCCACAGTTTTTTTCCTGTTCAATGAACCTCCTGATGAATGGTCTACAGCCTTCCTTGATTCATAAGAAAGTCCATCATAGAAAATATGCAATTGCACCCAGTCATGGAACATGTCTGGTGGGCATTTCCTTGTCAATTCTTTGAACCTCTCCCATGCCTCGTAGAGGGTTTCACCATCCTGTTGTCTGAAAGTCTGAACCTCAGATCGAAGCCTATTGACCTTTTGTGGGGGGTAGAAACGTGCCAGAAACTTGCTTTCCACCTCATCCCAGGTTGTTAGGCTCCCCCTTGGGAATAATTCTAACCACTTAGCTGCCTTGTCCCTAAGTGAAAATGGGAACAAGAGCAGTTTATAAGCATCTTCCTGGACTCCATTGGACTTCACAGTGTCGCAAATTCTCAGGAATTTTGTGAGATGTTGGTTTGGGTCTTCATTAGCACTCCCACCAAATGAACAATGATCCTCCACCAATGATATTAGCTGTGGTTTGAGTTCAAAATTGTTGGCCTGAATGGGTGGTTTCTGAATGCTGCTACCACAATTCCCAGAGGTTGGGTTTATGTATGAACCAAGAACCCTCCTCTCAGGAATGGCATTGTTTCCATCAGCCCTCTCATGGTTGTGAACTTCTCTATCCATGTTGAGATCTAGAGCTTCCTCAAAGTTGTCCTCAGATTCTCCTTCAGATTCTTCTTCTCTCAGTACTCTCTTCCCTCTTGCTTCCCTTCTAAGTCTATGAAGGGTCCTCTCTGGTTCGGTATATGGAGGAGTTGATGTCTCTCCTCTCCTACCTGTCATACAAGAACACACCACAAGCAACAAACAAGTGGAATACTCTTGGTTAATGGAAGAGTATGGTTAGAGCAGTTGAGGAATTAATTCAAATAGTTAGTGGGTCAGTGAGTTAGTTGCTTGAAATGAAAGGCATAAGAAAGAAAAAGCAATTAACAGAGTGCAGAAATTAAAATTCAACAAGTAACTTGAACTAAATTATCAAAACACAAAAAATTGCTCAATCTAGTTCACTTCTAATTTGAGAATTGTCAATCGAAAACCAATCCCCGGCAACGGCGCCATAAACTTGATCTAGCCATAAACTTGATAGCTACGATTTAGGAAATTGCACAATCGGCAAAAATTCCTTCCGGCAAGTGCACCGGTTATCGTCAAGTAAAAACTCACAATAGAGTGAGGTCGAATCCCACAAGGATTGGTTGAATGAGCAATTCGGATTAGAAGTTTGTTCTAGTTGAGCGGAATCAAGATTTAGATGAGAATTGCGGAATCTTAAATTGTATGAATTAAAGAGCGAGAAGTTAAAGTGCTGAAATTAAAAAGGGATGGGGGTGTTTGCATGAAATTAAATTGCAGAATGTAAAGAGAAAGTGTAGATCAGAAATGGGGAGTTCATTGGGTGTTAGGAGATATTGAGATCTCCGAATCAAAACATTTTTATCTCTTCCTCAACCAATGCATTCAATGAATTTTGCTTGGCAATCTTATATGATTGGATCCCAATCCCTTGGCTCACCAATTCTCTCTAAAAACAAACAAATTCCCAATCCCTTGGTTTAAATGTTCATAAGAAGAGATGATGCTCGATCACTGATTATACCACACAATTTTATGAACCACAATTTGGTAGGATTACATGTCACAATATCCATCCAAACCCCAATCCAATTCACTGTGAGAAAGCTTCTCTAGCATGAATCCTCCATTCCTTTCCCAAGGTTCCGAAGGATTCCAATTATGGGTAGTTTCTTTCCCAAGACAACTACCCAATGGAATTAGATCGAGAAGCTTTCTAACAAAATTCAAGAGAAAAGATTGAAGAAGAAGATAAAAACTATTATTGATTCATTGAATTACAATAGAGCTCCCTAACCCAATGAAAGGGGTTTAGTGAGTCATAGCTCCGAATTCAAAACTAGAAAAATTGATGAAAAGTTCTCCAAGTGTCCAAAAGTTCCAACTAACTTAAATTCTATCCTATTTATACACTTTCTAAATTGAGCTTCTGTTGTGTTTCTTGGGCTTTGAGGCTTTTCCCTGATTTCCTTTTGCTTTGGGTTTATGGTCCATAATCCTGATGAGGCTGTGATCCAATTCTGTAACATTCATTGAGCAAACTTAGTGATAAACAAGTAATGACACAAGACTCAACAAATTGAAGTTCCAGACTCATCAATTCTTCAGGCCCAATCCCATAAACCATGATATTCAATTGGGTTTCATACCATAATACGTTTAAGTTAATGTTTGTGCTCAAATGCTAACTTAAACTTCAATATATTTGGCCCAGAAACCCTTTCAAAAAGTGGCGTTTAAGTTGAAGTTTAAGTTTCAGTTTAAGGTTAAACTGAAGCTTAAACGTGGAAATGGAAGAAAGCAACCCAGGAGTGTGAAATGTCGAACACGTTTAAGCTTCAGTTTAAGGTTAAACTGAAGCTTAAACGTGGGAATGAAGAAAGCAACCCTGGGGGAGCAATTGGGTCGAACACGTTTAAGCTTCAGTTTAAGGTTAAACTGAAGCTTAAACGTGGAAATGAGAAAGCAACCCTGGAGGAGAGAAATAGTCGAACACGTTTAAGCTCCAGTTTAAGGTTAAACTGGAGCTTAAACGTGGAAATGCTCCTGGTGCCTTTCTTACTTCTGGCGTTTAACCTCCAGTTTAAGGTTAAACTGGAGGTTAAACGTGGAAATGCTTCCTGGTGAGAAATTGTGTCGAACACGTTTAACCTCCAGTTTAAGGTTAAACTGGAGGTTAAACGTGGAAATGCTCCCTTGGTGAAATTCTCATTCTGGCGTTTGAGGTTAAACGCCAGTTTCAGCATTTCTCAACTTCCATGATTCTGGCGTTTAACTTCCAGTTTAACCTTAAACTGGAGGTTAAACGCCAATTTCAGCTTTGGTGCATTTCTCATTTTGGCGTTTAACCTCCAGTTTAACCTTAAACTGGAGGTTAAACGCCACTTTCAGCATTATATGGCTTGGCAGTTTAAGTTCCAGTTTAAGCTTAAACTGGAACTTAAACTCCACATGTGATCTTCAAGCTTCCTTTATTGATTTTGTTGCTTCCTTGCCTAGCCTCTTCTTCCCTGAAATCATCCAAACAATTGCATCAAAGTCTTGCAAAATTTCATGAGAAATCGTCCATTCATAGCATTCAAGTAATATAACTAAAAACTCATGGAATTTGCATCAAAATTATACTGTTTGGATGATTCATTACTTTGTTGTTCATTTAACCATTCTTGGTTACTTTAAGCTCAAGAAAATGCATAAAACAACTAAAACTAACAGAAAAATGCTAGTGAAACTAGCCTAAGATGCCTTGGCATCACCTGCTAGGAGTTTGAAGCACGTCACAGTCATTCAATCATTGAATCCTACTCAGAATACCACAGACAAGGTTTAGACCTTCCGGATTCTCTTGAATGCCGCCATCAATTCTAGCTTATACCACGAAGATTCCGATTAAGGAATCCAAGAGATAACTACTTAATCTAAGGTAGAACGGAGGTGGTTGTCAAGCACGCGTTCATAGTTGAGAATGATGATGATTGTCACAGATCATCACATTCATCCGGGTTAAGAACAAGTATTATCTTAGAATGGAAGCAAGCATGATTGAATGAGAAACAGTAGTAATTGCATTAATCCATCAAGACACAGCAGAGCTCCTCACCCCCAACCATGGGGTTTAGAGACTCATGCTGTGGAAAGTATACAAAGAAACGTGTAAAGTGTCATGAGGTACAGATACAATGTCAAAAGATCCTTTTAATAGTAAACTAGTAGCCTAGGGTATACAGAAATGAGTAAATGACATAAAAATCCACTTCTGGGTCCACTTGGTGTGTGCTTGGGCTGAGCATTGAAGCATTTTCGTGTAGAGACCTTTTCTGGAGTTAAACGCCAGCTTTTATGCCAGTTTGGGCGTTTAACTCCAAGTTTTATGCCAGTTCCAGCGTTAAACGCTGGAATTTCTGAGGCTGTTTTGCCACGCCGGTTTGGGCCATCAAATCTCGGGCAAAATATGGACTATCATATATTGCTGGAAAGCCCAGGATGTCTACTTTCTAACGCCGTTGAGAGCGCGCCAATTGGGCTTCTGTAGCTCCAGAAAATCCACTTCTAGTGCAGGGAGGTCAGAATCCAACAGCATCTGCAGTCCATTTCAGTCTCTGAATCAGATTTTTGCTCAGGACCCTCAATTTCAGCCAGAAAAACACACAAACTCATAGTAAAGTCCAGAAAAGTGAATTTTAACTAAAAACTAATAAAAATATACTAAAAACTAACTAGATCATACTAAAAACATACTAAAAATAATGCCAAAAAGCGTATAAATTATCCGCTCATCAAGCTCTTTGCGGCTTTAAGAAAAAAAAGGGAAATGACTCGCACTCAGCACTGGTATGCAAGATTCAATGAGGTTTCACACTTCAATTTGAGGTGCAGGAATTGGTTTCAAGCTTAATTTAAAGGATCTCGGAAGCTGTTTGGTCATTGCAGTGAGAATTCGGATTATTCCTCACCCGACTGGAACAATGTAGATCAAGACAAAGACGGGTGTAGAAGAAAAGTTTGAGATCCTGGAGTCTATTCTGACATTCAACACTCTGGGAGCCTACAAGCCTGTTTGAACTCACACAAGGGCTTTACGTACTTTGTTTGGGACCCCGGAGGACGCTAGCATTCCAAACACTGGTGGAGATTTCTGGACAAATTCAAGCACAAGCCACCATAACAGGAATCTCATCAAATGTCCAACTTAAGGACTTTAACTAAAAGTGCTAGGTGGGATACAACCCACCATGGTATGATCGTTCATGTTTCCATTTTATTTCGTTTTTGTTTATTTTATATTGTTTATTTCTATTGAACCTGGATGCTATTCATAACATTTGCATTTAGCACTGCATACTGCATAAAAAAAGAGAGAGAAAAAGGGCGTGCGACGCGACCGCATCGATCATGCGATCGCGTCAGTTGCGACAAAACACCTCCCACGCGTCCGCGTCACTCACGCGGCCACGTGATCTGGAAATCAGCGTAAAGATCCAATGCCCAGAAAGTTGGGCTGGAATCGTGTGGCCATTGTACGTTTCGCACAAAATGAACCACGCGGTCACGTCCCTGACGCGACCGCGCAATCGCACACAACAAATTCCACGCGACAGCGTGAGCGACGTGATTGCGTCGCATGGATTGCACAACACCCAACAATGAGACAGAGAGTTGCGCTAACACGACGCTGGAATCGTGCGTTTAGCACAATTTCAAGCGACGCGATCGCATGCCTCAAGCGATCTCGTCATCTCCTCTTTTATCCGTTCCATGCGATCGCGCGACCCACGCAATCGCGTAAACTCCTATTCCACCCCAGCCACGCGACCGCGTGCCCCACGCGATTGCGTGAGCCCAAATTCGATTACACCTTGTGATGTGAAACCCTACCCATTCGCGTGCCCCCCAAACCATTCTCCTTCCTTTCTTCTCCCCAACCACCCAACCACCTAGCCACCACCACTGGCCACCGCCGCCCCTGTCGACCACCCAGATCCCACCGCCACGCCACCCCCTTCCTTCCTCCCCCTCTTTCTTCTTCTTCTTTCCCCTTCTCCCTCCACCGCCGCTGACCCCCTCCATGATCGCCACCCACATCAGATCCAGGCTGCAGATCCCGAGATTTCTATTCAGTCAGCACCTCCTCTGCAGCAGGCAGATCCTCAAACCACCACCACAGAGACTCCAGCTACCCATCCTTCTGGAGATGACACTCCTTCACACCCAGCATGACTGAGCATCGAGGGTGATGCTATTATTTAAGTGTGGGGAGGTTGCCATCTCTGATATATCTGTATTTTGGTGAACCACTACAAACTCTCTCTTATTTTGTTCATTTTCTGTATTTTTGCATATTTTTCTCTTTTTGCTTTTTATTGTACTTTTTGCATTTTGCACTTTGAGCTATATGTATACTATTTTGGATATTTTAGCTTGATTTGCACATTAGTTTACTAGTTATATTTTAAGTGGATTAATTAGTATAGTTTACCCTTTTTAGTATATGATAGTTGACTTGATTGAAAAAAAAGGAGTAAGCTAGAGACCTCAATAGAAACAATCCACACACCTTGTATATATAACATTACATGTTAGTTAGTTAACAATATTTCATCAAGGAGAAACACTAAAACCTTAAAGGCCACCCAAAACAATTTTTTTATGAGAATAATGGGAATTTTTAACTAAACCTGCATGACATATATGAATGATATATGATGTTTGAGTTAGAGAACACACAGCCTAGGAGTTTTGAGCTTAATTGTATGGTTACATTCAAACCATAAATTTCATTCCTGTGTGTTTGCCCTTCTTTTTATTTTTCTGATGTTCTTTACTTTGCTTTAATCTATATGTCCAGTATAGAATATAGATACATACCTAGATAGGATTGAGGCCATTTTTGATTAAAACTCACTTATCCCAAATAAAGCCTACCTTTTATGCCATCCTTGTTAGCCCCCTTGAGTTTTTAAATCCCCCTTGTTTTATAACCACATTACTAGCCTTAAGCAGAAAAACAAATTAAAAATCCCAAGTTGAATCCTTGGTTAGCTTAAGATAGAAATTGTGTAATTGTTTAAGTGTGGAAAAACTTTATGGGAACATGGATGATAGAAATGAAGGTAGAAAAGTTGAAAAGAATAAAGATGTTTTGGGAAGCATGCTCATGTGAAATTAAAATAATTAATTACCATGTGCATTTAAAAAAAATGCAAATTAAAGCAAGTGCACATGGAGCAAAAATTAAAACTAATGCATGAGCATGTAACATAAAAAGTGGGAAATATGAGAAAATAGGTAAAGAAGCTTTGCTTTATAAAATATGTATGTTAGGTGAGATCTTAGACTAATCAAGGATTCACTTAATTAGCTCACTTGGCCTTATACATATACCTTACTTTTACCTTGGCCCCATTACAACCTTAAAAAGACCTCATGATCTTTGTATGTCTATATTTTATGATTGTTGATTGGTTAGATGAAGAACAAAGTTATAGAAAGTAAGGATAAAAAGAAGAATAAAGTGATTAACCCAATAAACATTGAGTGATTAGAGAGTAAACACAAAATCCAGTGAGGGTTCAATAACTCATCAACATATATCTATGCTTAATTTGTTAATTGTCTTGCAAGTTTATGAAATATTTTTCTTCCCATCTCAAGTGTAAAAGTGCTTTAACATTATCTAAGGTTGGCTATGTATATATGATTCCTTGAGAATGTGAATTGATTTAACTACATGTAAGCTTTATATATGAGTGAATAAAATTAGGATTGCATGACTCATTTAGATAGTTGCATTTAGATTAGATTGCATTGCATGGTATTCCACCACTTCAACCTTACTTTTTACCTTGGATATAGCATGAGGACATGCTATTGTTTAAGTGTGGGGAGGTTGATAAACCCATATTTTGTGATATATTTTGTGCTTAGTTTGAGTGATTTATTCAATCCTTCACCCACTTATTCATATTAATTGCATGGTTTTACTTTCCCTTCCTTATTATGTGATGTATGTGAAAAACATATTTCCTATGCTTTAAAGTTAATTATTTTAATTACCTTTATTTCCATTCGATGCCATGATTAGTGTGTTGAGTAGTTTCAGATCTTCTAAGGCAGAAATGACTCAAAGGATGGAAAGAAAACATACAAAAATGGAAGGAAAGCACAAAATGGAATTTCTGAAGAAACTGGCAGCGACGCGACCGCATGGACGACGCGGCCGCATGCCAAGCGCGAAGAAGCAGCGACGCGGCCGCATGACTGATGCGATCGTGCACCTAAAGAAGAACACCTATGATGCGGCCGCATGACTGATACGACCGCGCGACAAGGAAAACTCCAATTGACGCGACCGCGTGACCCACGCGGACACGTGCCAGAGGCCACGCACTAGAAATTGCAGAAAATGCTCATAGCGAGTTCTGAAGCCCTTTTTGGCCCAAATCCAAGTCCAGAAGGCATAGACCAGAGGTTATGAAGTGGGGGAATGCATCCATTGAGGGGAGTCTCCGAATTTTAGTCACTTTCCATGATTTAGGTTTTGTTGGAGAGAGGTTCTCTCCTCTCTCTTTAGGATTAGGATTTAGATTTAGGATTTTAATTGCTTTGAGGATTATCTTTTTATCAGGTTCAATATTCCTTTCTCATCACTTGTTTTCTCAATTTAGTTTATGAATTCTTCTATGTTACAGATTACTCTTTCGAATTAATGTTATTTGAGGTATTTCAGTTAATATTGCTTTCTTTTATTTATGTTATTGATTATTCCCAATCTGAAGATATTTTTATTCCAGTAGATTAATTTCTTTTCCTTTTGGTCTTGGTTAAGAAATCAGTAACTCAGGAGTTATCTTAGCTTAACATAATTGATAACTGTTATCTTTGCTAATTGAACTGAACTTCAATAATCCCAACCTTTTCTTAGGAAATAAATAGGATTCGAAGGTCAAACTAATTAGTCCCTTGACTTTCCTTTGCTTTAGCAAAGGTTAACTAAGTGGAATTAAGATTCAACTTTCATTATTATTGATAAGAATAACTAAGTTTGGACTTCCAATTTCTCGTACCTTGACAAAGGGTTTGCTTTACAGTATTTATTTATTTTAGTTGCTATTTAAATTATTTGCCATATTCATTCCTCATTCTCAAACCCCAATTTACAATCTCCATAACCAATAATAAGAACATACCTCCCTGCAATTCCTTGAGAAGACGACCCGAGGTTTAAATACTCGGTTATCAATTTTAAAGGGGTTTGTTACTTGTGACAACCAAAACGTTTGCACGAAGGGATTTCTGTTGGTTTAGAATCTATATCTACAACGCGACTATTTTTATAAAATTCTTTACTAGCAAAAATCCTAACGTCACACAGTTATTTCAGACAAGAGATATAAAAATAGGAAACAGATACGACATTTAGACAATTAGCAAGTAATATGCAGTCAATTAGACAATTCCAAACAATTCACATAATATGCATATAATGAATGCCTGTCCCTAATGGCTAATGATATCATCTGTCGGTTATATAGCCAACCCGACAAGTCCTGGTAGCTAACCATTGGACTGTCCCTTTGTCGTGCATCCCCAACTCGAGTTATTCTCGATCATCATCATGATCATAATCATAATCATAAAACACCCACAATACTGTGTATCCATATAACACCCACACTAGTGTTTATCCACAGGGGCGAGCCCATCCGGAACTTTCACAGTGTCCGGCCACACTTACGACATAGGGTCAGCAGAGTATCAAGTCTCCACCTAGAGCACGTGGTGGCTAGCCACTGCTTTCATCCAGGGTAACTTGTATCTCAGATAGTGGAAGTGCAACATTCACATTTCATTCAATAAGCATATATGCAATTATACTCAGCCATAACTCAATAATGGCTCAGCCGCAATTCGGCAATAACTCAACCATCCGGTTCACAGTTCAATCCAGAACCAGCCAATTTATCAACAAATACAGCCCTTCAGCTTATGGTACATAAAGCACTTCCACCGCCATCTTCCATATCTCATATAATCATCTTTGATCATCATTGATCATAAATTTTCCCCATTATTCATTCACAAATTACCACATCCCCTAGCACCTTCCTCATTGCTAGGCATATCATAATGATTTAAGACATAAGGGGTGAAAACAAGATCACGCGTACGCGTCACTCACGAGCATGCGTGGATCGCCAAAATGTTCATCGACGCGTATGCGTCACCCATGCACACGCGTGGATGAAAAAATAGCCAAGCGACGCCTACGCGTCAGCCACGCGTACGCGTGGGTGCGTTTGTGCCCCATGCACAAAACTAGCACAATTCTCGCACAACTCTCGAAAAAATGGTTGGGCATTTGGAGCAGCGCATCGACGCGCACTCGTAGGCCACGCGCATGCGTGGATGGTGCATTTTTGAAAAACGACGCGTATGCGTCAGTCACACCTATGCATGGGGGGCATTCTGCTAAAATTTTTTCTAAAGTTAAATGTTGCAGAATTCACAGATGGAACCTCCAATCTTCCGAGGGACATAACTCCTTCATTTCAAATCATTTTTCGCCCGTTCTTCGAACGACATGAACATCCCGGATCCAATTTTATTTCTAAACAAGTTTAGCACAAAACGAGGATCTGGGGTCCAACTTATACTCTGTCAAAGTATGCCAAAAAAAGACATATTTTCATACAAAACCACAAAGTGCCATTTTCAAAACAAGCCAATATCAACCCTTTTCAAAATCAATCAAAACATACCAATTTCAACCTTTTTTGAAATCAATCAAAATATACCAAAAATCAATCTCAAGCCTCTTCAACTCATACATTCATATTTTTACCAAAAATTCACAAAACCACCATCCAACCACTTTAACCCATCATAATCAAATGGCTAACTTTCAAACACATTAACACGTCATACTTCCTTTCTCATCCCAATTTCCAACAATACCATTTTCAATCAACCATCATTATACATAATCAATATCATACTCATCATCAACATGGTTTCACCCACAAATCAACCTTAATCATTCATCAAGCATATATCACAACATACATTTTTCTCATATATCACACCATCAAGGCATCAATATTCATAACCACATATATGACCACATCATATATCTCAACCATTCAACAGCATCAATAATTCAATACCTATCTTAGGGCCTCTAGCCTAAGTTTTCACACCACATTACATTTTAGATACAGGAAACCGAGACCATACCTTAGCCGATTTTCCACGCTCAACCAAAGCACTTCCAAATCACTTTTTCACAAGCTCTCAAGGACTCAACACCTCCAAGAACATATTTTTGCACACCAAAGCCCTCTTCCAAACTTTCTAAAATCTCAATTGTAAGATCCAAGATTTATGAAAAGTTATTACGAACTAATTTCAAGTCATACATATATTTATTTACAGTTTTAATTCATAAATTCTTTTATTGAAGGTAATTAAAGGCAATTTTAATTAATTGGATTTGAAACAAATTAAGGTTTTTATCCAAATTCTATTATTTGGGGATTATTTTCCTATTTACTATTTAAAGTCTTAGAAATTTAAAAATAACGATGTTTGGATATTTAAATTAGAATTTTATCCAATTTTCTAATTATTGAATTAATTTCTATATTTTACATTATAAATTTAGTAGATGTAAAATAATCAAATTTTTATATGTTAACATTTTTTTATATAAATAAATATCTTAGGTTTTGTTAATAAAGAAAATTAGTTATATTGTGATATATTTTCAATTAGAGTATGAGTGAAAATCAAATAGCAATTTGATGCAACAAATAATGTATTTTTAGAGAGAGGGAGCTCGCGTTGCCATCAAATCTTCCGTTCCTCGTCGTTTCTGTTGCCGCCGTCAGTGCCTTGCTATTGCCGCCGCCGCTGTTGGGAGCTTCGCCGCTATGACCGAACTTCTGTTGCCGAGAAACGCCTTTGCCGCCACTGAGATCCCCTGCCGGTAAGGGTTTTTAGTTGGCTTTCTTTCCTTTTGGGTTTTCGGAAGCTTTTCATCGCTGCATGTTTGTTACAGTCATCGTCGTCGGAGTTATGGTCGCCGTTGCCGCTCGAGGTGGTTGCAGGAGCTGCCGCCAACTCGGTTCAGTGAACGCTGTTGTTTCGTTTTCTTAGTTTGGTAAGTGTTCATATTTCAGAAAGCCCTGCATTAGTATTCTGATATGTTTGGTTATAAACTTTGAGGTCTTGGTAACATAGGGTCGTGTTCTGAGCATTACATGTCGCTTTTAAGTTGCCTAAGTGCTGTGGAAGTGATCAAAGACTGAGTTTGTGGATTGCTGTTGAATTCGGTTAAGAGAAAAGGTTTTGTGACGCATTTTGGGTTATGGTTTCAACGAGTCGAGGTAGGGGCTTTTTATACAAACTAATTTATTTTAAATTGGAAAATGTTATAAATAGATATGATGTGCAAAACGTATTTCTGGTGATTATGTGAGTCTTGTGAATTGTCTGATTTTATCTTGAATGAATATGGTTGTCAGTTTGATTGAAATAATGTCTGCTTTGATAAATTGGAGATTTCTGGATTGGTTGATTTGAAATGATTTTTGATAGTCTGAAAGTTTGAGTTTTTATTTTATTAGAAACTGATTTGATCTTGAACCTGTTGGAAAGAGTTGAGAATTGGTTTGGTTGGGACCCGGACAGGGTGGCAAAGTCCAAGTTTTAGGGGAGATGTTGCCAAAATTTCTATAAAATCCAAGACTTTGTTTGACACGGTATTTTAAAAAGGGAACGGGTTATGCCTTAAACTGTATTACCAATAAATGAATTAGTTTTGAACCCCTTTATTAAGAAAATTATTATATTTTGAATGTAAACTATTTTAGAAGAGAACCATGTTCTAAAGTCGATTTAAAGATGAAAATAATCAAGTTTGGAATTTGATCAAATAAGCAAATTAGAAGGAGTTTTAATGGAGTTCGATTAACTAATTTCACTTTACAACATTTTAAGAAAAGGTTGAAGTTTTTTCTGAAACTTTGATTTAGTGAAACTGAAACACTTTCCGAGCCTTTGGAAACAGATTTAAGAATGAAACTTTTGGTTTTGGTTAAGTTAGTGGTTTTGAAATTGGTTTGGAATATTTGGATACATGACTTGGTTTTGGTTTAAATTCTACTTTTAATTATTCATATCAAGAAGTTAAGGTTTCAGAGGTTTTCAATGAATTTAAGAAATGAGTTAGGTTATTCTCTCTTGAAGTCTTGAGACTCCGCTGAGGAATTTTACGACCAAATCTTGATTTAGAAATGAATGATTTTGAGTCTTTCAAAGAGATTTGAATTTGGCATGGTTTTGTGATTATTTGGAAGTGTTGAAAAGATGTGGAAAGTGGCTCCGTTTTGAAAAATGATTCTTGGCAATATGTGAAATAAATACGTTTGTTATTTAAAAGAGAATGGGCCAAGAATAAATTTGAAATAAGTTATTGAGCTTGATTGATTATGAATGTCCTCAATATTGATGAGTTATGGTTTGGTAGGCATAAGGGCCGGGTTCGTCCCACTTATGCTGAGATGAGATTGTTGATATGTCGCTGGCACCTGGCAAGGATGGTGGTTTAATCCCGCTTTTCGAGGGTGCATCACCCGCGTAAGGATGGTGGTTTGATCCCGCTTATGGTGGAGGTAAGGATGGTGGTTTGATCCCCCTTGCGTGTTTCGGGCAAGGACGGTGATTTAATCCCGCTTGTCTGTAGGTCCTATGGGTAAGGACAGTGGCTGGATCCCACTTATCCAAGTTGGGCTTGGCAACGTAGCTAATGCGTGAGCTCATGGCCAGTAGAACAGGCATACATCATATGCATTTATGTGACATTGTTTGGGTGTGCATATTGTAATTGGTTTGCCTATGTGAATACTTATGTTAACTGTTAACTGCTATAATTGTTGTAATTGCTATTGATTGTGTTTGAACTACATTAATTGTGATTGTGTTTGATTGGTTGGTTTGTGATGAATTGGTTGATGATTGATTTGTTTGGGCCGGTGGCCGTGTTGGATTGGATGGACTTGAGGCCGTGATTGGTATATTGAGTTCTAGTTTTGTATAAAGTATCTGACCAGTTCAGCATAGACTTAATGAACCTATGATAGGAACGGGATGATAATTTATACCGTGTAGGTAACTGCTTTCATGGTTGTGGTCTAGAAAAGTATGAAAAATCAAACTCTTACAGCATAGACTTAATTGAACCTATGTTTGGGACATGTTGGTCATTCATACTGTCTAGGAAAAACTTTTCAGATTTTACAAGAAAGGAAAAAGGTTTTGTTTTAAAATATTTGAGAAATTTACCAAGTCTTTGAAAAGGATTTTCTAGATTTCGAAATGTGAACCCAAGGTTTTTGGAAAGACTCATAAGACGAGCAATGATCACTGTACTCTAAGAATAATTTTATTTTACGTATCTTGTTATAGCAATTTCTGTAATCCTATAATGAGAATAAGCGAGGACGACATTCTCACTCCCCTACAGGTTATTCCTTTTCAGGATATGGATGACAAAACTTCAGAAGAGTTATGTTTATTTTCCGTTTATTCGATCTTTTTGTATTATCTTAGCTATTATGTTTCCCTCGCCTTATATTTATAAAGTTTGTAAGAGGGATAGGAAATTATATGATGTATGTTTGCAAGCTAGTGTTATGTATATATATATATATATATATATATATATATATATATATATATATATATATATATATATATATATCTTAAGGTATTGTATCTCGTTGTATGTACATGTATATTTATATTTTCATCGAAAAAGTGTTTTTGAAAGGTTATGCGGTTTTAAGTTTTAAACAGGCTCGTATTTTAATAATAAATATGTGTAGAGTTGTCATAATGCCCAAGCTATCAGAGTGGCGCAGCCGAAAGCGTGACATTCGGATAGTGAGGGTGTTACATCAATCAAGCTTCAATATTCACATACACGCTACCTTAGCCACAATTATCGTGCCCAAACACCACAACTCAATACCCAAGCATCATAAAACAACAAATTACATTAGGGTTGAGAATCTTACCACACCCAAGGTTCAAGGAGATAAGATTAATCTTCTCCTTCAAGAGAGTTGGGTCCTATAACATCAAAGAGCCTAAAACTCAGCACATTCTCCATGAAATTTGAAATTTAGGGATGAAGAACTGAAATAATTTTGTATCTTACCTCAAGAATATAGTAGTAGGTTTTGTAGAGCTCTTCGTGGTCAACACGTGGCCGCAAACGATGCGACAATCGAGCTCTAGATCAAAAGTTATGGTGGTTTGAACTTTGAAGATCAACCAAGGGAGAGAACTTGAGAGAGTGTTCTTCCCTTCCCTTTCACCATTTCAGCGTGAATGAGAGCTTAGAGAGGAGAGAGAGTGCTGTTTTAGGGTTTATTAGGTTTAGTTATGTTGGGCCAAGGGCGCACCATGGGTCCGGTTTGCCTGGTTTGGCCCGTTCGGTCCAATTTTGGTCCGATTTCTATAAAATTGGTATCAAAATTCTCGTCTCAATCTCCTCTATCATATTAAGACATAAAAATCACATTTTTGGATTTCTAGAATAAATTCTCATTTATGGGCTAATTAGTTATTAATTAACCGAATTTTATATTCTACCCACCTAATTAAGAATTTTGCCCACAAAATTCAAATTCAATTACCTGAGAATAAGTGCGGGTAATCCGTTCGCATCTCCGACTCAAGTTTCCAAGTTTGTTCCTCAACACCGCCTCGACTCCATGCCACTTTGACTAACGAAACCTCTTTTCCACGCAACCATTTGATACTAGTATCATCAATTCTGACTGAAGCCACTAGAAGCGTCAAATCTTCTTTTAACTGAACCGATTCAAGTTCTAACACATGGCTAGCATTAGGAGTATACTTTCAAAGCTGCGACACATGAAATACGTCGTGCAGGTTCGAAAGATGAGGTGGTAGAGCCATTCGATACGCCACCGGTCTAAACCCTCTCCAGGATCTGAAATGGACTAATGTACCGAGGATTCAACTTCTTCACTTTAATTGCGCTACCTACTTCGGTGGTTAGAGTAACTTTAATAAAAACATGATCTCTTTCCTCAAATTCCAAGGGCCTTCGCATCTGATCGGTATAACTCTTATGACGACTCTGAGCAGTAAGCATCCTATCTCGGATTTTCTTGACTTGTTTAGTGGTCTCAGCTATCATCTCCGGCCCCAACAAGCCTTTCTCCCCAGCTTCATATCAACATAGCGGAGATTGACATTTTCTCCCATACAAAGTCTTATACGGATTCATTCTGATGCTCGCATGGTAGCTATTATTGTACGCAAACTCAACTAGCGGCATATATCGATCCCAGCTCGTCAGCTGATCTAGAACACAAGCCCTCAACATATCTTCTAGGGTTTGGATCGTCCTCTTAGACTGACCATCTGTTTGAGGATGGTAAGCTGTGCACAAGCTTAATCAGGTTCCGAAAGCTTTCTGAAATGCACCCAAAAACCTCAAAGTGAAACAAGGATATCTATCAAAGATTATAGTAGCAGGTACACTATGAAGTCTCACAATCTCTTTTATGTATAACCGTGCTAGCTCCTTAAGGGTGTAAGTCATCCGAATTGGTAAAAAGTGAGCTGACTTCGTTAGTCGGTCCACAATCACCTAGACAGCATCAAAACCAGCCCTAGTCCTTGGCAATCCAGACACAAAGTCTATTGCAATACTTTCTCACTTCCATTGTGGAACCTCTAAAGGTTGCAACGTCCCAGAAGGTCTCTGGTGTTCAATCTTCACCTTCTGATAGGTTAAACACTTTGAAACGTATTCCGCCACATCATTCTTCATACCCGGCCCCCAAAACATCGCCTTTAAATCATGGTACATCTTAGTACTTCCCAGGTGAATGGAGAATCCTCTTTTTTGTGTGCTTCCTTTAAGATATCTTGCCGCAAAGTGCCAACATCCGTTACAATGATCCTACCCTTGAATCTCAATAACCCATCTTTATCCTTCGACACTCTCCACTATTTTCCTTGCTCAATAGCTGGTAACACCTTCCATAACGCTTCATCATTTTCATGAGCCTTTATGAGTTCGGATTTAAAATCACTTGAGATTTGTAATCGACTCAAACACAGAGTCCCAGACACTTCTTGAACACCAATCTTCAAACTCTCGAATTCTTTGAGCAACTCCTCTTCTCGAAGCATCATCCAAGCAGCATACAATGACTTCCGACTTAACGCATCCGCCACTACATTCGCTTTCTCTGGATGGTAATTTAACTCAAAGTCGTAGTCCTTCAATAATTCTATCCACCTCCTCTATCTCATATTAAGCTCTTTCTGATCAAAGAGATACTTCAAGCTCTTGTGATCAGAGAAAACTTAGAACTTAACCCCATAGAGGTAATGCCTCCACACCTTTAGTGCAAACACAATCGCAGTGAGTTCTGAATCATGCATAGGATAATTAACTTCATAAGGTCTTAATTGTCGTGAGGCATACGCCACCACATTATGATGCTGCATCAGCACGCACCCTAGACCCTTTAGTGAGGCATCACAGTACACCTCAAATAACTCATTTGGCTCAGGTAACACCAACGGATGCAGTGGTCAACTTTTGCTTCAACACCTGAAAACTCTCCTCGCACTCAGGAGTCCATACAAATGGCCCGTCCTTGTGGGTTAACTTTGTCAACAGAAAAGCTATTTGCAAAAAGCCCTTGATGAACCTTCGGTAATAGCCAGCTAAGCCCAGAAAACTCCTTATCTCAGTAGCTGAGGTTGGTCGCCCCCAATTCGTTACCGCCTCTACCTTAGATTGGTCTACTGCTATCCTTGCTTACTCACCACGTGACCCAAAAACTTCACCTCACTTTTCCAGAATTCACATTTGGACAATTTCGCATAGAGTTTCCTTTCCTTTAGTATCTGCAACATGGTCCTCAAGTGTTCTGCGTGCTCTTCTTCAGTTTTGGAATAAATCAGTATGTCGTCGATGAAGACAACAAAAAATTTATCCAATAATTGACAGAAAGCTCTATTCATATAATCCATAAATACTGCAGGAGCGTTTGTCAACCCAAAAGACATTACAGTGTACTCATAATGACCATAACGAGTCCTGAAAATAGTCTTAGGGATGTCCTCACCCCTTACCCTTTTCTGGTGATAACTGGATCGTAGATCGATCTTGGAGAAAACCCCAGCTCCTTGTAACTTATCCATGAGATCATCAATGCTCGGCAATGGGTACTTATTCTTTATTGTAACCTTGTTCAGCTGCCTATAATCCACAAAGAGCCGCATACTCCTGTCTTTCTTCTTTACCAGTAACACTGGTGCACCCCACGGGAAAACACTTGGTCGGATAAAGTTCTTACCCAACAAATCCTCTAGCTGAGACTTTAGCTCGGCCATTTCTAACGGTGACATGCTATACGGAGCAATCAAGATTGGTCCCGCCCCATGCACCAACTCAATAGCAAACTCAACCTCCCGGTTAAGTGGAAATTCATCAAGATCATCAGAAAACACCTCCAGAAACTTACACACAATCAGAATTTGTTCCAATATTTGATTTTCACCCGAAACACCCACGGTTAACAACAAGATACCCTGACATTCGGTTCCTGAACAATTCACCATCATTGAATTCAAGTAATAACTATTCAATACAACCGGTCATTTTGTATCTTCCGGCATAAAGTACACCAATTTTGCAGAACAATCAAGCAGGACATGGTTCTCAAATAACCAGTCCAACCCCAAGATAAGATCAAGATCGATCATCGGCAAGCAGATAAAATTATGGACAAAGTCACGTTGCTTGACCCTAAATGAAACTTGCGGGCATCCTAGCCTAGTTATTATGGCTTCATGGGTGGCATTATACACCTTTAGGTCATAACCTAAAACTACAATCTTCAAGCCTAACTCACTAGCTTTTTCAAATGCAATGAATGAATGCGTTGCTCCTGAATCAAAGAAAGCATTTAAAGTTTGACCAGCCATTTCGTAGTTACCTCAGATAAGTATCTCGGATCCCTTGGCACCTATAGTGATGATTGGATTCTTGATGGTTTAGAATTTCACTAATGAAATCTTGTTGTAAATATAGTTCCTAAACTAAACAATAATCTTTTCATACAAAAAGTTGTTTGTCACTAAAACAAATCCTAAATTTATAAACCGAATTATTGGAACCTCGGGTCATTCTCCCTAGGAATTACAATAAAGTGTCTTGTTATTGGTTGTGGATTTATTTATTTTGGGGTTTTGAATGAGAAAAATGAATAGTAAATGGTAATGAAATTCTATTAACAAAATGGTCTTGGCAAGGTTTGGTTATCAAGGGTCTTCATCATTATCACTAGCCATAATTATGATAGTTGCAAGGATTAATCCCACTTAGTCATCCTCTAACTAATAGCAAAGGAAAGTCAAGTGAGTGATATCAATCCAAATCCATAAATCCTAGCTTTCCACTAATTGAATTAATGAAGGCTAGAGTCAATGGCTATCAACTATCAATCACTTGGACATTAGTAATTCAAGAAATCATAAGTTACCTTCTCAAGCCAAGAACAAGAAATTCTACTCTAACATCCTTCCAAGCATTTCATCAAACACTTGGAAGGTACAAAAGAAAAGTATACTAAATCACAACAAAAATGAATTCTACAACAATTGAATGCAAAGAATTAACAACAACAATCAAGAAAATCACAATTACCATGAATTACCTCAAATTGCATTATTAAAAGAAAACAAAAGAACAAAAGTATCTTAATTACAAAACCTAGAAACAAAATAAGAGAAATTACAACAAGAGAATAGGGATAGAAAGAAGAACCAAAGTATAGCAATCACCAATTGAAGGTAGAAGTAGAAGGAGACTTGAATTAAACCTAGAACTATGAGATCCTAATCTAACCCTAATTCCTAATCCTAATTCTAGAGAGAAGAGAGAGCTTCTCTCTCTAGAAACTAACTCTAACTACTAAACTAAGCTAAACTAAACTAATGGTAACTAGATTTGTTATCCCTCTTCAATCCTTGGCTTAAATAGTATCAGAAATGAGTTGGATTGGGCCCACAAGGCTTCTAAAATCGCTGGCCACGAGTTGCATTAAATGGATCATATGCCACCATTGGTGCATCCACATACTGTGCGCGTGCGCGCCCCTATGCGCGATGCAACTATGGCAAACCTTATATTCTTTCGAAGCCCCGGATGTTAGCTTTCCAACCCAACTGAAACCGTATCATTTGGACTTTTGTAGCTCAAGTTATGGTCAATTAAGTGCGAAGAGGTCAGGTTTGACAGCTTTTTGGATCCATCATTTCTTCATGAGTTCTCCAACTTTACATGCTTTTTCTTCATTCCCTTGATCCAATCTTTGCCCATAAATCTGAAATCACTTAACAAACATATCAAGGCATCTAATAGAATCAAGGTAAATTACATTTAGCTATTTTAAGACCTAAAAAGCATGTTTTCACTCTTAAGCACAATTAAAGGAGAAGTTATAAAATCATGCTATTTCATTGAATAAATGTGGGTAAAAGGTCATAAAATCCCTTAAAATCAATACAAGATAAACCCTACAAATGGGGTTTATCAACCTCCCCACACTTAAACCAAGCATGTCCTCATGCTTAAACTAAGAATGAAGTAAGGGTATGGCATTTATTCAATGGAAACTAACTAAATGCAATCTACCTATATGCAACTATCTAAATGAATGCAATTGCTTGGTCAAAATAAATCAATTCCCAAGAATACATATATGCACAAGGGCTAAGGACTAGCAAGTCTAATCCACAATTGGATTGAGTTATTAAATATTTTTACAAACTTGCATGAAAAGAGATGATCATAGGTGGAAACGTGTAATTGAGCATCAAATCCTCACCGGATGCATTGCACTCTATTCGCTTAAGTGTTTAGGGTTGATTCTCTCAATTCTCTCCTAATCATGCTTCCTAAGATTTGTTTTTCTTCTAACAATCGACATATATTTCATGCATGCATACATCTATCATGAGGTCTTTTCCTTAGGTTGCAATGGGGTTAAGGTCAAGGTATGATTCATATATGGTTAAGTGAGCTTGAAATTTGAATCTTTGATAAGCTTAAACTTTCCACCTAACCTATACAATAACCTATACAATTAAGTGGTAATCTAACTACCTATTCCTCACTTTTTCACATACTCATGCATTTTCTTTTCATTTCACAACACATATGCATTGATTTTATTGAGATACACTTTGCTTTGGGGCATTTTGTCCCCTTTTTATCTTTTTCTTTTTCTTTGTTTCTTTCTTTTTCTATTTTTTTCTTTTCTTTTCCATATTGTTTTTCTTTTTCTTTTCTTTTTCTCATTTTTTTTCTTTCTATATACAAGAACATCAATGCATAAGGTCTATACATTTGATCAATACATGAGTATGTATCCAATTCCCAATATTTTCAATTACAATACAAAACTACCCTTTTATTCACACAACGTCCAAAGATTTCCACACTTGAATGATACACACACTATAGCCTAAGCTAATCAAAGATCCAAATAAGGACATTTATTGTTTTTCACTTTAAGGCTTGTAATGTGCTAAATTAAGAACAAGTGGGTTAAGCGTAGGCTCAAAGTTGGCTAACAAAGGAAGATAAAAGGTGGGTTATTTTGGGTAAGTGAGCTAATGAAATGATGGCCTCAATCATATAAATGCATGAATACACAAAATAATGGACATAAAGAATCAAACAAATCAAAGATTACATTCATAGAAAGAGAATAATGCACACAAGAAGGAAAAATAAGTGGTTATAAGATGTAACCACACCATTAGGCTCAAATCTCACTTGCTTGTGTTCTTAGCTCAAAAACATGATCCACAATATATAATTCAAGCAAGTTCCATGAAAAAGTTTTTCACTCAAATCAATTGAGGTGCCCTATAGATAGAAATCTTGAAAAATTTCTTTATTTTGACTAAGCTTATTGTATATATGCATATATATATATATATGCAAAAATAGGAAAAATGCAAATAATAATCCTAAAAACCTAAAATGAAATGCAAAAGTGTTGGAATTAGAAATTTGTCACCCAAAATCGACGACCGGTCGGACGACCTCCCCACACTTAAAAGTTTACACCATCCTCGGTGCATTCAAGGATGAGCAAAGAGGTACGACGAATCTCCGAATTACTACCCTCAGCTGGTAGGTCAACCGGTGCTGCGTATTCTTTGTCTTGCTTCCGTTATTGCTTGTGGTGCATCCATCATAAAAAATAGAAAACAACACCATAAGATAAGAATATATGAAAGCAAGGAAGCATACATTGTTGGAGTGAGGTAAATCACTAGAATGAGTGAGTGAATTAGTGTGACATTAAGAAATATGAGGTATGTGAATTCTAAATTGGGCGATTTAGAACACACATTAGCATAATAGTTATGTCACAAAAGAAGTATGCACTTCACTTATCCTAGTGTGCTTGAGATGCTTTAAGTAAACTTATAAGGTGAAACAAGCATTAAAGAAGCATGAAAGCATTCAAGCTATAAACATATGGCTGCATATGATCATGAAATACAATGTATTAAGGTAAATGCACAACATCCAATGTCAAGAGATTGCCCAAACAAAGAGTAGGGTTCAAATCACATGGTGGCCAAATCATGCAATTCAAAAGGATGTAAAAGCTTGAAGGCAATGTCATGTACTTGGTATTCTTAAAAGGTAAGCATGAAAAACTCAAAACCAAGTAGCAAGATATAACCTCAATCATAGAATCCAACAAAGATTATAAACATAATGATGTTAAGATGACATCCCTTTTTTAATATCCAGTAACCATTAATGGTAAACAAGAATAACAATCCAACACTTATAATGAAAAAGAAAAAAATGAAATAAAAACTAACTAATCAACTAACTAACTCACTAATTAGTTAACTAGAATAAATAGTTATTGATGGTGTTTGGGACTGTTGGATGAAGGTTAGAAGAAGGGAGGAAGAAAGGAAAAGGAAAGAAATGGAAAGAAGAGAAGAAAAGAAATGTAATGAAGGAAGGGAATCTGCGCATACGCATGCATGGCGCGCGTGCACGGATTGTGGTGCAATGGATGCGACGCGTACGCATACAGCGTGCGTCCGCATCGATGGGTTATTCCAAGAGTGGCGCGTACGCGGCAGGTGTGCATATGCGTGAATTAATTTGTGCCTTAGGCCCAATTTCCGCACAGTGCAGGCCTAACTCTCGGGTTTTTTTTTATGGAAGGTGGAACTTCTCAATCCACGCGTGTGCGTCATGTGCGCGGACGCATGTGTAGTCGAAAATGCTTGATGCACGCATACGCGTACAGTGCGCGTACACGTGAATGGTGCTCTGTTTGTTTTCAAATATTTTCTATGTTTTTGCACCAATCCAAGTATTCCAAACCTCCAAACAGCTACCAAAACACCTTAAAACCTTATTTAACATATTATACTACCAAATATACTTAATTAACTAAACAAAACATGAAATCAAGCTAATTCCTACCAATATTTACAAAAAGAGAAAATGAAAAGAAGTTACCATGGTGGGGTGTCTCCCACCTAGCACTTTTGTTTATTGTCCTTAAGTTGGACTTATGGGGAGCTCCTCTCAAGGTGGCTTGTGCTTGTATTCATCTTGGAACTCCCACCAATGCTTGGTTCTCCATTGTGCCCCAAGATTTCTCATGGATTGAGCCGAGTGTTGATGGAGTTCTTCACAAGCTTGGGGCTCCCAAAGTTGATCCTCTTTTTGTAATCCGGGATCCCACACTTTATTTTCACACCCGTCTTGAAGTTGATCATCATTAATCCATCCGGGTGGTAAGCAAGATGAATTCTCAAGGTGATACCAAACTCTCCTTTTAGACCCATTCAAGTGAGCACTAGCCCAACCCTTGCATCTAAGCTTTGAAGTATCAACCAAAATGAGCCTTGATTTACAACGCCATCCACTAAACATTCTTCTCTTTCACTTTATCCCACAAATCATCTGAAGTTGACCATCCGTTTCAAGAAAACCATACTCAAGTGGGACAATAAAGCTAATAGTAATGAGTTTTACCCACTCAAGTGAAGGAATAGATGACAACCTAGGCAAAGAAGCTTCCAAAGATCTTGATAAAGCGCACTCAACTTCCATTCTTCTTTTTCTAAGGACTTACACCTCCTCACAAGATTTTTCAAATTCAATCCTTTGTTCGTCAATTTCCTCTAACTCTTCTCCATCACTCAAATCATAAACGGGAGGTTGAGAGAAATCTACCTCCACATCGCTCTCTTCTTCATCGGGAGAAGGTTCTGCAAGTTCAAAGGATTCACCACCACTAGGATTTGATGCTTGATCTCTATCTCCAAGGGAACTCGATTCTTGCTCCATTCCTTCCAAGTCTTCATATGGGACATGCCTTGGAGGTTATGCACGTCCCTCCTCAACATCAACTTCAATCTTCTTGGAGGAGTTTTCTATAACTCTAGGTTCCCATGGAGGTTCCGCATCTCGTAAGTCTTTAACCACTTCCTCCGTTTCTTCAATAGTCATAGGTTCCTCCAATTGTTCTAATACAAAGTGGCATTTCTCCTTTTTCACCGGAGTTCCCAATCTCTCCTTCATGCTATACTCTTCTTTTGATTCTCCACATGTAGCCATGGGAGTTCCTTGAGTATCCAAAAGTTGGGATGCTAGCTAGTTTACCACCTCGTCCAAGGCGGTCATGAATTGTTGCACATCCCTTGTCATCTCCTCTTGTCCTTGTACAAGGACATCAAGGATGTCATCTATTGGAAGTTGGGGTGGATGGGAGGGTTTATCATGTTGGGGGAAGGGTTCATAATAGGAAGGTGGTTCATCATAATTAGAGTGTGGTGTTTCAACATTCTCCACTTTTTCCACTTGTTGCACAACATGCTCTATGGTTGCTTGAAATTGATCCAATGCTTCCTTGAGACGATCCCTTGACTCTTGTTCCGCTTGGATATCATGATTAGGATCATATGGCTCTTGGATCGATGGACATGAATATTCTTCCATGTGAGGTTGTGGTGGAAGGTAGAATTCATCTTGTGGTTGAAAATTTTCACACATTGGAGGTGGTTCATCTTGGTCATAATATGGAGAGGTGGCTCTTGGAAGTATTGAGGTTGGAATGGTAGTGGTTCAATATGTGGCTCATATGGCTCAAAAGGTAGTTGGTATGATGGATATGGATTAGGGTCATATGAAGGTGGTTGGTAAGAAGGGGCTTGTGAGTATGGTTGAGGGTTATGTTGAGGGTATGGATCATAGGCATATGGTGGTGGTTCTTGAAAGTCATAAGGGAATTCACCATAGCCATTAGATTGGTATGCATCATAGAATGGCTCTTCTTCATAGTGCATTGGTGGAGGTTGTTGCCATGAGGATTGATCATATGCATATGGCTCCTCCCACCTTTGATTGTCCCATCCTCGATACACATCCTCATTGAAGTTCTTATCACCTACAACATAGTTGTAATCACACTCATAGCCAAAGTGAGAATTCATAATGAAAAGAGAAAACAAATCAAAAGCTAATAGACAACAAGAGAAACAAAATTCTACAACTAGCAAATAAAGTAAAAAGCAAGATATTCACACTATTCATATATGTACAATAACCAATAACATCACACCATTGCAACTCCCCGGTAACGGCACCATTTTGATGATTGGTTTTTTGATGGTATAGAATTTCACAATTGAAGTCTTATTGCAAGTATAGTTTCTAAACCAACAATAATCCTTTCATACAAAAATTTATTTGTCACTAAAATAAACCCCTAAAATTTATAAACCGAAGTATTGAACCTCGGGTCGTTCTCCCTAGGAATTACAATAAAGTGTCTTTGTTATTGGTTATGAGTTATATTTGGGGTTTTTAAGAATTTAGACATGAAAGATAAATAGCAAGAAAGTAAACTAATGGCTAAAAAGGCCTTGGCAAGATTTGGTGGTCAAGGATCTCTATCCTAATTACTAACCACAATATGAGAATTGGCAAGGATCAATCTCATTAAGTCATCCTCTAACTAGTAAAGGAAAATCAAATGAGCTATATCAATCCTAGTCCATAGGTCCTAACTCCCCACTAATTCAATTAGTGAGAACTAGAGTCAATGGCTTCCAATCATCAATCACTTGGACATTAGTAACTCAAGAGTCCCTAAGTTACCTTTCCAAGCCAAGAGCATAAAATTCTACTCTAAAATCCAACCAAGCATTTCATCAAACACTTGGAAGGCATAAAAGGAAAGCAAAGCAAAACAACAAGAATAGAATCTGACAACAATTATTGCAAGGAATTAACAACAACAATCAAAAGAAACACAATTATTATGAATTACCTCAAATTGAATTGAAAGAAAAGAGAAGGAACAAGAGTTGATCTACAACAAAGTATGAGAATAACATAAAGGAAATTACAACAAAAGAATAGAGGAAGAATGAATGTAATAACAAGGAATTGAAAGGTAGAAGGAGAAGAAAGAGCGAATCTAAATCTAGATCTAAGAACTAAACCTAATCCTAATCCTAATCCTAGAGAGAAGTGAGAGCTTCTCTCTCTAGAAACTAACTCTAACTACTAAACTAAGCTAAACTAAACTAATGGTAACTAGATTTGTTATCCCTCTTCAATCCTTAGCTTAAATAGCATCAGAAATGAGTTGGATTGGGCCGACAAGGCTTCTAAAATCGCTGGGCATGAGTTGCATTAAATGGATCATGTGCCACCATCGGCGTGTCCGCGTACCGTGCGCGTGCGTGCCCTTATGCGCGATGCAACTATGACAAATCTTATATCATTTCGAAGCCCCGGATGTTAGCTTTCCAACCCAACTAGAACCGTATCATTTGGACCTCTGTAGCTCAAGTTATGGTCAATTAAGTGCGAAGATGTCAGGCTTGATAGCTTTTTGGATCCATCATTTCTTCATGAGTTCTCCAACTTTACATGCTTTTTCTTCATTCCCTTGATCCAATCTTTGCCTCATAAATCTGAAATCACTTAACAAACATATCAAGGCATCTAATGGAATCAAGGTAAATTACATTTAGCTATTTTAAGACCTAAAAAGCATGTTTTCACTCTTAAGCACAATTAAAGGAGAAGTTATAAAACCATGCTATTTCATTGAATAAATGTGGGTAAAAGGTCATAAAATCCCTTAAAATCAATACAAGATAAACCCTACAAATGGGGTTTATCATATAGCTAAGGTGGTGAATACCGACCAATCTGCTGTGCCTTATCGGCACCTTGTTTCTGTTTCTCCGGACAGTTTGCGGCCTTATGTCCCGCCTTACCACAAGAATAGCACAAACCCCATACTGCCTTCCACGGGGCTCCCGGATGGTGACTCCCACACCTAGCACAAGCTTGCTCATTTTAAGGCTGCTTCCCAAACCTTTTCCCTTGGAAGTTATTGTTGTTGAGCCTCCTGAAGGAGCCTCCCCGCTTGAAAGGTGAACCTCTATGTGCAAAGTTCTTCCCTCGGTTCGGTGGGAATGATCCCTTGTGACTTCCTCTCTTGGCAGCTACCTTCTTCACACACTCTTCAGTAAGCCTACTCTTATTCACCAACTCGGAGAAAGTCCTACTCTCCATTGGTCCCATTGAGCTGAAGATATCACTCCGGAGTCCTCCTTCATACTTAATGCACTTCCATTCCTCATAGTCTCCCAGAGTTCCCTGACACATACGGGAAAACCTGAACAACTTCTCAAACTTGTCAGTATACTCAGATACGGACATTGTACCCTGCTTCAGCTACAGCAACTCAAGTTCTTTGGCCGTCTTGGCAGAAGTCGGAAAGTACTTCTTATAGAACTCCTCCCGCAAGGCATCCCAGGTGATATAGTCATCACCCTGCTGCAGGAGACGTCGGACTCCTTGCTACCAATGCGATGCTTCCCCAGTGAGCAAATAGGTAGCAAACTCAACACGCTGCCCTTTAGGTACCACCTGCGCTTGCAGTGCTCGCTCCATAGCCTGGAACTAGGTACCAGCTTCAGTCGGGCTAGTAGTTCCCTTGAACTTAGGTGGATTAAACTTCATACTTAATGTACTTCCATTCCTTATAGTCTCCCAGAGTTCCCTGACACATACGGGTAAACCTGAACAACTCCTCAAACTTGTCAGTATACTCAGATATGGACATAGTACCCTGCTTCAGCTACAGCAACTCAAGTTCCTTGGCCGTCCTGACAGAAGTCGGAAAGTACTTTTTATAGAACTCCTCCCGAAAGGCATCCTAGGTGATATAGTCATCACACTGCTGCAGGAGACATCGGACTCCTTGCCACCAATGCGATGCTTCCCCAGTGAGCAAATATGTAGCAAACTCAACACACTGCCCTTCAGGTACCACCTACGCTTTCAGTGCTCGCTCTATAGCCTAGAACCAGGTATCAGCTTCAGTCGGGCTAGTAGTTCCCTTGAACTTAGGTGGATTAACCTTTAGAAAGTTTTCCAGTGTCATCGGGCCATGAGCTCCACCTCTGTCATTGCCATCGTTGTTCATCTGTTGCCCAAGAACCTCTACAATGGCCTGCATAGCAGCAGCCATTTTCTCCAATGCTGCCATAAAATCTACCGATTTATTCGGGTCAAGCCCCGACGCACGAGCATTCGTATGACCTCTCCCACGGTCTCTACCGTGTCCACGAGGCGCCATCTAGTTCCTATACACACTAAACAATCGATATTAAGTTGATCAGTCTCATTATCGAAAGTTTAGTGCTTCAAAGTCCCAAATGCATTCTCATGAATGTTTATGCCAGTTATATCAAGTAGATATACTAATAGCACATAACACACATACAGAGAATGCACAGAAGCATAGTCAGTCCGTCTCTCAGGCTCTATAGGAACGAACTGCTCTGGTACCATAATGTAACACCCTACCATACAGAGTCTTATGCTTAATTCATAATTCAGAGATGGCAAGGTATTACGACCTCTAAAATAAAAATTTAGTATGTATAGTAGTATGAAAAATAATTATAACTAGGAGCCTTTGAAGAAAAGGGATAAAACAAAATCGCAACGTGGAAAGCGCAACACTGCGATCGATAACGTAACGGAAAGGAATAAGCTAAAACGAGATTGGATATATATATATATATATATATATATATATATATATATATATATATATATATATAAAAGAGTGCCAAAAACAGGAATATCAAAATCCAACATCCAGTTGCGAAGATAACCGGTCCGAGCATAGCAATATATACATGTAAATAAAAAAAGAAACCCCAAGGCAAATGATGAGCGGATAATTTATACGCTTTTTGGCATTGTTTTTAGGTAGTTTTTAGTAAGTTCAAGCTACTTTTAGGGATGTTTTCATTAGTTTTTATGTTAAATTCACATTTCTGGACTTTACTATGAGTTTGTGTGTTTTTCTGTGATTTCAGGTAATTTCTGGCTGAAATTGAGGGACTTGAGCAAAACTCTGAAAAAGGCTGACAAAAGGACTGCTGATGCTGTTGGAATCTGACCTCCATGCACTCGAAATAGATTTTCTAGAGCTACAGAACTCCAATTGGCGCGCTCTCAACGGCGTTGGAAAGTAGACATCCAGAGCTTTCCAGCAATATATAATTGTTCATACTTTATTCGGAAATTGACGACGTAACTTGGCGTTGAACGCCAAGTACATGCTGCTGTCTCGAGTTAAACGCCAGAAAAACGTCATGATCCGGAGTTGAACGCCCAAAACACGTTATAACTTGGAGTTCAACTCCAAGAAAAGCCTCAGCTCGTGGATAGATCAAGCTCAGCCCAAGCATACACCAAGTGGGCCCCAGAAGTGGATTTATGCATCAATTACTTACTCATGTAAACCCTAGTAGCTAGTCTAGTATAAATAGGATAAGTTACTATTGTATTAGACATCTTTGGTCTCAGTTTTGTTTTATTCTTCATCTTAAGAGGCTATTGATCACGTTTTAGGGGGCTGGCCATTCGGCCATGCTTGAACCTTTCACTTATGTATTTTCAACAGTGGAGTTTCTGCATACCATAGATTAAGGGTGTGGAGCTCTGCTGTACCTCAAGTTTCAATACAATTACTATTACTTTTTATTCAATTCTCTTTTATTCTTATTCCAAGATATACGTTGCACTCAACCTGATGAATATGATGATCCGTGACACTCATCATCATTCTCACTGATGTGCGGAAAACGATCCGACACAAAACTCACCGGCAAGTGCACCGGGTCGCATCAAGTAATAAAACTCACGGGAGTGAGGTCGATCCCATAGGGATTGAAGGATTGAGCAACTTTAGTTTAGTGGTTGAATTAGTCAAGCAAATAAGTGTTGATTGTGTGAATTTGTGTTGACAGAATTTAAATTGCATAGAATGTAAAGGGGAGTGGGTGATTTGCAGGAAATTAAAGGGAATAAAAAGAAAAAGAGCTGAATCTTAAAGTGCAAGTAATGTAAATTGCAGAAACTTAAAGTGCAAGAAATGTAAATGGCTTGAATTATAAAGGGAATCGGGAAGTGGATTTGTAGAAATTAGACAAGGAAAAGTAAATTGCAATAAATAGAAGAGTAGAAGAGAAATTAAAATGAAAACTCCAGATCTCAGGACCCAAGAGACTAGATAACCAAGTCTAGATCTCAATGCCTTCCTAGATCAAAATTCAGAATTCAATTGCAAGAAATGTAAATATCAAGCAGTGTAATAAAGGGATTCAAGTATCAATTTCTCAATTGTGCAGTAGCTCAAAACAGAGAGAGATCTCAAGGTGAGATTGAGACAGAATTTCCTCAATTCTCAACACCCAAGACTCAAATAAAGCTTTGCAGAAAAGTAAACAAGAAAACCCAGAGGAAGAGAATTCAATTCTCCTCCCAGAAAATCTCTCAAATGTCAAGAAATCTCTCAAAAACTCCTCAGCAAAAATCCCCAAAATCAAAAGCTCCCTAAAACTTCAAATCCTAAGCTATTTATACACTTTCTTCTAATGATCTTCAAGCCTTGAATTGGGCCTTGGCCTTGATGGAATTGGGTTGCTAGTGGCCTCTGTTGATTGCTCTAGGTGTTGGGAAGAAATCCACTTATGAACCGGCCATGCAAGTCTCACGTTTGAGCCAACGTTTGAGGTCAAACGTTAACTCAAACGTTGCCGTGGGAAATAATGCAGCAGGCCTCACTTTGCTGTCATCCACGTTTGGCTCAACGTTTGAGGTCAAACGTGAGCTCAAACGTGGATCCCCCATGCATTCTTTTTGGCCAATGTTTGGCCCAACGTTTGAGGTCAAACGTTGGCGCAAACATGGCTCAATTAGCTCATCAATCAGGGGTGTTCTTCCATGCTCCTATTTGCCAAAATGTAGCCAACGTTTGACCCAACGTTTGAGGTCAAACGTTGGCTCAAACGTTGCTGCCAAAAGCTCACTCTGCCTCCTCTTAGGTGCCAACGTTTGCCTCAACATTTGAGGTCAAATGTTGGCGCAAACTTCACCTTCCAGGAGTGCCATTTTTCCTCTTTATGTCGCCAACGTTTGCCTCAACGTTTGAGGTCAAACGTTGGCTCCAACGTTGCCTTCCAGGAGCTTCTTCTTCAGCCAACGTTTGCCTCAACGTTTGAGGTCAAACGTTGGCTCCAACGTTGCCTTCCAGGAGCTTCTTCTTCAGCCTCTTGCACCCTCCTTCCAAGCTTTGTTTCACCTATCATCAATCAATCAAAAACATCAAAGCTATGCTTCAAATCATGAGATTGTTTCTCTTCCAAAATATATGACAATTATAACACAATATCTCATGAAAATGCATCATTTTATACATGATTGATTGAGTCAAAGATAACATGGATTTCAACCCAATTGGCTTACTTATGGCGTAAGAAAGTGCATAAAACTAATTAAAAACAAAGAAAAATACTAGTAAAACTAGGCTAAGATGACTTGTCATCACAACACCAAACTTAAAACTTGCTTGTCCCCAAGCAAGAAGAGAATTATTGAGAAGAAAGAGTGAAAGAAGAAGAGAAGGCTAGTGTTAGTAGAGGATTATTGGTAGCTCATGGGGTTTTATGCAGACATGTGACTACTCACTTCTTATTGACTTATAGGCCTAGAAGTTTTCCTCTAAGCATCAAGCAACACACTGCTATGACCTCTCATTATTCTTTTGTCCTTGTTTACTAAAAAATTTCTTTATAAGCTTTAATTCAGTGTCATGTGTAACAAGCTTCTTTTCTTTACTTGTGCTTGACACATTATTCACTTTAGACACTTGGCTTACATTCCTTCTTAGAGCATTGATGCCCAGCACCTCTTTGGGTCACTAAATGCCTTGTAGTTAGGTTGCTCTTGATGGTGGATTTTCAGTTGATAATTGGTGCGCGAAATTGTGATCACTACAACTTCGCACAACTAACCAGCAAGTGCACTGGGTCGTCCAAGTAATACCTTACGCGAGTAAGGGTCGATCCCACGGAGATTGGTGGTATGAAGCAAGCTATGGTCACCTTGTAAATCTCAGTCAGGCAGACTCAAATGGGTATAGATGATGAATAAAGCATAAAGATAAAGATAGAGATACTTATGTAATTCATTGGTAGGAACTTCAGATAAGCGTGTGAAGACGCCTTCCCTTCCGTCTCTCTGCTTTCCTACTGCCTTCATCCAATCCTTCTTACTCCTTTCCATGGCAAGCTCGTGTAGGGTTTCACTGTTGTCAGCAGCTACCTCCCATCCTCGCAGTGAAAGCTAATGCACACACTCTGTCACAGTGCTGCCAATCACCGGTGTGGTTCCCTCCCCTACCGGAATAGAATCACTCTTTTGCGTCTGTCACTAACGCCCAGTAGGTTACAGGTTTGAAGCACGTCACAGTCATTCAATCATTGAATCCTACTCAGAATACCACAGACAAGGTTTAGACCTTCCGGATTCTCTTGAATGCCGCCATCAGGTCCTGCCTATACCACGAAGATTCCGATTAAAGAATCCAAGAGATATTCACTAGAGCCTCGAATGCTTGTAGAACAAGAATGGTTGTCAGTCACCTTGTTCATGGGTGAGAATGGTGATGGGCGTCAATCATCACCTTCATCAGGTTGAAGAACAAGTGATATCTTGGACAAAGAACAAGCGGAATTGAATGGAAGAACAATAGTAATTGCATTAATACTCGAGGAACAGCAGAGCTCCACACCTTAATCTATGGTGTGTAGAAACTCCACCGTTGAAAATACATAAGTACAAAGTCTAGGCATGGCCGAATGGCCAGCCTCCCAAAGAGGGTTCAATCATCAAAACATGATCAAAAGATTTCAAATACAATAGTAAAAGGTCCTATATATAGAAAACTAGTAGCCTAAGGTGTACAGAAATGAGTAAATGACATAAAAATCCTCTTCCGGGCCCACTTGGTGTGTGCTTGGGCTAAGCAATGAAGCAAATTTCGTGTAGAGACTCTTCTTGGAGTTAAACTCCAGCTTTTATGCCAGTTTGGGCGTTTAACTCCCAATTAGGTGCCAGTTCCGGCGTTTAACGCTGGGAATTCTGAGGGTGACTTTGAACGCTGGTTTGGGCCATCAAATCTTGGGCAAAGTATGGACTATCATATATTGCTGGAAAGCCCAGGATGTCTACTTTCCAACGCCGTTGAGAGCGCGCCAATTGGGCTTCTGTAGCTCCAGAAAATCTACTTTGAATGCAGGGAGGTCAGAATCCAACAGCATCTGTAGTCCTTTTCAGTCTCTGAATCAGATTTTTGCTCAGGTCCCTCAATTTCAGCCAGAAAATACCTGAAATTACAGAAAAACACACAAACTCATAGTAAAGTCCAGAAAAGTGAATTTTAACTAAAAACTAATAAAAATATACTAAGAACTCAACTAAAACTACTAAAAACATACTAAAAACAATGCCAAAAAGTATACAAATTATCCGCTCATCACAACACCAAACTTAAATTGTTGCTTGTCCCCAAGCAACTGAAAATCAAATAAGATAAAAAGAAGAGAATATACTATAGACTCCAAATTATCAATGAAACTTAGCTCCAAATTAGATGAGCGGGACTAGTAGCTTTTTGCCTCCGAACAGTTTTGGCATCTCACTTTATCCTTTGAAATTCAGAATGATTGGCTTCTTTAGGAACTCAGAATCCAGATAGTGTTATTGATTCTCCTAGTTAAGTATGATGATTCTTGAACATAGCTTACTTATTGAGTCTTGGCTGTGGCCCAAAGCACTCTGTCTTCCAGTATTACCACCGGATACATACATGCCACAGACACATAATTGGGTGAACCTTTTCAGATTGTGACTCAGCTTTGCTAAAGTCCCCAATTAGAGGTGTCCAGGGTTCTTAAGCACACTCTTATTTGCCTTGGATCACAACTCTTATTATATATTTTTTTCTTTTTTTTCTTTTTTCTTTTTCTCTCTTTTTTTTCGAATTTTTTTTTTTGCTTTTTCTTGCTTCAAGAATCATTTTTATGATTTTTCAGATCCTCAGTAACATGTCTCCTTTTTCATCATTCTTTCAAGAGCCAACAATTTTTACATTCATGAACCACAAATTCAAAAGACATATGCACTGTTTAAGCATACATTCAGAAAACAAAAAGTATTGTCACCACATCAAACTAATTAAGCTAGTTTTAAAGATGAATTTGAAATCCTGTACTTCTTGTTCCTTTGTGATAAAAACAGTTTTCTTTTAAGAAAGGTGATGGATTCATCAGACATTCATAACTTTAAGGCATAGACACTAAGAAACTAATGACCATAAGACACAAACATGGATAAACATAAGCATGAAAATTTCGAAAAACAAGAAAATAAAGAACAAGGAGATTAAAGAACGGGTCCACCTCAGTGATGGCGGCTCTTTCTTCCTCTTGAAGATCCTATGGAGTGTTTGAGCTCCTCAATGTCTCTTCCTTGTCTTTGTTACTCCTCTCTCATGATTCTTTGATCTTCTCCAATTTCATGGAGGAGGATGGCATGTTCTTGGTGCTCCACCCTTAGTTGTCCCATGTTGGAACTTAATTTTCCTAGGGAGGTGTTAATTTGCTCCCAATAAGCGCTTCTTTAATGTCAGTAGCTTGACAGAGGGCTCTCATGGAGCCTCACAGATACTCAGAGCAATGTTGGAACCTCCCAACACCAAACTTAGAGTTTGAATGTGGGGGTTCAACACCAAACTTAGAGTTTGGTTGTGGCCTCCCAACACCAAACTTAGAGTTTGACTGTGGGGGCTCTGCTTGCCTCTGATTTGAGAGAAGCTCTTCATGCTTCCTCTCCATGATGACAGAGGTATATCCTTGGGCCTTAAACACCAAGGATTCTTCATTCACTTGAATGATCAACTCTCCTCTATCAACATCAATCACAGCCTTTGCTGTGGCTAGGAAGGGTCTGCCAAGGATGATGGATTCATCCATGCATTTCCCAGTCTCTAGGACTATGAAATCAGTAGGGATGTAATGGTCTTCAACCTTGACCAGAACATCCTCTACAAGTCCATAGGCTTGTTTTCTTGAGTTGTCTGCCATCTCTAGTGAGATTTTTGCAGCTTGTACCTCATAGATCTCTAATTTCTCCATTACAGAGAGGGGCATGAGGTTTACACTTGATCCTAAGTCACACAAGGCCTTCTTGAAGGTCATGGTGTCTATGGTACAAGGTATAGAAAACTTCCCAGGGTCCTGCCTCTTTTGAGGCAATTGCTGCCTAGACAAGTTATCCAGTTCTTTGGTGAGCAAAGGGGGTTCATCCTCCCAAGTCTCATTTCCAAATAACTTGTCATTTAGCTTCATGATTGCTCCAAGGTATTTAGCAACTTGCTCTTCAGTGACATACTCATCCTCTTCTGAGGAAGAATACTCATCAGAGCTCATGAATGGCAGAAGTAATTCCAATGGAATCTCTATGGTCTCATTTTGAGCCTCAGATTCCCATGGTTCCTCATTGGGGAACTCATTGGAGGCCAGTGGACGCCCAGTGAGGCCTTCCTCAGTGGCGTTCACTGCCTCTTCTTCCTCCCAAAATTCGGCCATATTGATGGCCTTGCACTCTCCTTTTGGATTTTCTTCAGTGTTGCTTGGGAGAGTGCTTGGAGGAAGTTCAGTAATTTTCTTGCTCAGCTGATCCACTTGTCCTTCCAAGTTTCTAATGGAAGACCTTGTTTCAGTCATGAAACTTTGAGTGGTTTTGATTAGATCAGAGACCATGGTTGCTAAGTCAGAGGGGTTCTGCTTAGAATTCTCTGTCTGTTGCTGAGAAGATGATGGAAAAGGCTTGCCATTGCTAAACCTGTTTCTTCCACCATTATTGTTGTTGAAACCTTGTTGAGGTCTCTCTTGATTCTTCCATGAGAAATTTGGGTGATTTCTCCATGAAGAATTATAGGTGTTTCCATAGGGTTCTCCTAGGTAATTCACCTCTTCCATTGAAGGGTTCTCAGGATCATAAGCTTCTTCCTCAGATGAAGCTTCCTTAGTACTGCTTGGTGCATTTTGCATTCCAGACAGACTTTGAGAAATCATATTGACTTGTTGAGTCAATATTTTGTTCTGAGCCAATATGGCATTCAGAGTGTCAATCTCAAGAACTCCTTTCTTCTGACTAGTCCCATTGTTCACAGGATTCCTTTCAGAAGTGTACATGAATTGGTTATTTGCAACCATTTCAATTAGCTCTTGAGCTTCTGTAGGCGTCTTCTTCAGATGAAGAGATCCTCCAGCAGAGCTATCCAAAGATATCTTGGATAGTTCAGAGAGACCATCATAGAAAATACCTATGATGCTCCATTCAGAAAGCATGTCAGACGGACATTTTCTGATTAATTGTTTGTATCTTTCCCAAGCTTCATAGAGAGATTCACCATCCTTCTGTCTGAAGGTTTGGACTTCCACTCTAAGCTTACTCAATTTTTGAGGTGGAAAGAACTTTGCCAAGAAGGCATTGACTAGCTTTTCCCATGAGTCCAGGCTTTCTTTAGGTTGTGAATCCAACCATATCCTAGCTCTGTCTCTTACAGCAAAAGGGAATAGCATCAGTCTATAGACCTCAGGGTCTACCCCATTGGTCTTGACTGTGTCACAGATTTGCAAGAATTCAGCTAAGAACTGATGAGGATCTTCCATTGGAAGTCCATGGAACTTGCAATTCTGTTGCATTAGAGAAACTAATTGAGGCTTAAGCTCAAAGTTGTTTGCTCCAATGGCAGGGATAGAGATGCTTCTCCCATAAAAGTCGGGAGTAGGTGCAGTAAAGTCACCCAGCACCTTCCTTGCTTTGTTGGCATTGTTGTTATTTTCGGCTGCCATGGGTTCTCCTTCTTTGAAGAATTCGGTCAGGTCCTCAATAAAGAGTTGTGCCTTAGCTTCTCTTAGCTTCCGCTTCAAGGTCCTTTCAGGTTCAGGGTCAGCTTCAACAAGAATGCCTTTGTCTTTGTTCCTGCTCATATGAAAGAGAAGAGAACAAGAAAATATGGAATCCTCTATGTCACAGTATAGAGATTCCTTAAGGTGTCAGAGAAAACAAGAATGGAAGACAGAGGTAGAAAATTCGAACTTATCAAAGAAGATGGAGTTCGAATTTTGCATTAAGGGATAGTGTTAGTCCATAAAGAGAAGGATGTGAGAAGAAGGGAAGTAATTTTCGAAAATTAAGTAAAAGATTTTGAAAAATTTTTGAAAAATACTAATTGATTTTCGAAAATAAGAGTGGGAAAGAAATCAAGTGATTTTTGAAAAAGACTTTGAAATTAGAAGTTAAAAAGATTTGATTGAAAACCATTTTGAAAAAGATGTGATTAAGAAGATATGATTGGTTTTAAAAAAAATGTGATTGAGAAAATATGATTTGAAAACAATTTTAAAAGATATGATTTGAAAACAATTTGAAAAGATATGATTTTAAAATAATTTTAAAAGGTATGATTAAAAAATTAATGACTTGCCTAACAAGAAAAGATATGATTCAAACATAAAACCTTTCTCAACAGAAAAGGCAAAAATGTTCAATCAAATCATTAATTATTAGTAAGTATCTTTGAAAAAGGAAAGAAATTGATTTTGAAAAAGATTCGATTGAAAAGATTTGATTTGAAAAAGATTTGATTTTGAAAAACTTTGAAAACTTGAAAAAAAAATTTGATTTGAAAACAAAATCTTCCCCCTTGTGCCATCCTGGCGTTAAACGCCCAGAATGTGCACATTCTGGCGTTTAACGCCCAAACTACTACCTTTTTGGGCGTTAAACGCCCAGCCAGGCACCCTGGCTGGCGTTTAAACGCCAGTCTGCCTTCTTCACTGGGCATTTTTGAATGCCCAGCTTTTTCTGTGTGATTCCTCTGCAGTATGTTCTGAATCTTCAATTCTCTGTATTATTGACTTGAAAAGACACAAATTAAAAATATTTTTGGATTTTTAATAATAAGGAATAATTAAAATGCAACTAAAATCAAATGCATGCAAGACACCAAACTTAGCAGTTTGTATACTACTGACACTAACAAGATGATAATGCACATGAGAAACAACAAAACACTCAAGTCAATAGAATTCAAAGATCAAAACAAGGAAATCATCAAGAACAACTTGAAGATTAATGAAGACACATGCATGAATTCGAAAAATGCAAGAAGAACAAAAACATGCAATTGACACCAAACTTAAAATGAGACACTAGACTTAGACAATAAATATTTTTGGTTTTTATGATTTTGAAATTTTTTTTTGGATTTTTCGAAAATTAAGTGAAAAAGAAAATAAAGGTATCAAAATTCTAAATGAGAATTCCAGGAATCATGCAATGTTAGTCTAAAGCTTTAGTCTAAAGGAATTAGACATAGCTAGCTAAGCTTCAGCAGGACATTGCATTCAAGAGCTAAATTGATGATGATCAATCAGCTTTGGTGATGATAAGAACATCACCTTGAAACACTAGAATTCATTCGTAAGAACTCTGAAGAAAAATAATACCTAATCTAAGCAACAAGATGAACCGTCAGTTGTCCATACACAAGAACAATCCCCGGCAACGGCGCCAAAAACTTGGTGCGCGAAATTGTGATCACTACAACTTCGCACAACTAACCAGCAAGTGCACTGGGTCGTCCAAGTAATACCTTACGCGAGTAAGGGTCGATCCCACGGAGATTGGTGGTATGAAGCAAGCTATGGTCACCTTGTAAATCTCAGTCAGGCAGACTCAAATGGGTATAGATGATGAATAAAGCATAAAGATAAAGATAGAGATACTTATGTAATTCATTGGTAGGAACTTCAGATAAGCGTGTGAAGACGCCTTCCCTTCCGTCTCTCTGCTTTCCTACTGCCTTCATCCAATCCTTCTTACTCCTTTCCATGGCAAGCTCGTGTAGGGTTTCACTGTTGTCAGCAGCTACCTCCCATCCTCGCAGTGAAAGCTAATGCACACACTCTGTCACAGTGCTGCCAATCACCGGTGTGGTTCCCTCCCCTACCGGAATAGAATCACTCTTTTGCGTCTGTCACTAACGCCAGTAGGTTACAGGTTTGAAGCACGTCACAGTCATTCAATCATTGAATCCTACTCAGAATACCACAGACAAGGTTTAGACCTTCCGGATTCTCTTGAATGCCGCCATCAGGTCCTGCCTATACCACGAAGATTCCGATTAAAGAATCCAAGAGATATTCACTAGAGCCTCGAATGCTTGTAGAACAAGAATGGTTGTCAGTCACCTTGTTCATGGGTGAGAATGGTGATGGGCGTCAATCATCACCTTCATCAGGTTGAAGAACAAGTGATATCTTGGACAAAGAACAAGCGGAATTGAATGGAAGAACAATAGTAATTGCATTAATACTCGAGGTACAGCAGAGCTCCACACCTTAATCTATGGTGTGTAGAAACTCCACCGTTGAAAATACATAAGTACAAAGTCTAGGCATGGCCGAATGGCCAGCCTCCCAAAGAGGGTTCAATCATCAAAACATGATCAAAAGATTTCAAATACAATAGTAAAAGGTCCTATATATAGAAAACTAGTAGCCTAAGGTGTACAGAAATGAGTAAATGACATAAAAATCCTCTTCCGGGCCCACTTGGTGTGTGCTTGGGCTGAGCAATGAAGCAAATTTCGTGTAGAGACTCTTCTTGGAGTTAAACTCCAGCTTTTATGCCAGTTTGGGCGTTTAACTCCCAATTAGGTGCCAGTTCCGGCGTTTAACGCTGGGAATTCTGAGGGTGACTTTGAACACTGGTTTGGGCCATCAAATCTTGGGCAAAGTATGGATTATCATATATTTCTGGAAAGCCCAGGATGTCTACTTTCCAACGCCGTTGAGAGCGCGCCAATTGGGCTTCTGTAGCTCCAGAAAATCCACTTCGAATGCAGGGAGGTCAGAATCCAACAGCATCTGTAGTCCTTTTCAGTCTCTGAATCAGATTTTTGCTCAGGTCCCTCAATTTCAGCCAGAAAATACCTGAAATTACAGAAAAACACACAAACTCATAGTAAAGTCCAGAAAAGTGAATTTTAACTAAAAACTAATAAAAATATACTAAGAACTCAACTAAAACTACTAAAAACATACTAAAAACAATGCCAAAAAGTATACAAATTATCCGCTCATCACAACACCAAACTTAAATTGTTGCTTGTCCCCAAGCAACTGAAAATCAAATAAGATAAAAAGAAGAGAATATACTATAGACTCCAAATTATCAATGAAACTTAGCTCCAAATTAGATGAGCGGGACTAGTAGCTTTTTGCCTCCGAACAGTTTTGGCATCTCACTTTATCCTTTGAAATTCAGAATGATTGGCTTCTTTAGGAACTCAGAATCCAGATAGTGTTATTGATTCTCCTAGTTAAGTATGATGATTCTTGAACATAGCTTACTTATTGAGTCTTGGCTGTGGCCCAAAGCACTCTGTCTTCCAGTATTACCACCGGATACATACATGCCACAGACACATAATTGGGTGAACCTTTTCAGATTGTGACTCAGCTTTGCTAAAGTCCCCAATTAGAGGTGTCCAGGGTTCTTAAGCACACTCTTATTTGCCTTGGATCACAACTCTTATTATATATTTTTTTCTTTTTTTTCTTTTTTCTTTTTCTCTCTTTTTTTTCGAATTTTTTTTTTTTGCTTTTTCTTGCTTCAAGAATCATTTTTATGATTTTTCAGATCCTCAGTAACATGTCTCCTTTTTCATCATTCTTTCAAGAGCCAACAATTTTTACATTCATGAACCACAAATTCAAAAGACATATGCACTGTTTAAGCATACATTCAGAAAACAAAAAGTATTGTCACCACATCAAACTAATTAAGCTAGTTTTAAAGATGAATTTGAAATCCTGTACTTCTTGTTCCTTTGTGATAAAAACAGTTTTCTTTTAAGAAAGGTGATGGATTCATCAGACATTCATAACTTTAAGGCATAGACACTAAGAAACTAATGACCATAAGACACAAACATGGATAAACATAAGCATGAAAATTTCGAAAAACAAGAAAATAAAGAACAAGGAGATTAAAGAACGGGTCCACCTCAGTGATGGCGGCTCTTTCTTCCTCTTGAAGATCCTATGGAGTGTTTGAGCTCCTCAATGTCTCTTCCTTGTCTTTGTTACTCCTCTCTCATGATTCTTTGATCTTCTCCAATTTCATGGAGGAGGATGGCATGTTCTTGGTGCTCCACCCTTAGTTGTCCCATGTTGGAACTTAATTTTCCTAGGGAGGTGTTAATTTGCTCCCAATAAGCGCTTCTTTAATGTCAGTAGCTTGACAGAGGGCTCTCATGGAGCCTCACAGATACTCAGAGCAATGTTGGAACCTCCCAACACCAAACTTAGAGTTTGAATGTGGGGGTTCAACACCAAACTTAGAGTTTGGTTGTGGCCTCCCAACACCAAACTTAGAGTTTGACTGTGGGGGCTCTGCTTGCCTCTGATTTGAGAGAAGCTCTTCATGCTTCCTCTCCATGATGACAGAGGTATATCCTTGGGCCTTAAACACCAAGGATTCTTCATTCACTTGAATGATCAACTCTCCTCTATCAACATCAATCACAGCCTTTGCTGTGGCTAGGAAGGGTCTGCCAAGGATGATGGATTCATCCATGCATTTCCCAGTCTCTAGGACTATGAAATCAGTAGGGATGTAATGGTCTTCAACCTTGACCAGAACATCCTCTACAAGTCCATAGGCTTGTTTTCTTGAGTTGTCTGCCATCTCTAGTGAGATTTTTGCAGCTTGTACCTCATAGATCTCTAATTTCTCCATTACAGAGAGGGGCATGAGGTTTACACTTGATCCTAAGTCACACAAGGCCTTCTTGAAGGTCATGGTGTCTATGGTACAAGGTATAGAAAACTTCCCAGGGTCCTGCCTCTTTTGAGGCAATTGCTGCCTAGACAAGTTATCCAGTTCTTTGGTGAGCAAAGGGGGTTCATCCTCCCAAGTCTCATTTCCAAATAACTTGTCATTTAGCTTCATGATTGCTCCAAGGTATTTAGCAACTTGCTCTTCAGTGACATACTCATCCTCTTCTGAGGAAGAATACTCATCAGAGCTCATGAATGGCAGAAGTAATTCCAATGGAATCTCTATGGTCTCATTTTGAGCCTCAGATTCCCATGGTTCCTCATTGGGGAACTCATTGGAGGCCAGTGGACGCCCAGTGAGGCCTTCCTCAGTGGCGTTCACTGCCTCTTCTTCCTCCCAAAATTCGGCCATATTGATGGCCTTGCACTCTCCTTTTGGATTTTCTTCAGTGTTGCTTGGGAGAGTGCTTGGAGGAAGTTCAGTAATTTTCTTGCTCAGCTGATCCACTTGTCCTTCCAAGTTTCTAATGGAAGACCTTGTTTCAGTCATGAAACTTTGAGTGGTTTTGATTAGATCAGAGACCATGGTTGCTAAGTCAGAGGGGTTCTGCTTAGAATTCTCTGTCTGTTGCTGAGAAGATGATGGAAAAGGCTTGCCATTGCTAAACCTGTTTCTTCCACCATTATTGTTGTTGAAACCTTGTTGAGGTCTCTCTTGATTCTTCCATGAGAAATTTGGGTGATTTCTCCATGAAGAATTATAGGTGTTTCCATAGGGTTCTCCTAGGTAATTCACCTCTTCCATTGAAGGGTTCTCAGGATCATAAGCTTCTTCCTCAGATGAAGCTTCCTTAGTACTGCTTGGTGCATTTTGCATTCCAGACAGACTTTGAGAAATCATATTGACTTGTTGAGTCAATATTTTGTTCTGAGCCAATATGGCATTCAGAGTGTCAATCTCAAGAACTCCTTTCTTCTGACTAGTCCCATTGTTCACAGGATTCCTTTCAGAAGTGTACATGAATTGGTTATTTGCAACCATTTCAATTAGCTCTTGAGCTTCTGTAGGCGTCTTCTTCAGATGAAGAGATCCTCCAGCAGAGCTATCCAAAGATATCTTGGATAGTTCAGAGAGACCATCATAGAAAATACCTATGATGCTCCATTCAGAAAGCATGTCAGACGGACATTTTCTGATTAATTGTTTGTATCTTTCCCAAGCTTCATAGAGAGATTCACCATCCTTCTGTCTGAAGGTTTGGACTTCCACTCTAAGCTTACTCAATTTTTGAGGTGGAAAGAACTTTGCCAAGAAGGCATTGACTAGCTTTTCCCATGAGTCCAGGCTTTCTTTAGGTTGTGAATCCAACCATATCCTAGCTCTGTCTCTTACAGCAAAAGGGAATAGCATCAGTCTATAGACCTCAGGGTCTACCCCATTGGTCTTGACTGTGTCACAGATTTGCAAGAATTCAGCTAAGAACTGATGAGGATCTTCCATTGGAAGTCCATGGAACTTGCAATTCTGTTGCATTAGAGAAACTAATTGAGGCTTAAGCTCAAAGTTGTTTGCTCCAATGGCAGGGATAGAGATGCTTCTCCCATAAAAGTCGGGAGTAGGTGCAGTAAAGTCACCCAGCACCTTCCTTGCTTTGTTGGCATTGTTGTTATTTTCGGCTGCCATGGGTTCTCCTTCTTTGAAGAATTCGGTCAGGTCCTCAATAAAGAGTTGTGCCTTAGCTTCTCTTAGCTTCCGCTTCAAGGTCCTTTCAGGTTCAGGGTCAGCTTCAACAAGAATGCCTTTGTCTTTGTTCCTGCTCATATGAAAGAGAAGAGAACAAGAAAATATGGAATCCTCTATGTCACAGTATAGAGATTCCTTAAGGTGTCAGAGGAAAACAAGAATGGAAGACAGAGGTAGAAAATTCGAACTTATCAAAGAAGATGGAGTTCGAATTTTGCATTAAGGGATAGTGTTAGTCCATAAACAGAAGGATGTGAGAAGAAGGGAAGTAATTTTCGAAAATTAAGTAAAAGATTTTGAAAAATTTTTGAAAAATACTAATTGATTTTCGAAAATAAGAGTGGGAAAGAATCAAGTGATTTTTGAAAAAGACTTTGAAATTAGAAGTTAAAAAGATTTGATTGAAAACCATTTTGAAAAAGATGTGATTAAGAAGATATGATTGGTTTTAAAAAAAATGTGATTGAGAAAATATGATTTGAAAACAATTTTAAAAGATATGATTTGAAAACAATTTGAAAAGATATGATTTTAAAATAATTTTAAAAGGTATGATTAAAAAATTAATGACTTGCCTAACAAGAAAAGATATGATTCAAACATAAAACCTTTCTCAACAGAAAAGGCAAAAATGTTCAATCAAATCATTAATTATTAGTAAGTATCTTTGAAAAAGGAAAGAAATTGATTTTGAAAAAGATTTGATTGAAAAGATTTGATTTGAAAAAGATTTGATTTTGAAAGACTTTGAAAACTTGAAAAAAAAATTTGATTTGAAAACAAAATCTTCCCCCTTGTGCCATCCTGGCGTTAAACGCCCAGAATGTGCACATTCTGGCGTTTAACGCCCAAACTACTACCTTTTTGGGCGTTAAACGCCCAGCCAGGCACCCTGGCTGGCGTTTAAACGCCAGTCTGCCTTCTTCACTGGGCATTTTTGAATGCCCAGCTTTTTCTGTGTGATTCCTCTGCAGTATGTTCTGAATCTTCAATTCTCTGTATTATTGACTTGAAAAGACACAAATTAAAAATATTTTTGGATTTTTAATAATAAGGAATAATTAAAATGCAACTAAAATCAAATGCATGCAAGACACCAAACTTAGCAGTTTGTATACTACTGACACTAACAAGATGATAATGCACATGAGAAACAACAAAACACTCAAGTCAATAGAATTCAAAGATCAAAACAAGGAAATCATCAAGAACAACTTGAAGATTAATGAAGACACATGCATGAATTCGAAAAATGCAAGAAGAACAAAAACATGCAATTGACACCAGACTTAAAATGAGACACTAGACTTAGACAATAAATATTTTTGGTTTTTATGATTTTGAAATTTTTTTTTGGATTTTTCGAAAATTAAGTGAAAAAGAAAATAAAGGTATCAAAATTCTAAATGAGAATTCCAGGAATCATGCAATGTTAGTCTAAAGCTTTAGTCTAAAGGAATTAGACATAGCTAGCTAAGCTTCAGCAGGACATTGCATTCAAGAGCTAAATTGATGATGATCAATCAGCTTTGGTGATGATAAGAACATCACCTTGAAACACTAGAATTCATTCGTAAGAACTCTGAAGAAAAATAATACCTAATCTAAGCAACAAGATGAACCGTCAGTTGTCCATACACAAGAACAATCCCCGGCAACGGCGCCAAAAACTTGGTGCGCGAAATTGTGATCACTACAACTTCGCACAACTAACCAGCAAGTGCACTGGGTCGTCCAAGTAATACCTTACGCGAGTAAGGGTCGATCCCACGGAGATTGGTGGTATGAAGCAAGCTATGGTCACCTTGTAAATCTCAGTCAGGCAGACTCAAATGGGTATAGATGATGAATAAAGCATAAAGATAAAGATAGAGATACTTATGTAATTCATTGGTAGGAACTTCAGATAAGCGTGTGAAGACGCCTTCCCTTCCGTCTCTCTGCTTTCCTACTGCCTTCATCCAATCCTTCTTACTCCTTTCCATGGCAAGCTCGTGTAGGGTTTCACTGTTGTCAGCAGCTACCTCCCATCCTCGCAGTGAAAGCTAATGCACACACTCTGTCACAGTGCTGCCAATCACCGGTGTGGTTCCCTCCCCTACCGGAATAGAATCACTCTTTTGCGTCTGTCACTAACGCCCAGTAGGTTACAGGTTTGAAGCACGTCACAGTCATTCAATCATTGAATCCTACTCAGAATACCACAGACAAGGTTTAGACCTTCCGGATTCTCTTGAATGCCGCCATCAGGTCCTGCCTATACCACGAAGATTCCGATTAAAGAATCCAAGAGATATTCACTAGAGCCTCGAATGCTTGTAGAACAAGAATGGTTGTCAGTCACCTTGTTCATGGGTGAGAATGGTGATGGGCGTCAATCATCACCTTCATCAGGTTGAAGAACAAGTGATATCTTGGACAAAGAACAAGCGGAATTGAATGGAAGAACAATAGTAATTGCATTAATACTCGAGGTACAGCAGAGCTCCACACCTTAATCTATGGTGTGTAGAAACTCCACCGTTGAAAATACATAAGTACAAAGTCTAGGCATGGCCGAATGGCCAGCCTCCCAAAGAGGGTTCAATCATCAAAACATGATCAAAAGATTTCAAATACAATAGTAAAAGGTCCTATATATAGAAAACTAGTAGCCTAAGGTGTACAGAAATGAGTAAATGACATAAAAATCCTCTTCCGGGCCCACTTGGTGTGTGCTTGGGCTGAGCAATGAAGCAAATTTCGTGTAGAGACTCTTCTTGGAGTTAAACTCCAGCTTTTATGCCAGTTTGGGCGTTTAACTCCCAATTAGGTGCCAGTTCCGGCGTTTAACGCTGGGAATTCTGAGGGTGACTTTGAACACTGGTTTGGGCCATCAAATCTTGGGCAAAGTATGGATTATCATATATTTCTGGAAAGCCCAGGATGTCTACTTTCCAACGCCGTTGAGAGCGCGCCAATTGGGCTTCTGTAGCTCCAGAAAATCCACTTCGAATGCAGGGAGGTCAGAATCCAACAGCATCTGCAGTCCTTTTCAGTCTCTGAATCAGATTTTTGCTCAGGTCCCTCAATTTCAGCCAGAAAATACCTGAAATTACAGAAAAACACACAAACTCATAGTAAAGTCCAGAAAAGTGAATTTTAACTAAAAACTAATAAAAATATACTAAGAACTCAACTAAAACTACTAAAAACATACTAAAAACAATGCCAAAAAGTATACAAATTATCCGCTCATCACAACACCAAACTTAAATTGTTGCTTGTCCCCAAGCAACTGAAAATCAAATAAGATAAAAAGAAGAGAATATACTATAGACTCCAAATTATCAATGAAACTTAGCTCCAAATTAGATGAGCGGGACTAGTAGCTTTTTGCCTCCGAACAGTTTTGGCATCTCACTTTATCCTTTGAAATTCAGAATGATTGGCTTCTTTAGGAACTCAGAATCCAGATAGTGTTATTGATTCTCCTAGTTAAGTATGATGATTCTTGAACATAGCTTACTTATTGAGTCTTGGCTGTGGCCCAAAGCACTCTGTCTTCCAGTATTACCACCGGATACATACATGCCACAGACACATAATTGGGTGAACCTTTTCAGATTGTGACTCAGCTTTGCTAAAGTCCCCAATTAGAGGTGTCCAGGGTTCTTAAGCACACTCTTATTTGCCTTGGATCACAACTCTTATTATATATTTTTTTCTTTTTTTTCTTTTTTCTTTTTCTCTCTTTTTTTTCGAATTTTTTTTTTTTTGCTTTTTCTTGCTTCAAGAATCATTTTTATGATTTTTCAGATCCTCAGTAACATGTCTCCTTTTTTATCATTCTTTCAAGAGCCAACAATTTTTACATTCATGAACCACAAATTCAAAAGACATATGCACTGTTTAAGCATACATTCAGAAAATAAAAAGTATTGTCACCACATCAAACTAATTAAGCTAGTTTTAAAGATGAATTTGAAATCCTGTACTTCTTGTTCCTTTGTGATAAAAACAGTTTTCTTTTAAGAAAGGTGATGGATTCATCAGACATTCATAACTTTAAGGCATAGACACTAAGAAACTAATGACCATAAGACACAAACATGGATAAACATAAGCATGAAAATTTCGAAAAACAAGAAAATAAAGAACAAGGAGATTAAAGAACGGGTCCACCTCAGTGATGGCGGCTCTTTCTTCTTCTTGAAGATCCTATGGAGTGTTTGAGCTCCTCAATGTCTCTTCCTTGTCTTTGTTACTCCTCTCTCATGATTCTTTGATCTTCTCCAATTTCATGGAGGAGGATGGCATGTTCTTGGTGCTCCACCCTTAGTTGTCCCATGTTGGAACTTAATTTTCCTAGGGAGGTGTTAATTTGCTCCCAATAAGCGCTTCTTTAATGTCAGTAGCTTGACAGAGGGCTCTCATGGAGCCTCACAGATACTCAGAGCAATGTTGGAACCTCCCAACACCAAACTTAGAGTTTGAATGTGGGGGTTCAACACCAAACTTAGAGTTTGGTTGTGGCCTCCCAACACCAAACTTAGAGTTTGACTGTGGGGGCTCTGCTTGCCTCTGATTTGAGAGAAGCTCTTCATGCTTCCTCTCCATGATGACAGAGGTATATCCTTGGGCCTTAAACACCAAGGATTCTTCATTCACTTGAATGATCAACTCTCCTCTATCAACATCAATCACAGCCTTTGCTGTGGCTAGGAAGGGTCTGCCAAGGATGATGGATTCATCCATGCATTTCCCAGTCTCTAGGACTATGAAATCAGTAGGGATGTAATGGTCTTCAACCTTGACCAGAACATCCTCTACAAGTCCATAGGCTTGTTTTCTTGAGTTGTCTGCCATCTCTAGTGAGATTTTTGCAGCTTGTACCTCATAGATCTCTAATTTCTCCATTACAGAGAGGGGCATGAGGTTTACACTTGATCCTAAGTCACACAAGGCCTTCTTGAAGGTCATGGTGTCTATGGTACAAGGTATAGAAAACTTCCCAGGGTCCTGCCTCTTTTGAGGCAATTGCTGCCTAGACAAGTTATCCAGTTCTTTGGTGAGCAAAGGGGGTTCATCCTCCCAAGTCTCATTTCCAAATAACTTGTCATTTAGCTTCATGATTGCTCCAAGGTATTTAGCAACTTGCTCTTCAGTGACATACTCATCCTCTTCTGAGGAAGAATACTCATCAGAGCTCATGAATGGCAGAAGTAATTCCAATGGAATCTCTATGGTCTCATTTTGAGCCTCAGATTCCCATGGTTCCTCATTGGGGAACTCATTGGAGGCCAGTGGACGCCCAGTGAGGCCTTCCTCAGTGGCGTTCACTGCCTCTTCTTCCTCCCAAAATTCGGCCATATTGATGGCCTTGCACTCTCCTTTTGGATTTTCTTCAGTGTTGCTTGGGAGAGTGCTTGGAGGAAGTTCAGTAATTTTCTTGCTCAGCTGATCCACTTGTCCTTCCAAGTTTCTAATGGAAGACCTTGTTTCAGTCATGAAACTTTGAGTGGTTTTGATTAGATCAGAGACCATGGTTGCTAAGTCAGAGGGGTTCTGCTTAGAATTCTCTGTCTGTTGCTGAGAAGATGATGGAAAAGGCTTGCCATTGCTAAACCTGTTTCTTCCACCATTATTGTTGTTGAAACCTTGTTGAGGTCTCTCTTGATTCTTCCATGAGAAATTTGGGTGATTTCTCCATGAAGAATTATAGGTGTTTCCATAGGGTTCTCCTAGGTAATTCACCTCTTCCATTGAAGGGTTCTCAGGATCATAAGCTTCTTCCTCAGATGAAGCTTCCTTAGTACTGCTTGGTGCATTTTGCATTCCAGACAGACTTTGAGAAATCATATTGACTTGTTGAGTCAATATTTTGTTCTGAGCCAATATGGCATTCAGAGTGTCAATCTCAAGAACTCCTTTCTTCTGACTAGTCCCATTGTTCACAGGATTCCTTTCAGAAGTGTACATGAATTGGTTATTTGCAACCATTTCAATTAGCTCTTGAGCTTCTGTAGGCGTCTTCTTCAGATGAAGAGATCCTCCAGCAGAGCTATCCAAAGATATCTTGGATAGTTCAGAGAGACCATCATAGAAAATACCTATGATGCTCCATTCAGAAAGCATGTCAGACGGACATTTTCTGATTAATTGTTTGTATCTTTCCCAAGCTTCATAGAGAGATTCACCATCCTTCTGTCTGAAGGTTTGGACTTCCACTCTAAGCTTACTCAATTTTTGAGGTGGAAAGAACTTTGCCAAGAAGGCATTGACTAGCTTTTCCCATGAGTCCAAGCTTTCTTTAGGTTGTGAATCCAACCATATCCTAGCTCTGTCTCTTACAGCAAAAGGGAATAGCATCAGTCTATAGACCTCAGGGTCTACCCCATTGGTCTTGACTGTGTCACAGATTTGCAAGAATTCAGCTAAGAACTGATGAGGATCTTCCATTGGAAGTCCATGGAACTTGCAATTCTGTTGCATTAGAGAAACTAATTGAGGCTTAAGCTCAAAGTTGTTTGCTCCAATGGCAGGGATAGAGATGCTTCTCCCATAAAAGTCGGGAGTAGGTGCAGTAAAGTCACCCAGCACCTTCCTTGCTTTGTTGGCATTGTTGTTATTTTTGGCTGCCATGGGTTCTCCTTCTTTGAAGAATTCGGTCAGGTCCTCAATAAAGAGTTGTGCCTTAGCTTCTCTTAGCTTCCGCTTCAAGGTCCTTTCAGGTTCAGGGTCAGCTTCAACAAGAATGCCTTTGTCTTTGTTCCTGCTCATATGAAAGAGCAGAGAACAAGAAAATATGGAATCCTCTATGTCACAGTATAGAGATTCCTTAAGGTGTCAGAGGAAAACAAGAATGGAAGACAGAGGTAGAAAATTCGAACTTATCAAAGAAGATGGAGTTCGAATTTTGCATTAAGGGATAGTGTTAGTCCATAAACAGAAGGATGTGAGAAGAAGGGAAGTAATTTTCGAAAATTAAGTAAAAGATTTTGAAAAATTTTTGAAAAATACTAATTGATTTTCGAAAATAAGAGTGGGAAAGAAATCAAGTGATTTTTGAAAAAGACTTTGAAATTAGAAGTTAAAAAGATTTGATTGAAAACCATTTTGAAAAAGATGTGATTAAGAAGATATGATTGGTTTTAAAAAAAATGTGATTGAGAAAATATGATTTGAAAATAATTTTAAAAGATATGATTTGAAAACAATTTGAAAAGATATGATTTTAAAATAATTTTAAAAGGTATGATTAAAAAATTAATGACTTGCCTAACAAGAAAATATATGATTCAAACATAAAACCTTTCTCAACAGAAAAGGCAAAAATGTTCAATCAAATCATTAATTATTAGTAAGTATCTTTGAAAAAGGAAAGAAATTGATTTTGAAAAAGATTTGATTGAAAAGATTTGATTTGAAAAAGATTTGATTTTGAAAAACTTTGAAAACTTGAAAAAAAAATTTGATTTGAAAACAAAATCTTCCCCCTTGTGCCATCCTGGCGTTAAACGCCCAGAATGTGCACATTCTGGCGTTTAACGCCCAAACTACTACCTTTTTGGGCGTTAAACGCCCAGCCAGGCACCCTGGCTGGCGTTTAAACGCCAGTCTGCCTTCTTCACTGGGCATTTTTGAATGCCCAGCTTTTTCTGTGTGATTCCTCTGCAGTATGTTCTGAATCTTCAATTCTCTGTATTATTGACTAGAAAAGACACAAATTAAAAATATTTTTGGATTTTTAATAATAAGGAATAATTAAAATGCAACTAAAATCAAATGCATGCAAGACACCAAACTTAGCAGTTTGTATACTACTGACACTAACAAGATGATAATGCACATGAGAAACAACAAAACACTCAAGTCAATAGAATTCAAAGATCAAAACAAGGAAATCATCAAGAACAACTTGAAGATTAATGAAGACACATGCATGAATTCGAAAAATGCAAGAAGAACAAAAACATGCAATTGACACCAGACTTAAAATGAGACACTAGACTTAGACAATAAATATTTTTGGTTTTTATGATTTTGAAAATTTTTTTTGGATTTTTCGAAAATTAAGTGAAAAAGAAAATAAAGGTATCAAAATTCTAAATGAGAATTCCAGGAATCATGCAATGTTAGTCTAAAGCTTTAGTCTAAAGGAATTAGACATAGCTAGCTAAGCTTCAGCAGGACATTGCATTCAAGAGCTAAATTGATGATGATCAATCAGCTTTGGTGATGATAAGAACATCACCTTGAAACACTAGAATTCATTCGTAAGAACTCTGAAGAAAAATAATACCTAATCTAAGCAACAAGATGAACCGTCAGTTGTCCATACACAAGAACAATCCCCGGCAACGGCGCCAAAAACTTGGTGCGCGAAATTGTGATCACTACAACTTCGCACAACTAACCAGCAAGTGCACTGGGTCGTCCAAGTAATACCTTACGCGAGTAAGGGTCGATCCCACGGAGATTGGTGGTATGAAGCAAGCTATGGTCACCTTGTAAATCTCAGTCAGGCAGACTCAAATGGGTATAGATGATGAATAAAGCATAAAGATAAAGATAGAGATACTTATGTAATTCATTGGTAGGAACTTCAGATAAGCGTGTGAAGACGCCTTCCCTTCCGTCTCTCTGCTTTCCTACTGCCTTCATCCAATCCTTCTTACTCCTTTCCATGGCAAGCTCGTGTAGGGTTTCACTGTTGTCAGCAGCTACCTTCCATCCTTGCAGTGAAAGCTAATGCACACACTCTGTCACAGTGCTGCCAATCACCGGTGTGGTTCCCTCCCCTACCGGAATAGAATCACTCTTTTGCGTCTGTCACTAACGCCCAGTAGGTTACAGGTTTGAAGCACGTCACAGTCATTCAATCATTGAATCCTACTCAGAATACCACAGACAAGGTTTAGACCTTCCGGATTCTCTTGAATGCCGCCATCAGGTCCTGCCTATACCACGAAGATTCCGATTAAAGAATCCAAGAGATATTCACTAGAGCCTCGAATGCTTGTAGAACAAGAATGGTTGTCAGTCACCTTGTTCATGGGTGAGAATGGTGATGGGCGTCAATCATCACCTTCATCAGGTTGAAGAACAAGTGATATCTTGGACAAAGAACAAGCGGAATTGAATGGAAGAACAATAGTAATTGCATTAATACTCGAGGTACAGCAGAGCTCCACACCTTAATCTATGGTGTGTAGAAACTCCACCGTTGAAAATACATAAGTACAAAGTCTAGGCATGGTCGAATGGCCAGCCTCCCAAAGAGGGTTCAATCATCAAAACATGATCAAAAGATTTCAAATACAATAGTAAAAGGTCCTATATATAGAAAACTAGTAGCCTAAGGTGTACAGAAATGAGTAAATGACATAAAAATCCTCTTCCGGGCCCACTTGGTGTGTGCTTGGGCTGAGCAATGAAGCAAATTTCGTGTAGAGACTCTTCTTGGAGTTAAACCCCAGCTTTTATGCCAGTTTGGGCGTTTAACTCCCAATTAGGTGCCAGTTCCGGCGTTTAACGCTGGGAATTCTGAGGGTGACTTTGAACGCTGGTTTGGGCCATCAAATCTTGGGCAAAGTATGGATTATCATATATTGCTGGAAAGCCCAGGATGTCTACTTTCCAACGCCGTTGAGAGCGCGCCAATTGGGCTTCTGTAGCTCCAGAAAATCCACTTCGAATGCAGGGAGGTCAGAATCCAACAGCATCTGCAGTCCTTTTCAGTCTCTGAATCAGATTTTTGCTCAGGTCCATCAATTTCAGCCAGAAAATACCTGAAATTACAGAAAAACACACAAACTCATAGTAAAGTCCAGAAAAGTGAATTTTAACTAAAAACTAATAAAAATATACTAAGAACTCAACTAAAACTACTAAAAACATACTAAAAACAATGCCAAAAAGTATACAAATTATCCGCTCATCAATAATCCCGGGTTAGTTAACCCAAGTTACCAAGTGTTAATGCACTCCAAAGAACTTAATAATCCAAGCAGATCCTAGTACAAAAACACCACAGGCATATGCTCTAAAGTTCAAGCTATTGGTGTCTAGCTTATTTCTTATTTCTTTTGTTCTTGTTGCTGCCATTTTGGCTTTTCTCATTTCATTTTTCTTTTCTTTTTTTTTAGACAAGGACTTTTATTCAATTGAGATTCATAGACAGTGAGTTACTTTCTATTTAAAAAGAAAACATTCTATTCCTTTTATTCACTAAAAGTGAGTCACAACACAATCACACATACATACCTCCACTTACTATTATTTGACTCTTAGCTAACAATGAACCATATTACTTCCTGTTTCAAACATTTCTTTTATTGAATTGAAAAGGCTTAGGGACAGAGCATGCATTAGTTAAGTGAAAGTAAACACACAAGCACACACTTAGACTAGCTTACTTATTTTAGGAAAGATAAACATAAAGTAACACTTAAAATAACCACTAAAGATGCAAAGAGTACTTTAAACAAATAGGATGCATGCTTTTTCTTGTGGTGATGAACAAGGAGCGAATCCACCTTTCATTTGTCATGCTTTTTCTTTCTTCTTGCATTTGCTTGGGAGTTGGTGCCCTCTGTGTCCAAGCCTGTTGTCTGCTGACCCTTCCAGAATCCAGCTTTATTCATTGTTTCTTCTACTCGATCTTCAAGGCTCATAGCTTTGCTTACTTCTATTTCACTTTTCTTTTTGAAGCATTCATCATAGGTTGGAAATGTTGGATCCATGTTGTGCAGATGTTCTCCAATATAATTCAATTTGATTTGGCTATTTATGTTATAATCAGCTTGGACTTCATATCTTGCATCTTGAAGGGTTGTGAATTCCTTGAAACCTCTCATATTTTCAGCTTGCATTTGTGCCAACTTCCCAAATGATTCGTGAGATTGAAAAGCATGCTCCTCCTGCATTACAAAGAATTTTGATTCAAACTCACTTTGTTGGTTCATCATTTTCAGCTGCCATTCCTCTTGCTCTTGTTGGTGCTTCATGTATTGTAGATGGTACTCCTCTTGCCTTTCTTGAATTCTTGTGTACTATTGTGACAACCTTCCAATTGCTTCTTGCATCTGAGTCATATCCAGATTGTTATATGATGGAATGTGTTGCTGTTCCTCTTCCTCTTCTTGTGACTCTTCTTCCTCCATTGGTTCATCTCTTTGCCTTCTTCTTTGTGGCCTTCGGCTCTGCTGTGCTTCAGTAACCATCATCATTCTTTCAATGGTTATAGGCATACCCGGGACTAGCCATGTTGGGTTTTCATCTTCCATTGGCACCTTGGCTTTCATGCACAAACGCATAATGGTACTTGGGTAGTATAGCCAACCTTTGGCCGAATTCTTTTCTGCAATCCTTTGAATGTCATTTGCAATGATGTCATGAACCTTCACTTCTCCTCCCATTATTATACAATACAACATGATAGCTCTCTTCTTATTGACCTCAGAAGTGTTCACCGTGCCCAAGATTGATCTCTTCAATAGCTCATACCACCCTTTTGCTTCAGGGGTGAGGTCTCCTCTTCTCAAGTATTTGTACTTAGTTTTAGTGGTTCCTACCCACTCTGTGTTTACCACACAAATTTCACTAGCAATCTCATCATAGTCTTGCTCTTCATTTAGCCTTTGATGGTATCCTGGCTCATCAAAATAGGTTGCCCTTAGTTTCAACACTTTCATGATAGTGCTTGGGCTAAAATCTACTTCAGTTCCCCGTACATAACTCTTGTAAGTTGAAGCTTGATTCATTTTTATCCTTGGGGTGTTAGTGTAGAATTCCCATATAATGTTTGCATTGATCCTAGTAATTGGTGAAATGAGCTCTTCCCACCTCCTCTTTCTAATCTTGGCGTTCATTTCTTGGCAATCTTCATCCTCCAAGAGAAGTGGAACTTCTGGATATATCTTTTTATCTCTCATCCATCCCCATTGTGTTTGATGGTACCACGTTCTGAATCTCCATTGATCAAATTCAGGGACACTTTCTTCGTTCATGGGTTCTTTTCCTTTCCTTCATTTGGTTCTTGAAGAAGAAGCCATACTTAGTCTTTTTGAGGTTATGGTTGTATGTGGAAGGGGGTTAAGGTTTCGGCATGTTTTTGGAGGAAGAGATTTGTGAAGTTGAGAATATATGATGAGTAATGATGAAGGGAATGGAGGTTGGATAGTTAGAATGCAAGGAGTGTACAACTTCTTCGGTTATGTGCATGGCTAGGTAGTGTTTTGTAATCATTTATTTAAACAATGAAGGGCTAGGATGCAAGTGGATATCTTGTAAATCTAAGGTGTGCATGTAAAGTTGAATAAGGACAAAGCTTGCCTCCTCAAGGGTTTTCAACGTACTCTTCCCAAGGATGTGCAGAACCACCTCTTGAAGCATGTGATGCATTCTTGTCCTCATGCTATGTCCTTCCTTGTCTTGTCCCTTTCATTGAATATTCTTTTGACCACCTAACCATCACTACAAGACAGCAAGAATAACTATATTTAAAAAAGGGCAAGAGAAAGAGAAAAGAAATAAATGTAAACTATCATTCCTTATGCTAGATCAACCGTGATTTCTTCATGCATTGCCACGGGTGACACCAAACTTAATGTTTGGTCCCATGGTCCAAGAAATTACTTCTTTAAACCATTGTTCTTTTGAAATTCCTACTTTATTTTTGGTTAAATCTTTCATAAGGAATGCTTTATTAGATTGCCTTCTAACAATTATAGTTATTGTTAAACCTCCATGATATTCAAAACTTAAAAGACCATTGACTTTCATGACTTGTTCCCGTAAATTATTTAGTGTAACCCGTGGGTACACCAAACTTAGAATTCAATCATATACCCTCCAATGTCATGAATAATTGTCAAGTTTGTCCTAAAAAATTTGAAATCATATTGGTGCAACAATTATTATGTATATTGAAATATTAAAGACAAGAAAATTAAATCATGGGTTGCCTCCCATGGAGCGCTCCTTTACTGTCACTAGCTTGACATTGAACCCTTCTTTTATGGTGGTTGATAACTGTAGTGCCTCAGCTTGTCCCCTCTGACTGTGAATCTTCTCTGTGTGCCATTATGCTCAATTTCAATATGCTCAAGAGAAAGCACTTTGTTCACTGTGTAGTAATCTTGTGCTTTTTGCTGTTGGTATACTAATTGTACCTTGTCATCTTTGGAGAATCCTTCAGTTGGGAATTTTTTATTCTTCCACCCTTTGTGAGCCTTTTTCTTGTCAACCTTTCTTCCTTGACAGCAGCTTTAGTTGTGGTACCTTCCTTCTTGTTTATCATCCTGATTCCTTTTTGAATTCCTTTTCCTCCTTGCACCTGCTCATTCTTCTGCTCCCCTGTGTTGTTGGTTGCTTGCTTTGGAAAACAGTCACTGACTACCTTGCTTCCCTCTTCACTAATTTGTGGTTCTGGAAACACTTTCAGGATAATGCTTTCCTCATGCATCCTAAGAGTTAATTCTCCTTGCTCTACGTCTATGATAGCCCTAGCAGTAGCCAAGAAAGGTCTCCCAAGTATGATGGAATCACTTTCATCCGTATCTGAATCTAAAACCACAAAGTCTGTAGGATATATGAATTTGTCTACTCTAACTAGAAGGTTTTCAATCACACCCCTGGGATGTACTATTGACTGATCCACCAATTCTAATGACATCTGTATTAGTTTCACCTTCTCTATGCCAAGCTTTTTCACTAAAGAGGATGGAATCAGATTTATGCTTGCTCCTAAATCACACATCCCCTTGTTGATAAATAGACTTCCAATGGTGCAAGGTAGGAAGAAACTCCCTGGATCTTCCAACTTGGGAGGGAGTCCTTTTCTGATGAGTGCACTGCATTCTTCAGTGAGAAGTACAGTCTCCTTCTCCAGCCAGCTTCTTTTCTTGTTGATGAGTTCCTTCAAGAACTTGGCATATAAGGGCATCTGTTCCAATGCTTCATCCAGGGGAATGTTGATTTCCAGCTTCTTGAAAGTTTCCAGGAATTTGCGGAAGTGTTGATCTTTGGTTTCTTGGTTGAACCTCTGTGGATATGGCAGTGGAGGAATGAAGGCTTTCTCCTCTTTCTGTGCTTCTTCCTCTCCCTCATGTATATTGATTGGCTGATCTTCTTTTCTTTTGAGGTTCTCTGTGTTCTTGTTTGGCACCATATCTTGATCATTGGCTTCCTCTGCATCTATTGGCTTTTTGCTGCTCTCCACCTGTTTCTTTGTAGTGTCATTATTGCTCCCCAATGTTCTCCCACTCCTTAACTGTATCGCCTTACACTCTTCCTTAGGATTTGGAATTGTGTCACTTGGCAGGGAACTTGATGGCCTCTCTGTTGCAAAGTATTTAGAGAGCTGGCCTATTTGTCTTTCCATGTTCTTGATGGAGGCTTCTTGATTTTTGGCCGTCATTTCTTGATGTTTCCACAGCTTGTCTATCAAGGTTTCCAGGTTAGTGATTCTTTGAGATTCTGGAGATGCTTGTGGTTGGTTGTGAGGTGTGGGTGGTTGATGATAGGTATTTTGGTTGATGGATTGGTTATGGGTTGGATAATGGTTAGAGTTGGGGTAAGTGTTTTGTGGTTTTCTGAATGAATTTTGGTTGTTGTTCTGCTGGTTGTTCCTTGGGTTATTTTGTGTTGTGTTTCTTTGCCATGATTGTTGGTTATGGTTATGGTTATCTCCCCATCTAAGGTTGGGGTGGTTCTTCCAGGAAGGGTTGTAGGTCTCACCATAAATTTCATTCTGTCCAGGATTTTGGTTATGCATGTATTGCACTTGCTCCTGTTGTTGCTCTTCTTGACTTTCTTCATTCTGCACCCATACAGTTGATGGTTGGCTTGTGTTCACAGCTGCTACTTGAAGGCTGTCAATTCTTTTGGCCATTTGTTCAAACTGTTGTTGAATTTGTTGTTGCATCATTTTATTTTGAGCCAAAATGGAGTCCACTCCTTCCAGTTCTAGTACCCCCTTTCTCTGTGATGGTTGGCGGGTTCTTTGATGAGCAAAGAAGTATTGATTATTGGCCACCATGTCCACAAGATTCTGGGCTTCTTCAGCAGTTTTCATCAGTTGTAATGAACCTCCAGCAGAGTGATCTAATGCCTCTTGAGATTTCAACGTCAAGCCTTCATAGAAATTCTGCAGTACATCCCATTCATTGAACATTTCTGGGGGACACTTTCTGATTAGAGCTTTGTATCTCTCCCATGCTTCATACAAGGATTCGGCATCTAATTGGGTGAATGTCTGCACCTCAGTTTTCAGCCTAACGATCCTTTGGGGTGGGTAGAATTTGGCTAAAAATTTAGTCACCAAATCGTCCCAACTAGTGATGCTTCCTTTGGGAAAAGTTTCAAGCCATTGTGCAGCCTTATCCCTTAATGAAAATGGGAATAACAGGAGCTTGTATGTCTCAGGATTTACGCCATTGGATTTGACAGTGTCACAAATCCTTAAGAAGGTGGATAAATGCTGATTGGGATCTTCCAATGGGCTTCCTCCATAGGAACAATTGTTCTGGACAAGTGTAATGAGTTGCAGTTTTAGCTCAAAGTTGTTTGCATTGACATTGGGAGTGAGGATGCTACTTCCACAGTGTCTTGGATTTGCAAATGTGTATGAGGCCAAAACTCTCCTCTGTGGCGGATTGTTGTTGTTGTTAGCTACTCCCCCTGGTGGATTGAGATTAGATGTATCTCCTTCCATTTCGTGGTATTCTTCCTCAGATTCTTCTTCTCCAACGATGCCTTTCCCTCTTTCAGCTCTTCTTATTCTCCTGAGAGTCCTCTGATCAGCTTCAGATAGAATAGGAATAGCTCTCCCTGTACCTGACATACAAACAGGACAGGAGAAACACACAACCAGTGATACTTCACTCTATTGCTAGAATGAAGTTTTAGTTAGTTTAAGCAAAAATTCAAACAGTTAGTGGGTTAGTCAAAATTAAAGAAAAAAATGCTTGATCTAATTGCCACCTCACTTAATCATTGTCAATCTAATCAATCCCCGCCAACGGCGCCAAAAACTTGATGTGCGGAAAACGATCCGACACAAAACTCACCGGCAAGTGCACCGGGTCGCATCAAGTAATAAAACTCACGGGAGTGAGGTCGATCCCACAGGGATTGAAGGATTGAGCAACTTTAGTTTAGTGGTTGAATTAGTCAAGCAAATAAGTGTTGATTGTGTGAATTTGTGTTGACAGAATTTAAATTGCATAGAATGTAAAGGGGAGTGGGTGATTTGCAGGAAATTAAAGGGAATAAAAAGAAAAAGAGCTGAATCGTAAAGTGCAAGTAATGTAAATTGCAGAAACTTAAAGTGCAAGAAATGTAAATGGCTTGAATTATAAAGGGAATCGGGAAGTGGATTTGCAGAAATTAGACAAGGAAAAGTAAATTGCAATAAACAGAAGAGTAGAAGAGAAATTAAAATGAAAACTCCAGATCTCAGGACCCAAGAGACTAGATAACCAAGTCTAGATCTCAATGCCTTCCTAGATCAAAATTCAGAATTCAATTGCAAGAAATGTAAATATCAAGCAGTGTAATAAAGGGATTCAAGTATCAATTTCTCAATTGTGCAGTAGCTCAAAACAGAGAGAGATCTCAAGGTGAGATTGAGACAGAATTTCCTCAATTCTCAACACCCAAGACTCAAATAAAGCTTTGCAGAAAAGCAAACAAGAAAACCCAGAGGAAGAGAATTCAATTCTCCTCCCAGAAAATCTCTCAAATGTCAAGAAATCTCTCAAAAACTCCTCAGCAAAAATCCCCAAAATCAAAAGCTCCCTAAAACTTCAAATCCTAAGCTATTTATACACTTTCTTCTAATGATCTTCAAGCCTTGAATTGGGCCTTGGCCTTGATGGAATTGGGTTGCTAGTGGCCTCTGTTGATTGCTCTAGGTGTTGGGAAGAAATCCACTTATGAACCGGCCATGCAAGTCTCACGTTTGAGCCAACGTTTGAGGTCAAACGTTAACTCAAACGTTGCCGTGGGAAATAATGCAGCAGGCCTCACTTTGCTGTCATCCACGTTTGGCTCAACGTTTGAGGTCAAACGTGAGCTCAAACGTGGATCCCCCATGCATTCTTTTTGGCCAACGTTTGGCCCAACGTTTGAGGTCAAACATTGGCGCAAACGTGGCTCAATTAGCTCATCAATCAGGGGTGTTCTTCCATGCTCCTATTTGCCAAAATGTAGCCAACGTTTGACCCAACGTTTGAGGTCAAACGTTGGCTCAAACGTCGCTGCCAAAAGCTCACTCTGCCTCCTCTTAGGTGCCAACGTTTGCCTCAACGTTTGAGGTCAAACGTTGGCGCAAACTTCACCTTCCAGGAGTGCCATTTTTCCTCTTTATGTCGCCAACATTTGCCTCAACGTTTGAGGTCAAACGTTGGCTCCAACGTTGCCTTCCAGGAGCTTCTTCTTCAGCCAACGTTTGCCTCAATGTTTGAGGTCAAACGTTGGCTCCAACGTTGCCTTCCAAGAGCTTCTTCTTCAGCCTCTTACACCCTCCTTCCAAGCTTTGTTTCACCTATCATCAATCAATCAAAAACATCAAAACTATGCTTCAAATCATGAGATTGTTTCTCTTCCAAAATATATGACAATTATAACACAATATCTCATGAAAATGCATCATTTTATACATGATTGATTGAGTCAAAGATAACATGGATTTCAACCCAATTGGCTTACTTATGGCGTAAGAAAGTGCATAAAACTAATTAAAAACAAAGAAAAAGACTAGCAAAACTAGGCTAAGATGACTTGTCATCACTCACCTATGAACGCGCGTGACTGACAACCACTTTCGTTCTACTCTAGACCGGGCGCATATCTCTTAGATTCCCCAACAGAATCTTCGTGGTATAAGCTAGATAGATGGCGGCATTCATGAGAGTCCGGAAAGTCTAAACCTTGTCTGTGGTATTCCGAGTAGGATTCTGGGATTGAATGACTGTGACGAGTTTCAAACTCCTGAAGGCTGGGCGTGATGACAAACACAAAAGAATCAAGGGATTCTATTCCAACCTGATTGAGAACCGACAGATGATTAGCCGTGCTGTGATAGAGCATAGGAACATTTTCACTGAGAGGATGGGATGTAGCCATTGACAACGGTGATGCCCTACACACAGCTTGCCATGAAAAGGAGTAAGAAGGATTGGATGAATGTAATAAAAAAAGTAGAGATACGAGAGGAGCACAGCATCTCCATACGCCTGTTTGAAATTTCCACTATTGATTTACATAAGTATTTCTATCCCTTTTTATTTTCTATTTATTTATTAATTTTCGAACTCACCATAAACCAATTTAATCTGCCTAACTGAGATTTACAAGGTGACCATAGCTTGCTTCATACCAACAATCTCTGTGGGATCGACCCTTACTCACGTAAGGTATTACTTGGATGACCCAGTACACTTGCTGGTAAAGTTGAACGGAGTTATGATCACACCAGGGATTATTAAGATCCCAATTTATCACACCATGATCTCTTTGGGGTATTTTTGATTTCACACGAATACAAAGAGACCAATTTTGAGGATCACAATTTCGTCCACCAGCAAACCCAAAGAGACATAAATACAGAAAACCTATTCTCCAAACCTCCTCTAAAGGGAGTCATCACAGTTTTTATTATTTAATGGAGATAAAAGTATCTAAGCAAGACATATAAAACCAAAATAGAGTCCTGAGAACAAAGGATCTTCGCTAATCCAGAAGTCTCCAGCATGCTTCAGCGAGAAGCCTCACGTCCTGCATCTGAAAACCACAAAATCCGCATGGGTGAGAATCAGAGGTTTTCAGTATAGTAGTAGTGCCCACATATCTAACATGTAATATCCTGGGAAAGGCAAAGGCAATCCTAGAACTTCCTCCAGATAAATTCAAAGCCTATAAACAGACTAAAGCATAAATGGCAACTGACTAAAGATTCTTCAGTCTATCTTTTACTTCCCTTTCCAAGTCCTTCAGACCTCCCAACCACTAGTAGAAGTATAATATGTCAAACACAATTATTTTTGACGAGAGATATACATATAGGAAACAGATATGGCATTTAGACAATTAGCAAGTAATATGCAGTCAATTAGGCAATTCCAAACAATTCACATAATATGCATATGATGAATGCCTGTCTCTAATGGTTGATGATATCATCTGTTGGTTATATACCCAACCCGACAAGTACTGGTAGCTAACCGTTGGACTGTCTCTCTGTCGTGCATCCACAACTCGAGTTATTCTCGATCATCATCATGATCATAATCATAATCATAGAACACCCATACTGGTGTTTATCCATTGGGGCGAGCTCATTTGGAACTTTCATAGTCTCCGGCCACATTTACGATATAGGGTCAGCAGAGTATCAAGTCTCCACCTGGAGCACGTGATGGCTAGCCACTGCTTTCATCCAGGAAAGCTCGTATCTCAGATATTGGAAGTGCAACATTCACATTTCATTCAATAAGCATATATGCAGTTATACTCAGCCATAACTCAATAATAGCTCCACCATAACTCGGTAATAACTCAGCCATCCAACTCACAGTTCAATCCAGAACCGGCCAATTTATCAACAAATACAGCCCTTCGGCTCATGGCACATAAAGCGCTTCCACCGCCATCCTCCATATCTCATATAATCATCTTTGATCATCATTGATTATAAATTTTCTCCTTTCTTCATTCACAAGTTACCACATCCCCTAGCCCCTTTCTCATTGCTAGGCATATCATAATGATTTAAGACATAAGGGGTGAGATCGGAGGCTTAGAAGTATGAAATTTGGCTTCTAAAACTCAAAAATCAACTCTGGGATTAAAACAGGATCATGAACATGCGTCGCCCACGCGCACGCGTGGATCGCCAAAAAGTTCATCAACACGTATGCGTCCCCCACGCGCACGCGTGGATGGAAAAATAGCCAAGCGACGCCTATGCGTCAGCCACGCGTACGCGTGGGTGCGTCTGTGCCCTACACACAAAACTGGCACAATTCTCACATAACTCTCGAGAAAATGGCTGGGCATTTAGAGCAGCGCATCGACGCGCAGGCGTGGATGGTGCGTTTTTGAAAAATGACTCGTACGCGTCAGTCACGCCTACGAGTGGGGGGCATTTTATTAAAAATTTTCTAAGTTAAAAGCTGCAGAATTCACAAATTCAACCCTCAATCTTTCGAGGTACATAGCTCCTTCATTTCAAATCATTTTTCGCCCGTTCTTTGAACGACATGAACATCCCGAATCCAATTTTATTTCTAAACACGTTTAGCATAAAACGAGGATCCAGAGTTCAAGTTATGCTCCGTCAAAGTATGCCCAAAAATCATATTTTCATACAAAACCATAAAGTGCCATTTTCAAAACAAGCCAATATCAACCCTTTTCAAAATCAACCAAAACATACCAATTTCAACCTTTTTTGAAATCAATCAAAATATACCAAAAATCAACCTCAAGCCTCCTCAACTCATACATTAACATTTTTACCAAAAATTCACAAAACCACCATCCAACAACTTTAACCCATCATAATCAAATGGCTAGCTTTCAAACATATTAATACGTCATGCTTCTTTTCTCATCTCAATTTCCAATAATACCATTTCCAATCAACCATCATTATACATAATCAATATCATACTCATCATCAACATGGTTTCACCCATAAATCAACCTCAATCATTCATTAAGCATATATCACAACATGCATTTTTCTCATATATCACACTATTAAGGCATCAATATTCATAACCACATATATGACCACATCATATATCTCAACCATTCAACAACATCAACAATTTAATGCCTATCTTAAGGCCTCTAGCTTAAGTTTTCACATCACATTACATTTTAGATACAGGAAACCGGATCATACCTTAGCCGTTTCCCACGCTCAACCGGAGCATTTCCAAATCACTTTTTCACAAGCTCTCAAGGTCTCAACACCTCCAAGAACAGATTTTTGCACACCAAAGTCTTCTTCCAAGCTTTCCAAAATCTCAATCAAGCTTCAATATTCACATACACACTACCTAAGCCACAATTATCATACCTAAACATGATAACTCAATACCCAAGCATCATAAAATAACAAATTACACTAAGGTTGAGAATCTTACCACACCCAAAGTTCAAAGAGACAAGATTAATCTTCTCTTTTAAGAGAGTTGGGTCCTATAACATCAAAGAATCTAAAATCTCAACACATTCTCCATAAAATTTGAAATTTAGGGATGAAGAACTGAAATAATTTCGTGGCTTACCTCAAGAATAAAGTAGTGGGTTTTGTACAGCTCTTCGCGGTGAATGCGTGGCCTCAAATGGTGCGACAATTAGAGCTCTAGATCAAAAGTTATGGTGGTTTGAAGATCAACCAAGGGAGAGAACTTGAGAGAGTGTTCTTCCCTTCCCTTTCACCATTTCAGTGTGAATGAGAGCTTAGAGAGGAGAGTTCAGTCCAATCTTGGTCTGATTTCTATAAAATTGGTATCAAAATTCTCGTCTCAATCTCCTCTATCATATTAAGCCATAAAAATCTCATTTTTGGCTTTCTAGATTAAATTTTCATTTATGGGCTAATTAGTCATTAATTAACCGGGTTTTACATATACTATCTTTATTTAATATTGAACCTTCGCAAACACAAACCAAAACTTTAATTAAGAAATCGAAGAGTCGGTACTGTAAATCATTTAATCACAAAATTATATATATCCACGTAGCATTATATACATAGACTTACTCAAAAATCCTCAAATACAATTCCTACCCCTCTAAAAACTAAAACAATAAATGACGAGGGAAAAATAAATTCTTACAACTCAACTTGTAAACAGAATCTTCTATGTTCTTGTAGTTTCTCACAAAACCTTCGCACCTATAGCTGAAAGGAGTGGAAATAGGGGATAAGAACTGAAAATTCTTAGTAGAGTCGGGGTTAGAAGTTAAGTTCATTATCCAAATTTAAAGCTCATATTTTCCTTATAAAAATTTTACACAAAATGACATTTCATATATTTCACGAACCATTTTAACAAAAACTTGCCACTGGTCCTTTCAATCATGGCCATTGGCCCAAATCAAATCAACTCAGCCTACAGCCCAATTCAACATGAATCACCATCAAAACTCAATCACAAAATAGAATCAATCATAAACACAAATAATGCAAGACAAACACAAATCAGAGAGAAATTATAGAATATAGAATCCAATCACAAGCACACAATCATAAAAACATAATCACAACAAGTATGCGCAAACAAGTATGATGCATGTCTAGTCCTATACAGGCCATGAGCTCATGTGTCGGTTTGTTGCCCAATTCCCGACACTAGTCTTGAGATAAGCGTTTCATATTGCCGTCCTTATCTCAGCCAACGTCCCCTCCATGAGCGTTATGCATCGCTGTCCTCATAGGGGAACCTTCCTTCCAATCTCAAGTGAGCGTTACGCATCGCCGTCCTCACTGAGCCGTCTTTATAGTATCAAGTGAGCATTACGTATTGCCGTCCCCACTAGACAATTGGCACTAAGGCCCAAACAGCACTCAATTTCTTTTCAATTTTTGCTTTCTACTCTACCGTGATAGAGATTCCTTTAATTAATACCTTTTTTTCTATCTGCTCTACTGTGGCAGACGTTCATTAACATCTTTTAGTCTTTACTCTCTGCTCTCCTGCGATAGACAGTCTTTTAAAGTCTTTTTATTTTTGGTCTCTGCTCTCCTGTGGTAGATATCCCTTTAGTTAATACATTCTTTTCTTTCTCATCTTTCTCTTTTATTTTCTTACTTCTTTTCGTTCTCTCTTCTTTTCTTTAATCTTTTAATTCTTTATCATAACTCAACTTCACATTCTTCCCTCGTCCTTTCCTAAGTATCATATGAAAAAAAATTATAAAGTACTTTAACTAAGTTTACATTCTCTAAAACTTTTAAAATCACTCTATTTGCTCTTCTCTAACATATAATAATATTAATAATATCTTTACTAAATAATATTCTTAATAAAATATTAATAACAATAATATAAATAAGATATTTTAAATAGTAAATAATATATTCTTAAATCTTAGTTTATAAAATCTTATTTTTAAACTTTTATAAAATACCTATTTTATCCCTAAACTTTACTTATTACCCAAAATACCCAAAAAACGTATATAATTACAAAATTAACTTCAATTTTTATTAAATTACTATTTCATTCCCAAATATAAATTTTAATTTCTCGATTATAACTTTATCAAAGAACTAAATTTCATTTCCAAAATTCTTCAAGTTTTCAGCTTGAGTTTTAAGTTCGTTTTTTAAACTTTACTATTACCGTTTTTTTTTTCAATTTTTAATTTAATCTTTCAACTATCAAATCTCATCAATTTTCTAAAAAATATCATATCACAACAGTCTCAAAATCATTAAAAAAATCACAGCTGAACTGATCCTTATAACTAAACTAACAAATCACAAGCAACAACAATAATTTAACATAAACTCATTCAAACTTAAATAATAATCAACCAAATTAATATTCACTTATCAAATTCACATTGAATTATTATAAAATTACCAAAATCCTACCTCAATATGAAATCAAAATAATGGAAACTCCAGAGAAGCTTTTTGATCAAGCTGTTGAAGAAGAAAACGTCAGAAATTGTCTGTGCCTCCTAAAACTCCAATTGGCCAAACTCAAAGAGAGGAGAAGCTAAGTCACCATCAACTTTTATCGGATAAAAATAACATTAATGTGTAGAAGAAGAAGATACAAACACTTTTATCAGATTAGATTTTCTATTAGAGTTACGGATTTCAAGAAATCGAAGGCGAAAATTCACGCTCTCTCTCTCTCTTAGTTTTCTTTCTCCAAATGCATGTTCGGTGATGCATGAGGAACAAAACAAAGATGATTAGTGATGACTGGTGTTTAGGCTTATAGGTGTCAAGGTTAGGAAAATAAAAGAAAATATATGTATCATGCAGCCACGTTATTTCATTCCTCTTTTTGTTTCCTTATGGCTTCGGCCAAAATATTTTTGAAAAAAATAAATAATAATATAATTTAATAATAATAATATAGACTAAAATTAAGTAATTATATAATAATGGTAATATAATAATAATAATAATAATAATAATAATAATAATAATAATAATAATAATAATCAATTAAATTTTTTGTCTATCAAAATATTTTGTAGTAAATAATTTAAATTTAATAGAATAAGTCGTAATTAAATTAAACTTCAATAATTACAAAATTTTGATTTAATTATTTTTATTAAAAAATAATTTTTTAAAAATAAAATTTCAATATAATATAATAACTCATAAATAGTTAATTATTTAACTTTTGAAAATTTGGGTTGTTATATCATTAAGTTATTAGAATTTTTATGAGTAAAATATCGTTTTTGTCCCCAACGTTTGGGGTAAGTCCTATTTGTGTGCCTAACGTTTAAATCGTCCTATTTGTATCCCTAACGTTTATAAAAGTGATTCAATGTTATCCTACTATCAATTATACTAACAAATCAGATTATATTTTTCAATTATTTTCACTTGGATGTATTCATTCTCAATTAGGTCGCACTTGGATGCGTTCGACTTTAATATTATACCCATTATTTGTGTTTAGATTCAATTATATCCCTAGAATAGTGAATTATGTAAATGTTGTAAGAATTAATTTCAACTTTTGATGAGCTATTTTTCGGAGTGGATTATCGATTTTATCCCAGATATTTTGTATTCTAACTTCAAGAAGAGATTTTTAAAACTCAAACTAAAGCGTTCATGATGTGTAATTGACGGCAGGATAACATTGAATCACTTTTACAAACGTTAGGGATACAAATAGGATGATTTAAACGTTAGGGACACAAATAGGATTTACCCCAAACGTTGAGGACAAAAACGACACTTTACTCAATTTTTATTTTATTTTTTAGTGAGTTTAAAAAAATTTTAACAATAAAAATAAAAATATTAGAAAAATAAAAAATTAAAAGCTATAATTTGTATTTTTTAAATATTCTTTTTTACTTAAAAATATTTTTAACATAATAAATAAATAAAAAATATTTTATATTATTATATCGAAACATAATTATTAAATAAAAAATATTTATTTTTACATGAGATATTTAAATATAAAATTATTTTTATTTTTTTTAAAAAACTTTAAAAAATCATTTGAAATTTTTTTTTTTTATAAAAACTCATACAAAACCCATAATTTCGTTCAATCAAACTCAATACTAGAATTTAAATAAAAGAAATTGTCATCAGTGTGATATAATTGCAATGACGTATTATTTTTTATGAAAAACAACCAAAACCATAAGTACCTTCTTAAAGTTCTGGATCAGCCCGGCTCCATTCCAAACAAACCAATAATAATAATAATATGCATGCATGGTAAAAACCAATCTACTTAATCCACTGTATATAATTTAGGGTCGTCAATCAGCATCAATGGTTTTCCTTTCTCTTTAATAAAGTCACTCTTTTGATAAATTCAGAACCAGATGCATGGCTGCTTTTAATTAATTGACTCAGTTCCATTCATATGAAATAATGCATGAACACGATACATGTTGCATCCACCACACTGTTAATAATAATTCAACGCTTTCGCTTATCCTCTAAAAAGTTCACTCATACCCACCAAACCTACAGCGATTATGCCCTCTAATATCCTCCTCCGAAAAAATGTGCTTAATTTCAAAATATTTATCACATATATATAACCAAACACCATGTTAGAGCTCTTGTTAACTAATAATTTAAATGATTGAAATATATATTAAAACACTCTGTATCAATATAATCAACGTTAATTAATCTAAAGGGTTGAAGCTAAATTAAATTAGACTTAGGCTTATTTAATGCGTGAGAATAAGAAGAATCAGCTATACATACACGCATTCACACTCATTTCCAGCTCACACGTATCTTTTTACTATGACTCCCTCAATCTCGCCAACACTCACCAAAACATGTGTTACACCCACGGTTCCAAAAACCGAACCGATTTATTGGTTTATAGATTCAACTAGTTTGATCGTAATTAAACCAAAAAAATTGTTTTATAATAAAATAATAAATAAAATATAAATAAATACGTTAAAATATAATTATAGTTTAATATAAATTTCAAAATATCATTTAAATTGAAAATACTACATAAATTAGAATGTTATAATTTCATTCAAATACTTTCATATTGTATCTTTTGCTTTTTTTTTTATCTTTCCATCCTAGGATGAAAATTAAATACAGTATATAATAAGCCTAATATAACATATTAATTACACAAAATCTAATTGTTATTGAGTGTTGGACCTAGAAACTGTCTCAAAGCTCTACTAGGAATCTTAATCAATAGCTCAAACTATTAAAGACCATCAAACAATTTAAGTCCACTTCCTCAATGTCACAATTTAACTATGCAGATTCATATACCCCCCCCCCAAAACAAAAAAAAGGGTGCAGATTAATATGGTAGTAGTGAAAAATAAATTATTTATTCCTAAAAAGAAAAAGGGACAAATAAAGGAAATGTTTACTTCTCTGGAGCAGTATTAAAAAGCTTATCAACTTCTGCAGGGCATAGAGATCGATTCTAAAAAGTGTCAAGTTTTGAAATATTAAAGAATAGACAGTATAAATTAAAATGAGCATGGAAGCTAACTAAATAGAGGTGCATATTGGAGTGGATAAAAAATGTTGTTACATACTTTATCTGTATCCAACAATCGAAAGGTACCATTCAAAAACTTTATAGCTTCACTTGTTAGCAGCTCCACACTCTATCTCTATGCATAAGAGTTTGATCTGAATAATAACAACAACAAAATTCAACCAATAACAACAGCAAAATTCAACAATTATTCAATCAATAACAACAGCAAAACTCACAGAATAATTAACAATTATTCAACCCATAACAAGTTTACAGATTATTCAACAATTATTATTTAAAAAAAACCTAGAAGCTAGAAGCATAAAAGTATAAAACAGAAGAAAAATCAGGGAACAGAACTGACCGGTGCAACTGAGTTGACGCCGGCAACAGTGGAAGAGAGGTGTACGACGGAGCCAAGAGGTGAGTCCGGCGACATTCTTTCTAGAGCTGAAATAGTGATGATGATGGAGAGCTGCATGATCACGACTGTAATCTTCGAGGCTCTAACTTGCGACGGCAACGGGAGCAGTCTAGTAGCTGGACGGAAGTGACGGAGACAACTCGCCGGCAGTGAGAGGAAGGATGAGCTGGAGGGTGAGGGAGGGAGAAGGAGAGTTGCACCGTTGTGTCTTGTGTTGAGCAAGGGTTAGTGGAATGGGTTACTGACTTAGGAACTTAGGGTTGCTGGGTTAGATGGAAAGGACCAAACGGTTGCATTTTGGTCAAATTTCAAAAACTGGTCGGTTAATGATTCGGTTCGACCGACCGATTTTTGACCGGTTTTGCGATTCGATGTCGGTTTTCTAATCCTGCGGTTTTGCCATTAGTCCGAACCGAGATTTCCATCAGTTAACGGTTTATTCGGTTTGACCGTTTGATTCGAACCAATTTTCAAAACCTTGGTTACACCCTCACTTTTCCACACACATACACACACACACATGAAAGAATAAGAAGAAACAGAAAACGAGAGAGGGCTCGAGAGAATGCAAGGAAGAAGAAGAAGAAGAAGAAGAAGAAGAAGAAGAAGAAGAAGAAGAAGAAGAGAGGGGAGAGGGAAGGGATAGCGCCGGCAAGGTTTGGGAGCCACCGTAGTCGTTGTTGTCATAGGGAAAAGGAGAGAGAGAGAGATCGAATGAAAGAAATAAAGAGGCACTGTCTTGCCCCGTCATGCCTCTGTCACCACCAATCTGTTGCTACCGCCGTGGCTAGGGCTTGTCGTGGGAAGTGTCGGCGTCACCATTGCCATCGATGTAACCCTCACTTTTCCACACACATACACACACACACACGAAAGAATAAGAAGAAACAGAAAACGAGAGAGGGCTCGAGAGAATGCAAGGAAGAAGAAGAAGAAGAAGAAGAAGAAGAAGAAGAAGAAGAAGAAGAGAGGGGAGAGGGAAGGGACAGCGCTGGCAAGGTTAGGAGCCGCCGTAGTCGTTGTTGTCATAGGGAAGAGGAGAGAGAGAGAGATCGAATGAAAGAGATAAAGAGGCACTGTCTTGCCCCGTCATGCCTCTGTCACCACCAATCTATTGCTACCGCCGTGACTAGGGCTTGTCGTGGGAAGTGTCGGCATCACCATTGCCATCGATTGAAGTCGCCGGTGATGCTAAGAGCAGCCCAAAGAGAAAGAAGGAGCTCGCAGAGGGAGAGAACACAACGACTAAAGAGAGAGGTAGGAAAAAGGATGCGACGGTGGTGAAAGACACCGCCACTGCCGCCACGGAAGTTGCCCAAAACTATGGTTGTTGCTGCCATATATCCGTTCTTGCTTCTGCCCTGCCATTTTCATGGTTGCTAAAATTGTCATCGCCAGAGCTGTTGCTGCTCCATTCCCTCATTCCTCCCTAGTTGTTATAAGTTGTTCTTGTTCCAAAATTCACACTATTATTGTTCTGTTATACGTTGTTGAGGATTTAGAGGTGTTGATGTCTTAAGACTGAGTCATTGTAACTACAAGTTGTGAGTTTCGCTGCCGCACAATTATGGTGGAGTAACTGCGAATTAAAACAAAAGGGGAATTTGCTACACTTGGTAATTTATGTGGGTTTTGACTAATTGAGATAGGAGATATGTTTTCAAAATTAATGATTTTAATTTAAGAATGCCTAAAATATAGAATAGATTATTACAAATAAATTAATAATTGTAATGTTATTAAGTTTGGTTTGTGGTTGTGAATTTGATTGATTCTAAATTTATTATGATGATTGAATGCGTGTGAAATTGAGAATCGTTTGACAATTATACATACCCTTGCAACGATTTATGAATAGTTGAGATTGGAAGAACTCTTAAGGGTGGATAAGTCCACTTTTAGGAGAGGTTATGTCCAAATTTTTATAAAAGTGTAAGGGTTTAATTAAATTAAATTGTGTGAAATGTGTCTTGAATGCACGAATGATGAATTTGACGTTTGATAGCTAGAAATAAATATTTAAGGTGCTTGAAAGTGGTTTGAATTAAGATTGTTAAGGTAAAGATTATGAAATGAATTTGAAGGTTAAGGTTTTAAGGAAAGAATGCTTAAAAAGATTCAGAAAAATATTAAGGTAGTGGTTAAAGAAAAGATTAAAGAAAAATGTTTACAGAAAAAGAAAATTGAAATAGTAAATGTTGGCCTGGCAAGGATGACGGTTCCGTCCAGCTTGCTCAGTGCATGTTTTATTAAATGTATAAAGGCAGAACAAATCCATGAACTATTGATCGTTGAATGCGGGCAAAACCTACAAACTGATAAGGCTTGGCTTGGTAAAACTTTTCGAAGAGGTACTTGTACTTTTTAAAAGAACTACAAGCTCTTCGTTTTGCGTTTGGTAAATTAGAAAGTCCACGTGCTTGTGCTTGTGACTTTTAAAAGCTAGGAGTGCTTTTGAAAGTACCTAACGAGAAGCTTTACAAAGTTGGCTCATGCTTATCAAAACTAAAAGGTCTAATATAACTTTATATAATAATAAATATTCAAAATTACTCTTATTAATTATTAACACCAAATTTCATTTATTTTTTTGCACATACTTTCTTCCATTAGAGTTCTCATATATTGCCATTGGAGTCTTTGTATATTTCAAATTTTTTACCCTAAGCTTTATAAATTCTAACACAATTTTCATATATTTTTAATTTTTTACTCTAATCTTCACAAATTCTAACACAAATACAGCTTTATCACACATTAGGTATGAACTTTTATCTATTTGTATTATTTTTTGTGCATTATTTTTGTATTTTTCTAGTAAATCTGTTTTGTTATTTTTTGGAGCGTGAAGTGGGAAACTTGTCTTATGGGACCCATCATGAAATTTCCTTACACTCAGTGAATGAACATTAGTCACAATTATAATAATAACACATACATACATATGTAGATGTAGATATATAATCATAAAAGTGGTTCACTTGGGATATGTATCGCATTTTCTATGATCTTTAAAGGTGAGCCATTATATATACAATTCCGCTAGGTGAACAATGGAGGATGCAAAAAACGTGAACAATGGGTTATTTTTCTAGGCCCAATAACTATTTAAAAACATCCCAACCTAATTTTACTTTCATCTTTCACCTTTTTCATTATCTATTTTCACACACACCAAATCTTAAACCCCTTTTCTTACCGCAGTCTCCTATCGCCTCCTCCTCTCAAACGCTATCCATCGTCGCTTGTAAAGAAACTACGGTGCACCGCATAGTCCTAAATTGGTTTAGAATTTCACAAGTTTAAAAACATGAATTCGTTGTAAGCATAGTTCTAAACTAACAAATAACCCTATCAAAGTTTAAAATTGTCACAATTCAAATCAATTAACCGCTACTTTTAAATCTCATGTCGATCTCCCACGGAATTACAATTGGGTGTGCATATCATTGAGTATGGAAAACAAGGGTTGATAATAATAAATGAAAATTAAATGATAAGAAATTAAAGAAGTAATGCAATAACTAAATATCAAGGGCAATTAAACTCAAAGAAATAAAACAAAGGAAAGGAAATTAAAATGTTAAAAAGATCTTGGCAAGGGTTGAGAGTCAACGATCATTATCCTTTTCATTAACCACAAACATGGCAATTATGAAGACTTAATCCCACGTCGACCTTTAAACATCAGAAGAAAATCAAGTAGGTATGATTGATCTCAATTCACAAATTCTAACAAACTTACCAATTAAATTTGGTAAAAGATTAGCGTTAGTAGAAACCAAATAAACTAATAACCCTAAATCATCACCAATCAATATTGGACATCAATGACTTAAGGTCACCTAAATCCTCAATTCCAAGCCAAGAATGCAAAATTCTACTCCATAATTAGGTGAGACATTTCATCGAATACTTAGAAGGCATAAAAGCAAAGTTTCATAAATTGCAATAATAATAAAATCTACAACTAACCAAGACATGAAAGTAATAATAACAACTCAAATGAACATTAATAACATGAAAAACATTAATTGTATTAAAGAAAATTGGAAATTCATCAAGAGAGTTTATAAACTAAAATTAACAAAAATTAAGAAGCTAACAGGTAAAACTAAGAGAAATAAGACAATAGAACAAGAAAATATAAAGAAAACAAAACAAAAACAAAATTAAAACCTAAATCTAAGGAGAAATTAAACTAAAAACTACTAAAAATCCTAAAATCCTAGGGAGAAGTTGGAGCTTCTCTCTCTAGAATTTGGCCTAAAACCTAATACTGAACTACTACTATACTACTTGCCTCCTCCCCCTCTAGTCTTGCTTCAATATACTTTAGAATATAGCAATTGGGGGCCTTTTGGAAGCCCAAAACATGGAAGTACGTGTTTCACTAATCCAGGCATGTGGCGGTTTTTTTGCTAACGTGAAAAATTCCTACTCACTCGAGGAAGTTACACATGTGTGAAGGAGACTTGCTTACGCGAGAAATTTGTGAGCACGATTGATGCTCGCCCATGCGAGGACTTCAGCAAATTCCACTCCTAATTGCTTCCCTAATTTGCTTCTTTGCTCCATTCTTTTCGATCCTTTGAAGCCATTGAAATACCTTAACCCTGAAACACTTAAACACAATTGATCACAGCATCGAATGACATAAAAAGGAATTAAGAAATCAATGATTAAGAGCATAAAAAGCATACTTTTCACTCATGAGTTCATTGGAAGCAATAATGGAAAAACTCCATGAATTGAGCTAAAATTGTGAGATTTAGTTGATAAACTCCATACTTTTCTATACAATTTATAACGATAAAATGGAGTTTATAAATTTTTTCACACTTAAACTTAGCATGTCCTCATGTTATAACACTAATCAAGAGGATGAAGGAAGTCTACCAAGATATATGCAAACTATTTACACTTATTATGTACAACTATCTAATTCTACCTACTATTCACATAGGGTTAGTTAGAATTATGATGCATGAGCATCTTAAGAACTTTTCATTGGCATTTATTATAGAAATATTATGACTTTTTCTTGATAATTATATGATTTTCAAGGCTATTCTATTAGTAATTTAATTTTCTTAGTTTCATGATTTTTGTAGGAAAATGTTAGGAAAAGAGAAGCAAAAGAACAAGGAGGAACAAGAACAGAAGACAAGTACAAAGAGAAATCATGGATGCTGTCAATCCTAACCTCCTCACACTCCGATATAGAGGTCCAAATGATGCGGTTTCAGCGATATTAGAAAGCCAACTTCTAGAGCTTTCTAACGATATATAATATTCCATGCTTGCTCTCTGACATCATGATGCTAAATGCCGCGACATTGATGTTTAGCACTAAACCGCGTCTAGCATCATCATTTTCTTGGGACTTCCGGTGCCAAACACCAGAAATTGGCACTAAACACCAGATGGGCAGCAAGGAGTGCGTGAATTGCATCAAAAGTGGTGTAAAACACCACCAAAGTGGTGCTAAACACCAAACTCATAGCCCAAGACCCAGAAAATCATTATTAATGATAAGATTTGATTGCCATAAAAGGAAAGATACGTTTGGGTGCTAGGAATGAAAGATTTTGCTTTAAAACAGGGAAGGAAGCAATGCACTAAGGGGATTCTCCCCCTTCTGTTCTTTCATTCATTAGTTTTAGGTTTTAAACATTAGATTAGGATTTCAATTTTCTACACTATAAAAATTTTAATTTTCTACAGTACAAACAACTAAACTTCCATTGTTAAGGTTAGGAGTTTTGTTTACATTGATGAATTAATAACTATTTTCTCCTCTACTCTTGATTAATGCATTGATTTATGTTTAAGAATTAGTTTTGTTCTTCATCCTATGGATTAGTGTGTATTGGAAAATGTTCCGAGGGTTACCTGAAACTAGAGGTCGATCTCGGACGAGATCTTCTATGCTGGTCGGAGCTGCGGAGTCCGATCTGATGATCGTGGTCAGAGTCGCTGTGTCCGACTCGTTGGACTTGGTGATGATGCTGATCCTTCGTCCCCGGAGGGTGGGGGGTACCTGCAAGGGACTCCGATGCTTAAGTTAGCAAGGGTATTAAACAGGTATTGAGTAGAATCAGAGTATGAGTTATACCTGGGTACTCTAGTGTATTTATAATGGCGTAGGGTGACCTTCTAAGATAAGTTAGTTATCTTATCTTATTTTTTATCTTATCTTCAAGTGAGGTCATCTTTATCTTCGAGGGAACCGCCCTTCTCTCTGTAGGCTTGGGCTGCCTTAGGATTTGGAGCGTGTTCCTCTATTTGGGCCCTTCTTTGGGCTTTTCTGGTGACTTTGGCCAAGCTCTCTGGAAAGAGGTCGGGTTGACCTGACCTGAAGAGGTCAGTCGCTTTGTCTGTCGAATCATCCCGGGTCGGACAGCTCGACCCAGGGTATGAACAGAAAATAACTCTGATCTAAATTGAATTCTTTTGAATTTTGGAAAAGTTACATCATTAGAATTGAAACTTGAAACCCTTCCTCACAACTCCATAATTGTCTGGATTTAATATGATACGTGATGATGAGCGGATATTTTATACACTTTTTGGCATCATTTTCTTATAGTTTTTAGCATGTTTGTTTAAGTTTTAGTAAGTTTTCATAGGTTTTAGTAAAAAATTCAAATTTTTGGATTCTACTTTGAGTTTGTGTGTTCTTATGTAATTTCAGGTATTTTCTGGCTAAAATTGAAGAGCTAGAGCAAAAGTCAGATTCAGAGGCAGAGAAAGCACTGCAGATGCTATCAGGATCAGACCTACTTGCACTCAAAAGAACTTTTCTGGAGCTACAGAAGTCTAAATGGAGTATTATCAATGGTTATGGAAAGCTAACATCTAGAGCTTTCCAGCAATGTATAATAGTCTATACTTTGCTTCTGAATCAAAGGCCCAAAAGTGGCATTCAATGCTAGCTTCCAGCCCTATTCTAGAGTCCAACGCCCAAGGAAGAAGAGACTAGCGTTCAATGCCAAAAAAGGACATCCCTATCCAGCGTTCAATGCACTAGAGGCCTCTTAGCACGTGGATCTCAATCAAGCTCAGCCCAAACACTCACCAAGTGGGCCCTAGAAGTGGATTTTTGCACTCCTAAGTCTAGTCTATCATATTTCTGTAATCCTTAGTCATTAGATTAGTATATATAGGAGAAGATCACCCATGTTTAGGATCTTCTTCCTCCCCCATTATTTTCGAACACCATTATGTACAGCATAAGTCTCTAAACCTCCTAGGTTGAGGGGAGGAGTTCTATTGAGTTTTATGGATTAATAAAGTATTACTGTTTTATCTTCAACACGTGTTTGATTCTCTATTCTAAGATGTATCTTTGTTCTTCATCCTTATGAATGCGTTGAACTGGCATAAGGTTATCTCATTCTACATGGGTTCAGAGTGAGTCTTTCATTGGACAATGATGAACCACTAGCTTGATTATGCATCTCTTAGACGGATAATCCACGACTTCGTTGGGGACTTCTCGAGACACCAGTTCACCCAAGGTAAGGGGAGATTAGGGTCTTTGTGGTAAAGGCTAGAACCAAAGGTGCAATATTCTCTAATCCGAAAGATTCGACTTTCTTTGTGGTGTTTTGAGTAGGATCACTATGGAAAATGGACTGCAGGAGCTTTACCCTCAATCAAACTGGATCCGCACTAACCCTGGGGTTGAAATCTGGAGTAGCATTGGCGACCTCTCAAGAAATGCGTTGATCACATACAGGTATTACTTGGATGACCCAGTGCACTTGCTGGTTCAGCTGTGCGAAGCTGAATTCTGCACACCAAGTTTTTTGGTGCCGTTGCCAGGGATTGTTCGAGTTTTGACAACTAACGAATTATATTGTTGCTTAGATTAGGTATTATCTTTAATTTTGTTTGAGTCTTTTATTTTCTTTTTTCCCAAAAAAATAAAAAATTTTCAAAAACCTTTTCTTTTCTTTATTAATCCTGATCTTTTGGTTGAGTCTTTGTTCTTGTTCTTGTTTGAGTCTTTTTCAAATTTCTTGAGTCTTTTTCTAAAAAAATTTCAAAAATAGTGTCTTTTGTTTGAGTCTTGTGTCAATTTTTAAGTTTCGTGTCTTCTTATGCTTTTTCTTTTAAAGCTTTCGAAATTTGTGTCTTTGGTTTTCAAAATTTTTAAGTTTAGTGTCCTTTGCATGTTCTTGTTTTCTTTGAATTCTTTGAGATTTGTTCATGGTGTTCTTATTGATCTTCAAAGTGTTCTTGTTTTTCTTCTTGTTTTCATCTTAAAATTTTTAAGTTTGATGTTTCTTTGTGTTTTTCTTTGCAATTTTTGAATTCTAGGTGTCTTAGATCTAAATATTTTAAGTTTGGTGTCTTTTTTTTTGTTTTTCTCTTTCTTCATTAATTCAAAAAAAATAAAAAATATCTTTTCTTTCACTTTAATTTTCGAAAATCATCAAAAAGATTTCAAATTTTAATTTCAAAATCATTATCTTATCTTATCTTAGTTTTAAATTTCAAATTCAAATCTTTTCAAAAATCATATATTTTTCAAATTACTATCTTATCTTTCTATCTTTCTTTAAAAATTCAAAAATCTTATCTCATCTTATTTCAAATTTCAAAATCAAATCTTTTTCGAAAATCAAATTTCAAATCTTATCTTTTTCAAATCTTTTCAAATTTTTATCTTATTTTTTCTAATTTCAAATTTTAAATTCAAATCTTTTCTAATCTTCTATCTTATCTTGTTTTCAAATCTTTCTTAATTAGTTACTTGTTTTCTCTTTCTTCTTTTTCAAAACTTCATAATTAATTCTTCTCTCTCCTGATTTTCAAAAATATCTTCTCTCTTTCTCTCCTTTTTCGAAAATTCATCATTTAATTTTCAAATATTTTTAGTTAATTAATTTTATTTTGGAATTTAATTAATAAATAAAAATAAAAACAAAAATATTTTCTCTTTATACTTCTAATTTTCGAATTTCTATCCTTCTCTCTTTTCGAATTCTTCTTCTCTCTCCTTTATCTTCATTCTTCTTTTCTTTCTTCCTCACATCTCACAAGAAGTCCTCTGTTCTTGAACATAGAGCTCCCATTCTTCTTCTTTCTTGTCTTCTTTTTCTTGTTTATGACCAAGAACAGAGATAAAGAATCTCTCTTTAATCCTGCCCTTTAACCTGAGAAAACTCTAAGGAGGTGTTTACAACAAGCTAAAGCACAACACTTCGGAATAAATCTCTAAGAAAATTTCGAACAAGAAGCTGAAGACATGGCAGACAATGCTAATAATAGAGGAGATGCAAGAAAGGTTCTTGGTGACTACACCATACCAACCTCTGATTTCTGTGGAAGAAGTATCTCCATACCTTTTATTAGAGCTAACAACTTTGAGCTTAAACCTCAGTTAGTCTCTCTTCTGCAATAGAATTGCAAGTTCCATGGACTTCCACTGGAAGATCCATACCAATTTCTGTCGGAATTCTTGCAAATCTGTGACACTGTTAAGACCAATAGAGTGAATCCTGAGGCCTATAGACTTATACTCTTTCCCTTTGCTGTTAGAGATAGAGCTAAAATATGGTTGGATTCCTAACCTAAAGAATGCTTAGACTCTTAGGAAAAGTTAGTCATTGCTTTCTTGGCTAAGTTCTTTCCTCCTCAAAAGATGAGAAAAATCAGAGTGGAAGTTCAAACCTTCAGACAAAGAGAAGGTGAATCCCTCTATGAAGCTTGAGAAGATATAAGCAACTGATCAAGAGATGTCCTTTTGACATGCTCTTAAAATGGTCTATCCTAGACATCTTCTATGATGACTTGTCTGAGATGTCCAAAATATCATTGGACAGCTCTCCAAGTGGATCACTCCACTTGAAGAAAACACCAACAAAAGCAAGAGAACTGGTGCACGAATTTGTAATCCGTACAACTAACCAGCAAGTGCACTGGGTCGTCCAAGTAATACCTTACGTGAGTGATGAGCGGATAATTTGTACGCTTTTTGGCATTGTTTTTAGTATGTTTTTTGTATGATCTAGTTATTTTTTAGTATATTTTTATTAGTTTTTAGTTAAAATTCACTTTTCTGGACTTTACTATGAGTTTGTGTGTTTTTCTGTGATTTCAGGTATTTTCTGGCTGAAATTGAGGGACCTGAGCAAAAATCTGATTCAGAGACTGAAAAGGACTGCAGATGCTGTTGGATTCTGACCTCCCTGCACTCGAAGTGGATTTTCTGGAGCTACAGAAGCCCAATTGGCGCGCTCTCAATGGCGTTGGAAAGTAAACATTCTGGGCTTTCCAGCAATATATGATAGTCCATACTTTGCCCAAGATTTGATGGCCCAAACCGGCGTTCAACGTCACCCTCAGGAATTCCAGCGTTAAACGCCGGAACTGGCACCAAAATGGGAGTTAAACGCCCAAACTGGCACTAAAGCTGGCGTTTAACTCCAGAAGGAGTCTCTACACGAAAATGCTTCATTGCTCAGCCCAAGCACACACCAAGTGGGCCCGGAAATGGATTTTTATGTCATTTACTCATCTCTGTACACCCTAGGCTACTAGTTTTCTATAAGTAGGACATTATACTATTGTATTTTCGTCTTGGTTCTTCTGGTTCCCTCTCTGGGGCCAAAACCAATGATCACTCTTGTTCTTATGTATTTTCAACGGTGGAGTTTCTACACACCATAGATTAAGGTGTGGAGCTTTGCTGTACCTCGAGTATTAATGCAATTACTATTGTTCTTCTATTCAATTCCGCTTGTTCTTGTTCTAAGATATCACTTGTTCTTCAACTTGATGAATGTGATGATCCGTGACACTCATCATCATTCTCACCTATGAACGTGTGACTGACAACCACCTCCGTTCTACCTTCGATTGGGTGAATATCTCTTGGATTCCTGATTGCACGATGCATGGTTGATCGCCTGACAACCGAGTGCTCGCCTGACAACCGAGCCAACCATTCCGTGAGATCAGAGTCTTCGTGGTATAGGCTAGAACTGATGGCGGCATTCAAGAGAATCCGGAAGGTCTAACCTTGTCTGTGGTATTCTGAGTAGGATTCAATGATTGAATGACTGTGACGTGCTTCAAACTCCTAGCAGGCGGGGCGTTAGTGACAGACGAAAAAGAATCACTGGATTCTATTCCGGCCTGACCGAGAACCGACAGATGATTAGCCATGCTGTGACAGAGCATAGGAACATTTTCACTGAGAGGATGGGAGGTAGCCACTGACAACGGTGAAACCCTTGCTTAAGCTTGCCATGGAAAGGAGTAAGAAGGATTGGATGAAGACAGTAGGAAAGCAGAGAGACGGAAGGGAAGGCATCTTCATGCGCTTATCTGAAGTTCCTACCAATGAATTACATAAGTATCTCTATCTTTATCTTTATGTTTTTATGCGTTCATCACCATATCCATTTGAGTTTGCCTGACTAAGATTTACAAGATGACCATAGCTTGCTTCATACTAACAATCTCCGTGGGATCGACCCTTACTCGCGTAAGGTTTATTACTTGGACGACCCAGTGCACTTGCTGGTTAGTTGTGCAAATTTGTGTTAATGCCATGGTATTGAACACCAAGTTTTTGGGGTTCATGACCGGGGATTATGAGAGTTGTGAAAAGTATTGTTCACAATTTCGCTTTTTGGCATTGTTTTTATATAGTTTTTAGTAAGTTTAAGCTACTTTTAGGGATGTTTTCATTAGTTTTTATGTTAAATTCACATTTCTGGACTTTACTATGAGTTTTTGTGTTTTTCTATGATTTCAGGTAAATTCTGACTGAAATTGAGGGATTTGAGCAAAACTCTGAAGAAGGCTGACAAAAGGACTGCTGATGCTGTTGGAATCTGACCTCCCTGCACTCGAAATGGATTTTCTGGAGCTACAGAACTCCAATTGGCGCGCTCTCAACGGCGTTGGAAAGTAGACATCCAGGGCTTTCCAGCAATATGTAATAGTTCATACTTTATTCGAAGAAAGACGACGTAACTTGGCGTTGAACGCCAAGTACACGCTGCTGTCTGGAGTTAAACGCCAGGAAAACGTCATTATCCAGAGTTGAACGCCCAAAACACGTCATAACCTGGAGTTTGACGCCAAGAAATGCCTCTACTCATGGATTGATCAAGCTCAGCCCAAGAATACACCAAGTGGGCCCCGGAAGTGGATTTATGCATCAATTACTTACTCATGTAAACCCTAGTAGCTAGTCTAGTATATATAGGACATTTATCTATTGTATTAGACATCTTTGGTCTCAGTTTTGTTTTATTCTTCATCTTAGGAGATCATTGATCACGTTAGGGGGGCTGGCCATTCGGCCATGCCTGAACCTCTTTCACTTATGTATTTTCAACGGTGGAGTTTCTGCACACCATAGATTAAGGGTGTGGAGCTCTGCTGTACCTCAAGTATTAATGAAATTCTATTATCTTTTATTCAAATCTCTCTTATTCTTATTCCAAGATATTCATTCGTACCCAAGAACATGATGAATGTTATGAGTCAGATTACCCTCATTATCATTCTCACTTATGAACGCGTGTGATTGACAACCACTTCCGTTCTACATGAAACAGAGATTGAATGCGTATCTCTTAGATTCCCCAACAGAATCTTCGTGGTATAAGCTAGATAGATGGCGGCATTTATGAGGATCCGGAAAGTCTCACCTTGTCTGTGGTATTCCGAGTAGGATCCTGGGAATCCAGAAAGTCTCACCTTGTCTGTGGTATTCCGAGTAGGATTCCGGTAATGAATGACTGTGACGTGCTTCAAACTTGTAACCTGCTGGGCGTTAGTGACAGACGCAAAAGAGGGATTCTATTCCAGTAGGAGCGGGAACCAACCGGTGATTAGCCGTACTGTGACAGAGTGCGTGAGCATTAGTTTTCACTGCGAGGATGGGATGTAGCCATCAGCCATGGGTGATGCCTCCAAACGATTAGCCGTGCGACTGACAACCGCATAGGATCATTTTCCCGAGAGGATGAAAGTAGCCACAGTTGATGGTGAACCCCTATACAAAGCTTGCCATGGAAAGGAGTAAGAAGGATTGAGTAGAGGCAGTAGGAGAGCAGGCGTCCTTGAGCCATGCAGCATCTCCATTCGCTTATCTGAAATTCCTACCAATGAATCTGCATAAGTATTCTATCCCTTTTATTATTCCTTTTATTTATTATTTAATCCAATAATCACAATTCCCCTTTTTTCTGCCTAACTGAGATTTGCAAGGTGACCATAGCTTGCTTCATACCAACAATCTCTGTGGGATCGACCCTTACTCACGTAAGGTTTATTACTTGGACGACCCAGTACACTTGCTGGTTAGTTGAACGGAGTTGTGTCCACTCGTGCCAATTTCTAAAATCCAATTACAATGAATAAGATCACAATTTCGTCCACCACTGGGCGTTCAAAATGCCTAGTGAAGAAGGACAGACTGGTGTTTAAACGCCAGCCAGGGTACCTGGTTGGGCGTTTAACGCCCAAAAGGGTAGCATTTTGGGCGTTAAACGCCAGAATGTGCACCATTCTGAGCGTTTAACGCCAGGATGGCACAAGGGGGAAGATTTTTTTTCAAATCAATTTTTTTTAAAGTTTTCAAAATCTTTTTCAAATCAATTTTTCAATCAAATCTTTTTCAAAATCAATTTCTTTCCATTTTCAAAGATACTTACTATCAATTAATGATTTGATTCGACATTTCAAGTATGTTGCCTTTTCTGTTGAGAAAGGTTTAATGTTTGAATCATATCTTTTCTTGTTAGTCAAGTTTTTAATTTTCAAAATCAAATCTTTTTAAAATGTTTTTCAAATCATATCTTCTCAATCACATCTTTTTAAAACCAATCATATCTTCTTAACCACATCTTTTTCAAAATAATTTTCAATCAAATCTCTTTGATTTCTGATTTCAAAATTTTTTTTCAAAAATCACTTGATTTCTTTTCCACTTTCATTTTCGAAAATCAAGTAGTGTTTTCAATAATGTTTTCAAAATCTTTTACTTAATTTTCGAAAATTACTTCCCTCCTTCTCACATCCTTCTATTTATGGACTAACACTATCCCTTAATGCAAAATTCGAACTCCATCTTCTGTGATAAGTTCGAATTTTCTACTTCTGTCTTCTACTCTTCTTTTCCTCTGACACTTCAAGGAATCTCTATACTGTGACATAGAGGATTCCACATTTTCTTGTTCTCTTCTCTTTCTTATGAGCAGGAGCAAAGACAAAAGCATTCTTGTTGAGGCTGACCCTGAACCTGAAAGGACCTTGAAGAGAAAGCTAAGAGAAGCCAAAGCACAACACTCTTTAGAGGACCTGACCGAATTCTTCAAAGAAGAAGAACATATGGCAGCCGAAAACAACAATGCCAACAATGCAAGGAAGGTGCTGGGTGACTTTACTGCACCTACTCCCGACTTCTATGGGAGAAGCATCTCTATCCCTGCCATTGGAGCAAACAACTTTGAGCTTAAGCCTCAATTAGTTTCTCTAATGCAACAGAATTGCAAGTTTCATGGACTTCCATTGGAAGATCCTCATCAGTTTTTAGCTGAATTCTTGCAAATTTGTGACACTGTCAAGACTAATGGGGTTGACCCTGAGGTCTACAAACTTATGCTATTCCCACAGAGCTAGAACATGGTTGGACTCACAACCTAAAGAAAGCCTGGACTCTTGGGAAAAGCTAGTCAATGCCTTCTTGGCAAAGTTCTTTCCACCTCAAAAATTGAGTAAGCTTAGAGTGGAAGTCCAAACCTTCAGACAGAAGGAAGGAGAATCCCTCTATGAAGCTTGGGAAAGATACAAACAATTAATCAGAAAGTGTCCTTCTGATATGCTTTCTGAATGGAGCATCATAGGTATTTTCTATGATGGTCTCTCTGAACTATCCAAGATGTCTTTGGATAGCTCTGCAGGAGAATCTCTTCATCTGAAGAAGACGCCTACTGAAGCTCAAGAACTGATTGAAATGGTTGCAAATAACCAATTCATGTACACTTCTGAAAGAAATCCTGTGAACAATGGGACTAGTCAGAAGAAAGGAGTTCTTGAGATTGACACTCTGAATGCCATATTGGCTCAGAATAAAATATTGACTCAACAAGTCAATATGATTTCTCAAAGTCTGTCTGGAATGCAAAATGCACCAAGCAGTACTAAGGAGGCTTCATCTGAGGAAGAAGCCTATGATCCTGAGAACCCTTCAATGGAAGAGGTGAATTACATGGGAGAACCCTATGGAAACACCTATAATCCTTCATGGAGAAATCATCCAAATTTTTCATGGAAGGATCAACAGAGACCCCAACAAGGTTTCAACAACAATAATGGTGGAAGAAACAGGTTTAGCAATAGCAAGCCTTTTCCATCATCTTCTCAGCAACAGACAGAGAGTTCTAAGCAGAATACCTCTGATTTAGCAACCATGGTCTCTGATCTAATCAAAACCACTCAAAGTTTCATGACTGAAACAAGATCCTCCATTAGAAATTTGGAGGCACAAGTGGGTCAGCTAAGCAAGAAAATTACTGAACTCCCTCCTAGTACTCTTCCAAGCAATACAGAAGAAAATCCAAAAGGAGAGTGCAAGGCCATCAACATGGCCGAATTTTGGGAGGAAGAAGAGGCAGTGAACGCCACTGAGGAAGGCCTCACTGGGCGTCTACTGGCCTCCAATGAGTTCCCCAATGAGGAACCATGGGAATCTGAGGCTCAAACTGAGACTATAGAGATTCCATTGGACTTACTTCTGCCATTCATGAGCTCTGATGAGTATTCTTCCTCTGAAGAGGATGAGTATGTCACTGAAGAGCAAGTTACTAAATACCTTGGAGAAATCATGAAGCTAAATGGCAAGTTATTTGGAAATGAGACTTGGGAGGATGAACCCCCTTTGCTCACCAAAGAACTGGATGACTTGTCTAGGCAGAAACTGCCTCAAAAGAGACAGGATCCTGGGAAGTTTTCAATACCTTGTACCATAGGCACTATGACCTTCAAGAAGGCCTTGTGTGACTTAGGGTCAAGTGTAAACCTCATGCCTCTCTCTGTAATGGAGAAGTTAGGGATCTCTGAGGTACAAGCTGCAAAAATCTCACTAGAGATGGCAGACAACTCAAGAAAACAAGCCCATGGACTTGTAGAGGATGTTCTGGTTAAAGTTGAAGACCATTACATCCCTACTGATTTCATAGTCCTAGAGACTGGGAAGTGCATGGATGAATCCATCATCCTTGGCAGACCTTTCCTAGCCACAGCAAGGGCTGTGATTGATGTTGATAGAGGAGAGTTGATCATTCAAGTGAATGAAGAATCCTTGGTGTTTAAGGCCCAAGGATATCCCTCTGTCATCATGGAGAGGAAGCATGAAGAGCTTCTCTCAAAGCAGAGCCAAACAGAGCCCCCACAGTCAAACTCTACGTTTGGTGTTGGGAGGCCACAACCAAACTCTAAGTTTGGTGTTGAACCCCCACATTCAAACTCTAAGTTTGGTGTTGGGAGGTTCCAACATGGCTCTGAGTATCTGTGAGGCTCCATGAGAGTCCTCTGTCAAGCTACTGACATTAAAGAAGCGCTTGTTGGGAGGCAACCCAATGTTATATTTTGTCTATTTTCTTTTGTTATTTTATGTTTTTTGTAGGTTGATGATCATAAGAAGTCACAAAATCAATGAAAAAAGCAAAAACAGAATGAAAAACAGGAAGAAAAATAGCACACCCTGGAGGACGCACCTACTGGCGTTTAAACGCCAGTAAGGCTAGCTGTTGGGCGTTTAACGCCCAGTCTGGCACCATTCTGGGCGTTTAACGCCAGAAAGGGGCACCAGACTGGCGTTAAACGCCAGAAAAGGGCAAGAAGCTGGCGTTAAACGCCAGAAATCGGCACCAGCCCGGCGTTTAACGCCAGAATTGGCACAAAACGAGATTTTGCTTGCCATTTGGTGCAGGGATGACTTTTCCTTGACACCTCAGGATCTGTGGACCCCACAGGATCCCCACCTACCCCACCACCCTCTTTCTTCTTCACCAATCACCTCAACACCTCTTCCCCAAAAACCCTTCACCTATCAAATCCCTTCTTTCTCTTCACCACTCACATCCATCCTTCATAAAACCCCACCTACCTCACCATTCAAATTCAAACCACTTTCCCACCCAAACCCACCCTCAAATGACCGAACCCTACCCTTCCCCCTCTCCTATATTAACCCTCCTTCACTCCTTCCTTTCCACACAACCTAAACACCATTTCTCTCCCCTTTGGCCGAACACAAAGCCATTCCCTTTCTCCTCATTTCTTCTTCTTCCCCTCTCTTCTTCCTTCTTTTGCTCGAGGACGAGCAAACATTTTAAGTTTGGTGTGGTAAAAGCATTGCTTTTTGTTTTTCCATAACCCTTTATGGCATCCAAGGCCGGAGAAACCTCTAGAAAGAGGAAAAGGGAAGGCAAAAGCTTCCACCTCCGAGTCATGGAAGATGGAGAGATTCATCTCAAGGGTGCATCAAGACCACTTCTATGAAGTTGTCGCCTTGAAGAAGGTGATCCCCGAGGTCCCTTTTTCACTCAAAAAGAGTGAATATCCGGAGATCCAACATGAGATCCGAAGAAGAGGTTGGGAAGTTCTTACCAACCCCATTCAACAAGTCAGAATCTTGATGGTTCAAGAGTTCTATGCCAATGCATGGATCACCAAGAACCATGATCAAAGTGTGAACCCGGATCCAAAGAATTATCTTACTATGGTTCGGGGGAAATACTTGGATTTCAGTCCGGAAAGTGTAAGGATGGCATTCAACTTGCCTATGATGCAAGGAGATGAACACCCTTACACTAGAAGGGTCAACTTTGATCAAAGGTTGGACCAAGTCCTCACAGTCATATGTGAAGAGGGCACCCAATGGAAGAGAGATTCAAGAGGGAAGCCGGTTCAATTAAGAAGGCATGACCTCAAACCCGTGGCTAGAGGATGGTTGGAGTTTATCCAACGCTCGATCATTCCCACTAGCAACCGGTCCGAAGTTACCATAGACCGGGCTATCATGATTCATAGCATCATGATTGGAGAAGGAATAGAAGTTCATGAGGTTATAGCTCAAGAACTTTATAAGGTGGCGGACAAGTTCTCTACCTTGGCAAGGTTAGCCTTTCCTCATCTCATTTGTCACCTCTGTTATTCAGTTGGAGTTGACATAGAGGGAGACATCCCCATTGATGAGGACAAGCCCATCACTAAGAAGAGGATGGAGCAAACAAGAGACCCCACTCATCATGAGATCCCTGAGATTCCTCAAGGGATGCACTTTCCTCCACAAAACTATAGGGAGCAACTAAACACCTCCCTAGGAGAATTGAGTTCCAGCATGGGACAACTAAGGATGGAGCATCAAGAACACTCCATCATCCTCCATGAAATTAGAGAAGATCAAAGAATCATGAGGGAGGAGCAACAAAGACAAGGAAGAGACATTGAGGAGCTCAAGCACTCCATAGGGTCTTCAAGAGGAAGAAAGAGCCGCCATCACTAAGGTGGACCCGTTCCTTGATTTCCTTGTTCTTTATTCTTCTGTTTTTTTTTCGAATTTTAATGCTTATGTTTGTCCATGTTTGTGTCTTGTGATCATTAGTGTCTTAGTGTCTATGCCTTAAAGTTATGAATGTCCTATGAATCCATCACCTTTCTTAAATGAAAAATGTTCTTAATTGAAAAAGAGAAGAATTGCATGAATTTTGAATTTTATAACAGTCTAATTATTTTGATGTGGTGGCATTACTTTTGTCTTCTGAATGTATGCTTAAACAGTGCATATGTCTTTTGAATTTGTGGTTCATGGATGTTGGCTCTTGAAAGAATGATGAAAAAGGAGACATGTTACTGAGGATCTGAAAAATCATAAAAATGATTCTTGAAGCAAGAAAAAGCAGTGAATACAAAAAAAAATTCGAAAAAAAAGAAAGAGAAAAGAAAAAGAAAAAAAGAAAAAGAAAGAAAAAGAAAGAAATAAAGTTGTGATCCAAGGCAAAAAGAGTGTGCTTAAGAACCCTGGACACCTCTAATTGGGGACTCTAGCAAAGCTGAGTCACAATCTGAAAAGGTTCACCCAATTATGTGTCTGTGGCATGTATGTATCCGGTGGTAATACTGGAAGACAGAGTGCTTTGGGCCACGGCCAAGACTCAATAAGTAGCTCTGTTCAAGAATCATCATACTCTACTAGGAGAATCAATAACACTATCTGGATTCTAAGTTCCTAAAGAAGCCAACCATTCTGAATTTCAAAGGATAGAGTGAGATGCCAAAACTGTTCAGAGGCAAAAAGCTAAAAGCCCCGCTCATCTAATTAATACTGATCTTCATAGATGTTTTTGGAATTCATTGCATATTCTCTTCTTTTTATCTTATTTGATTTTCAGTTGCTTGAGGACAAGCAACAATTTAAGTTTGGTGTTGTGATAAGCGGATAATTTGTACGCTTTTTGGCATTGTTTTTAGTATGTTTTTGGTATGATCTAGTTAGTTTTTAGTATATTTTTATTAGTTTTTAGTTAAAATTCACTTTTCTGGACTTTACTATGAGTTTGTGTGTTTTTCTGTGATTTCAGGTATTTTCTGGCTGAAATTGAGGGACCTGAGCAAAAATCTGATTCAGAGACTGAAAAGGACTGCATATGCTGTTGGATTCTGACCTCCCTGCACTCGAAGTGGATTTTCTGGAGCTACAGAAGCCCAATTGGCGCGCTCTTAACGGCGTTGGAAAGTAGACATCCTGGGCTTTCCAGCAATATATGATAGTTCATACTTTGCCCAAGATTTGATGGCCCAAACCGGCGTTCAAAGTTACCCTCAGGAATTCCAGCGTTAAACGCCGGAACTGGCACCAAAATGGGAGTTAAACGCCCAAACTGGCACTAAAGCTGGCGTTTAACTCCAGAAGGAGTCTCTACACGAAAATGCTTCATTTCTCAGCCCAAGCACACACCAAGTGGGCCCGGAAGTGGATTTTTATGTCATTTACTCATCTCTGTACACCCTAGGCTACTAGTTTTCTATAAGTAGGACATTATACTATTGTATTTTCGTCTTGGTTCTTCTGGTTCCCTCTCTGGGGCTGAAACCAATGATCACTCTTGTTCTTATGTATTTTCAACGGTGGAGTTTCTACACACCATAGATTAAGGTGTGGAGCTCTACTGTACCTCGAGTATTAATGCAATTACTATTGTTCTTCTATTCAATTCCGCTTGTTCTTGTTCTAAGATATCACTTGTTCTTCAACTTGATGAATGTGATGATCCGTGACACTCATCATCATTCTCACCTATGAACGTGTGATTGACAACCACCTCCGTTCTACCTTCGATTGGGTGAATATCTCTTGGATTCCTGATTGCACGATGCATGGTTGATCGCCTGACAACCGAGTGCTCGCCTGACAACCGAGCCAACCATTCCGTGAGATCAGAGTCTTCATGGTATAGGCTAGAACTGATGGCGGCATTCAAGAGAATCTGGAAGGTCTAACCTTGTCTGTGGTATTCTGAGTAGGATTCAATGATTGAATGACTGTGACGTGCTTCAAACTCCTAGCAGGCGGGGCGTTAGTGACAGACGCAAAAGAATCACTGGATTCTATTCCGGCCTGACCGAGAACCGACAGATGATTAGCCATGCTGTGACAGAGCATAGGAACATTTTCACTGAGAGGATGGGAGGTAGCCACTGACAACGGTGAAACCCTTGCATAAGCTTGCCATGGAAAGGAGTAAGAAGGATTGGATGAAGACAGTAGGAAAGCAGAGAGACGGAAGGGAAGGCATCTTCATGCGCTTATCTGAAGTTCCTACCAATGAATTACATAAGTATCTCTATCTTTATCTTTATGTTTTTATGCGTTCATCACATATCCATTTGAGTTTGCCTGACTAAGATTTACAAGATGACCATAGCTTGCTTCATACTAACAATCTCCGTGGGATCGACCCTTACTCGCGTAAGGTTTATTACTTGGACGACCCAGTGCACTTGCTGGTTAGTTGTGCGAATTTGTGTTAATGCCATGGTATTGAACACCAAGTTTTTGGGGTTCATGACCGGGGATTATGAGAGTTGTGAAAAGTATTGTTCACAATTTCGCGCACCAGTGAGTAAGGGTCGATCCCACGGAGATTATTGGTTTGAAGCAAACTATGTTTATTTTATTAATCTTAGTCAGGATGCCAATAAGATTATTTGGATTTAATTGTAAGAAGTAAAAGTGTTTGGAATAAGGAATTGTTACTTTATTAATGAAGAATACGTTGGAGCTTTGGAGATGCTTTGTCCTTCTGAATTTCTGCAATGTAATATTCAACTCAATTGTTTGTAAAGTTCCATCCATGGCAAGTTGTATGTAGGGTGTCACCATTGCCAGTGGCTACTTCCCATCCTCTCAGTGAAAATGGTCCAGATGCTCCGTCACAGCACGACTAATCAGCTGTTGGTTCTCGATCATGTTGGAATAGTGGTGCACGAAATTGCAATCACACTTTTGCAATCCCGCACAACTAACCAGCAAGTGCACTGGGTCGTCCAAGTAATACCTTACGTGAGTAAGGGTCGATCCCACGGAGATTGTCAGCTTGAAGCAAGCTATGGTTATCTTGTAACTCTTAGTCAGGATATCAAAAATTATCAGGATTGATTGTGAAAAGCAAAAGAACATGAAATAAGTACTTGTTTTGCAGTAAAGGAGAATAGGTTGAGGTTTTGGAGATGCTCTATCTTCTGAATCTCTGCTTTCCCACTGTCTTCTTCTTCAGGCACGCAAGGCTCCTTCCATGGCAAGCTGTATGTAGGGTTTCACCGTTGTCAATGGCTACCTCCCATCCTCTCAGTGAAAATGTTCAACGCGCTCTGTCACAGCACGGCTAATCATCTGTCGGTTCTCAATCGGGTTGGAATAGAATCCAGTGATTCTTTTGCGTCTGTCACTAACGCCCAGCCCTCAGGAGTTTGAAGCTCGTCACAGTCATTCAATCATTGAATCCTACTCAGAATACCACAGACAAGGTTTAGACCTTCTGGATTCTCTTGAATACCGCCATCAATTCTAGCTTATACCACGAATATTCTGATTAAAGAATCCAAGAGATATTCACTCAATCTAAGGTAGAACGGAGGTGGTTGTCAGGCACACGTTCATAGGGGAGAATGATGATGAGTGTCACGGATCATCACATTCATCAGGTTGAAGAACAAGTGATATCTTAGAATAGAAGCAAGCGTGATTGAATGAAAAACAGTAGTAATTGCATTAATCCATCAAGACACAGCAGAGCTCCTCACCCCCAACCATGGGGTTTAGAGACTCATGCCGTAGAAAGTACACAAAGAAACGTGTAATGTGTCATGAGGTACTGATACAATGTCAAAAGATCCTATTAATAGTGAACTAGTAACCTAGGGTATACAGAAATGAGTAAATGACGTAAAAATCCACTTCTGGGTCCACTTAGTGTGTGCTTGGGCTGAGCATTGAAGCTTTCATGTGTAGAGACTTTTTCTGGAGTTAAACGCCAGCTTTTATGCCAGTTTGGGCGTTTAACTCCAATTTTTATGCCAGTTCCAGCGTTAAACGCTGGGAATTCTGAAGCTGATTTGAAACGCCGGTTTGGGCCATCAAATCTCGGGCAAAGTATGGACTATTATACATTGCTGAAAAGCCCAGGATGTCTACTTTCCAACGCCGTTGAGAGCGCGCCAATTGGGCTTCTGTAGCTCCAGAAAATCCACTTCGAGTGAAGGGAGGTCAGAATCCAACAGCATCTGCAGTCCTTTTTAGCCTCTGAATCAGATTTTTGCTCAGGACCCTCAATTTCAGCCAGAAAATACCTGAAATCACAGAAAAACACACAAACTCATAGTAAAGTCCAGAAAAGTGAATTTTAACTAAAAACTACTAAAAGTATACTAAAAACTAATTAAAATATACTAAAAACATACTAAAAACAATGCCAAAAAGCGTATAAATTATCCGCTCATCACAACACCAAACTTAAATTGTTGCTTGTCCCCAAGCAACTGAAAATCAAAGTAGGATAAAAAGAAGAGAATATACTATAGACTCCAAAATATCAAGGAAACTCAGCTCCAATTAGATGAGCGGGACTAGTAGCTTTTTGCTTCCGAACAGTTTTGGCATCTCACTTTATCCTTTGAAGTTCAGAATGATTGGCATCTATAGGAACTCAGAACTCAGATAGTGTTATTGATTCTCCTAGTTACGTATAATGATTCTTGAAAATAGCTATGTCATGAGTCTTGGCTGTGGCCCAAAGCACTCTGTCATCCAGTATTACCACCGAATACATACATGCCACAGACACATACTTGGGTGAACCTTTTCAGATTATGACCCAGCTTTGCTAGAGTCCCCAATTAGAGGTGTCCAGGGTTCTTAAGCACACTCTTTTTGCCTTGGATCACAACTTTATTTCTTTCTTTTTCTTCTCTTTTTTTTCTTTTTTTTTTGAATCACTGCTTTTTCTTGCTTCAAGAATCAATTTGATGATTTTTCAGATCCTCAATAACAGTTCTCTTTTTCCCTCATTCTTTCAAGAGCCAACAATTTTAACATTCTCAAAACAACAAATTCAAAAGACATATGCACTGTTCAAGCATTCATTCGGAAAACAAAAAGTATTGTCACCACATCAAACTAATTCAACTAGTTTCAAGGATAAATTCAAAATCCTGTACTTCTTATTCTTTTGTGATTAAAGAATTTTTTATTTAAGAGAGGTGATGGATTCATAGGACATTCATAGCTTTAAGACATGAATTTTAAATTTTATTAATTATGAATTAAGAACAAGACTCAAAAATAGATATAAGATGAGACTAAAAAAATAGAAAACAAAAATTTAAATAGGCTCCTAATGATAGAGGTTTTCACAGAGTTAGGACTCAACAACCTTGATTTTGAAAAGTGGATGCTCCCTCAAATTGAGGGGAGAATTTTTGGCGTTTCAGTTCTTGAAGTTCACGCCCCTGCTTCTCTTGTTCCTTCAGCAATTTGCAGAGCATGCAGTTCTGATTCTGCTGTTCTTCCTTAAGTTGCTCCATAGTTTCTTGCAACTTGGTGATAGATGCTTCTAGGCTGGCCCAGTAGCCAATTTCAGGAAATTCAGGGAGGAACTCCTGTGCCCTCCTTTTGATAGAGTTGTCTTGCATTTGTCCTTCCATTGACTTCTTGGTGATTGGATGTTCAATGGGTATGAATTCATCTACTCCCATCTTTACCCCAACCTCTTTACAGAGCAAGGAGATCAAGCTTGGGTAAGCCAGTTTGGCTTCAGTGGAATTCTTATTTGCAATTGTGTAGATCTCACAAGCAATCAGATGATGAACCTCCACTTCTTTTCCAAGCATAATGCAATGAATTATCACTGCTCTCTTGATAGTGACCTCAGAACGGTTGCTAGTGGGCAATATGGAACGCCCAATGAAGTCTAGCCAACCTCTTGCAATTGGTTTGAGGTCTCCCCTCTTGAGTTGGTTTGGGACACCCTTTGAATTGGTTATCCACTTAGTTCCAGGGAGGCATATGTCCTCTAGAACTTGATCCAACCCTTTATTTGCTCTCACCATTCTCCTATTAAAGGATTCAGGATCATCTTGCAGTTGAGGCAATTTGAAGATTTCTCTTATTTTGTCCAGATGGAAGTAGATAACTTTCCCTCTGACCATGGTTCTGTAAGTATGGAAAGCAGTTCCAGTCATTCTCTGCTTATCTGTCAACCACAGATTTGAGTAGAATTCCTGAACCATATTTCTTCCAACCTTTATCTCAGAATTGGTTAGAACTTCCCATCCTTTGTTTCGAATTTGCTCTTGGATCCCCGGATATTCATCTTCTTTCAGATCAAATTTAACTTCCGGGATCACTGACCTCAGACCCATTATTTTGTGATAATGATCTTCATGTTCTTTGGTTAAGAACTTCTCTTGATTCCAAAGATTCTTTGGATTATTCTCTTTCTTTCCTCTTAAATTGGTTTGTTTTCCCTTAGGAGCCATGATCTTGATGAATCTTGGCTTAGTGATCACGGAAAAGCACACCAAACTTAGAGGTTTGCTTGTCCTCAAGCAAAAGAAAGGAAAGAGGAGAGAGAGGAGAAGAGCAAATTCGAATGGTGTGGGGGAATGAGGAGGCCGAACGCGTTTTTATAAGGGGGGAAGAGATTTCGAAAAATTGGAAGGAGATTTGAGAAGATATGGAGAGAATTAGAGAGAAGGGTGGGATTGTGAACAAGATTTGGGATTGATTTGAGAGAGATTTGAAGAATGATTTTGATTTTTGGAAGATTTGAAGGTGAATGATGAAAGGTTGAAATGTGTTTATGTAGAAAAGTATGGGTCAAAAAAAGGAAAGTTTGAAAAAAATTTAATTGGAAAGCAAAATCTCGGTCCCCCACCTTTCTGGCGTTAAACGCCCAGAATGGCATCCATTCTAGCGTTTAACGCCCATTTGCTAGCCATTGTGGGCGTTTAACGCCCAGCCAGGTGCCCTGGCTGGCGTTAAACGCTAGAATCCCCTTTGTCACTGGGCGTTTTGCTAAACGCCCAAGATGCTACACACCTGGCATTAAACGCCCAGAATGGTGCCCATTCTGGCGTTTAACGCCCAAAATGGCACCTTTACTGGCGTTAAACGCCCAGAATGGTGCCCATTCTGGCGTTTAACGCCCAAAGTACCCCTTACTGGCATTTTTTCGACAGTAAGCTCTTTTTCTCTGCTTTTTGCACTGAATCCTTCTGTAACTCTGTGAATTCCTTCAATTTTGATAATTGCCTCTGTAGAAGTAAAACATATAACCTGCTAATGACTGGGTTGCCTCCCAGCAAGCGCTTCTTTATTGTCTTTAGCTGGACCTTCACTGAGGATCATTCCAGCCTCAGTTTTGAGCATTCCTGCTCAAAATTGCTTTCAAGATAATGCTTGATCCTCTGTCCATTAACAATGAACTTTTTGTCAGAATCAATATCCTGAAGCTCAACATATCCATATGGTGACACTCCTGTAATCACATACGGACCCCTCCACCGGGATTTTAGTTTTCCTGGGAACAATCTGAGCCTAGAGTTGAAGAGCAAAACTTTTTGTCCTGGCTCAAAGACTCTGGATGACAACTTCTTGTCATGCCACTTCTTTGCCTTTTCCTTATAAATCTTTGCATTTTCAAAGGCACTGAGTCTAAATTCATCTAGCTCATTTAGCTGGAGTAATCTCTTTTCACCAGCTAACTTAGCATCCAGGTTTAGGAATCTGGTTGCCCAGTAGGCTTTATGTTCCAGTTCCACGGGCAAATGACAGGCCTTGCCATACACAAGTTGGTATGGTGAGGTTCCTATTGGGGTCTTAAATGCTGTTCTGTATGCCCACAGAGCATCATCCAAGCTCCTTGCCCAATCCTTTCTTCGGGCCATTACAGTCCGTTCCAGGATTCTTTTTAGCTCTCTGTTAGAGATTTCAGCTTGCCCATTTGTCTGTGGATGATACGGGGTGATGACAAGTCATCATATACCCATTTTTCAAGCTAATTTCACTTGTTTTGTTAGCATTTATGCACTTTCTTGCATCCTAAGTAAGTGATTTGGAGTGAAAATGCATAACTTCTCTAAATCAAGCAACCACCATGAAATTAATGATAATCCATGAGGTTTAAGCTAATTTTAATTGAATTTTAATTGATTTATAAGCCTCTTGAATTTAGTGATACTTGGAGTGGTTGTTTTGGTTTATTATAGGTGAAGAAAAGAAAAGAAAAGGAAAAGCGTGGCCTAAGAAGTGTAGCCCAAGGAAAGGAAAGTGTGGTCAAAGCAAGAGGAAGTGTGCCGCATGCAAAGGGGGAGGAAAACATTGCCCTCCACAAGGGCACACTGCCCTCTAGGAGGGCAACATAAGGGAACCAAACAAGGAAGGCAACTCTGCCCTGCCCAGTACAAGGGCAGAGCACAAAATTGTGCCTTGGAACCAAGAAGAAGAGAACCTTGCCCTGCCCTCCACAAGGGCAGTATCGGGCTCACCAAGGAAGAAAATCAAAGGAAAAATGTCACCCATGCATGCCACAAGAATCGAACTTGGAAGAAGGAAGAAGCAAGGAACTAAGGTTGAGTGCCGTGCCAAGAAACCAAGGAAATTAATTGAGTGTGTGTTCCAGCCGTGTTTCGAACACGGGACATCATTTTGGAAACACTGCCCTGCCCTCCGCGAGGGCAGGACAGCATTTTGTTGGTGCACGGATCTGGCGCACCAAGGCTCAAATCTGGCGCACCAAGCTCATTCCTGGCAGCACCAGCACGCACCAAGCTCGATCCTGGCAGCACCAAATTTTCCTGCCCTGCCCTCCGCGAGGGCAGGGCAGCATTCTGCGCACCGTGGCACGTTCCTAGCAGCACCAGCGCGCACCAAAGCTCAAATCTGGTGCACCACAGCTTGAATCTGGCGCACCAATTTTTCCTGCCCTGTCCTCGGTGCGGGCAGGGCAGCGTTTCGCACACCAACACGCACCAGACCGCACCAAGGCCGCACCAACATGCACCAAATCCTGCCCTGCCCTCCACAAGGGCAGGGCAGCCTCCTGGGAGCAACTTCTCATGGGCCGAAAATTCAAATTAAAACCCCATTTTAATTCATTTCTTCACCAAATCAAAAGCCCATCCAAATCCCAAAATCCAAGAATAGAAAGTGTATAAATAGAAGCTAGTTTGATGTAATTAGGACCCTTTTGACTTACCTTTTGCTTAGCTTTTGAATTTGACACTTTCTTTGAGCTTTGAACTTTCTTTCTGCACTTGGGAATTTCTCTTGGTGTCTTCACTGAGATTTCAGAGAATTGGGGAGGAGAATTGATCTCTCTTCTTCCTCGTCTTGCTTGGGTCTTTTTAATTTCTTTGTTTTAATTCTTGGGTGTTTGGAATTGAGGAAATTCTGTCTCAATCTTCACTCAAGAACTCTTTATTTTCTTTTCTGCATAATTGAACCCATTTACATTCCCTTTACTGTTTCTTCTTCAATTTCTTGTCAATTGCTTTGAGAACTTGGATCTAGGAAGGTAATTGAGATCTAGGCTCTGCTACCTAGTCTCTTGAGCCCTGAGATCCCAATTTACTTTTTGGTTATTCTGTGAACCTTACTACACTTTAATTTTAATTTCTGTTTGAGCCCTCATTGCTTCCAATTCAATTTCTGCTTTATCAATTGTTGCAATTTACTTTCTCTTCGTTTAGATTCTGCAATCCCATTCCTCAAATCCCTTTTATATTCAAGCAATTTACATTTCTTGCACTTTAAGTTTCTGTAATTTACATTTCTTGCACTTTAAGTTTCTGTAATTTACATTTCTTGCACTTTAAGTTTCAGTCATTTACTTTCTTGTTCTTTAAGATTCAGCAAGTTTATATTCCTGTTCTTTAATTTACTGCAAATTCCCCCTCTCCCTTTACATTCCAAGCAATTTATATTCTGTTAAATACAAACCACTCAACCAAAATTTGATTCGCTTGACTAAATCAACCACTAAACTAAAATTGCTCAATCCTTCAATCCCTGTGGGATCGACCTCACTCATGTGAGTTATTATTACTTGATGCGACCCGGTACACTTGCCGGTGAGTTTTGTGTTGGATCGTTTTCCACACATCAAGTTTTTGGCGCCGTTGCCGGGGATTGAAATAGATTGACAATGATTAAGTGAAGTGGAGGTCTAGATTAAGCACTTTTTCTTTTCTGTTATTCTAATTCCTACTAACACACTAACTGTTTGAATTTCTGCTTAAACTAACTAAAACTTCATTCTAGCTATAGATTGAAGTTTCATTGGCTTTCTGGGTTTGTGTGTTTATTGTTGTGTGTTTGTATGTCAGGTACAGGAAGATCTTCCCCTATCCTCTCTGAAATTGATCAAAGAACTCTTCGGAGAATAAGAAGAGCCGAAAGAGGGAAGAACGTTATTGGAGAAGAAGAATCTAAGGAGGAATTCCAAGAAATGGAAGGAGATCCCAATCAACCAGGAGAAGGAGCCAACAATAATCAACAACAACGAAGAGTCTTGGCTTCATACACATTTGCAAATGCCAGACACTGTGGAAGTAGCATTCTTCCTCCTAATGTTAATGCAAACAATTTTGAACTAAAGCCACAACTCATCACTCTGGTTCAAAACAATTGTTCTTTTGGAGGAGGGCCTTTGGAAGATCCAAATCAACATTTGTCTACCTTCTTGAGAATCTGTGACACGGTGAAAACCAATGGTGTACCTCCTGATAGCTACAAGTTACTGCTCTTCCCATTCTCTCTCAGAGATAAAGCCACTCAATGGCTAGAGACCTTTCCAAAAGAAAGCATCAACACTTGGGATGACTTGGTGAGCAAGTTTCTTGCCAAATTTTATCCCCCTCAAAGAATCCTAAGGTTGAAGACTGAGGTTCAAACGTTCACTCAATTGGAGGCTGAGAACTTATATGAAGCATGGGAAAGATATAAGGCTCTATTGAGGAAATGTCCACCAGAGATGTTCACTGAGTGGGACAAGTTGCAAAACTTCTATGAAGGACTCACTCTTAAAGCTCAAGAAGCACTTGATCACTCAGCTGGAGGCTCTTTGCAACTCATGAAGACCACAGAGGAAGCTCAAAACCTCATTGATATGGTGGCCAACAACCAATATTTCTTTGCTCATCAAAGACAACGCCAACCATCACAGAGAAGAGGAGTAATGGAGTTGGAAGGAGTGGATTCAATTTTAGCTCAAAACAAGATGATGCAGCAGCAGATTCAACAACAGTTTGAGCAAATGGCCAAAAGAATTGATGGCTTGCAAGTGGCAGCAGTGAGCACCACAAGCCAACCATCAACTACTTGGGTGCAAAATGAAGAAACTCAAGAGGAGCAACAGCAAGAGCAAGTCCAATACATGCACAACCAAAATCCTGGAACAAATGAAGTCTATGGGGATACTTACAATCCATCTTGGAAGAACCATCCCAACCTCAGATGGGGAGATAACCATAATCAAAACCAACAACCATGGCAAAGAAACACAGGCCAGAACAATTGGAAAAACACAAACCATAACCCCCAGCCAAACACTAACCAAAATACATATAGAAAACCACAAAATAACTACCCCAACTCTAACCATTATCCACTTAACAACCACCCAACGAATCAAAACACCTATCATCATCCATCAACACCCCAAAACCAACCAATTTCACAAGAATCCCAGAGGATTACCAATCTAGAGCTGCTCATGGAGAAACTGATGAAGAACCAAGAATTGACAACAAAGAACCAAGAAGCCTCCATGAAGAACTTGGAAAGGCAAATTGGGCAAATCTCCAAGCAGATTTCTGTTGAGAAGCCATCAAGTTCACTGCCTAGTGACACCATTCCCAACCCAAAGGAAGAATGCAAGGTCGTGCAACTAAGAAGTGGAAAAGTGTTAGTGGATGACAACCAAGGGGCAACCAAGCATAATGACACTAAGCCAACAAAGAATGATGAAGCCATCAACAAGGACATGATGACCAAGAATGTCCTAGAAAAACCCACAGAGGAAGACAACAACCCACAGAATTTGAAGAAAGGAAAGCAAATCTTGGAAGAAGCAAAGCCAAAACAGCATCAAGTGGAGAAGAGCTCAACACCACCACTGCCTTATCCACAGAGATTTCACAAAGAGACAAAGGATCAGCATTTCCACAAATTTCTTGAGACTTTCAAGAAGTTGGAAATCAACATACCTTTGGTAGAGGCTTTGGAGCAAATGCCTCTGTATGCCAAGTTCTTAAAGGAGCTCATCAACAAGAAAAGATATTGGAATGAGAAGGAAACGGTGATGCTTAGTGAGGAATGTAGCGCTGTGCTCCAAAAAGGAATCCCACCAAAACTTAAAGATCCAGGGAGCTTTGTAGTGTCATGCACTATAGGCAAACTATCCTTGGATAAAGCTCTTTGTGATCTTGGAGCTAGTATCAACTTGATGCCCTTGTCCATGATGAAGAAGCTTGCCATAGAAGAACTCAAACCCACCAGGATGTCACTAGTCATGGCAGATAGATCAATTAAAACACCGAATGGAATTGTGGAAAATTTGCTAGTAAAGGTTGGAGAGTTTATCTTCCCTGCGGACTTTGTAATCCTAGATACCGACGAGGAAGGCAACAATTCAATCATCTTGGGCAGACCATTTCTAGCAACTGCAAGAGCCATTATAGATGTGGAAAAAGGAGAAATGATTTTCAGAGTACACAATGAGCAAATGATCATAAATGTTTTTAAGTCAATGCAACACCCTCCAGAGCAGGAAGATCATTTGAGGGTGGATATGATAGAGAGCCTGGTGGAGGAAATGTTAGACATTGATCAGCATGAGCAAGAAAAAGACAATCAAAAAACAATAGAGGAACATGTAGCTGAGGCTTCCCTAGACAAAGAGGTGGAACCAAGCAAGAAAGAAGAGGTGCAAAAGCAAGAACTGAAGCCATTACCTTCTCATCTCAAATATGCATTTCTTGGCACCTCAGAGAGCCTCCCGGTGATCATTAATTCATCCTTGACAAAGAAAGAAGAAGGAGAGCTTCTTGATGTTCTCAGAGCTCACAAGGATGCCTTAGGATGGACCATTGATGACCTGAAAGGCATCAGCCCTACAGTATGCATGCATAAGATTCTTTTGGAGGACAATTCCAAAGCAGTAATTCAACCTCAGAGAAGAGTAAACCCTGCAATGAAGGAAGTTGTCCAGAAGGAAGTAATGAAATTATGGAATGCAGGAATCATATATCCTATTTCCGATAGCTCATGGATAAGCCCAGTCCAAGTGGTACCAAAGAAAGGTGGGATGACAGTCATTATTAATGAGAGGAGTGAACTCATTCCCACCAGAACTGTGACAGGGTGGAGGATGTGTATTGACTATAGAAGGTTGAATGATGCCACACGCAAGGATCACTTCCCACTTCCTTTCATTGATCAAATGCTTGAAAGGTTGGCAGGCCATGCTTATTATTGCTTCTTGGATGGCTATTCTGGCTATAATCAGATAGTGGTAGATCCAAAAGACCAAGAAAAGACTTCATTCACATGCCCAGTTGGGGTTTTTGCCTATAGAAGAATGCCATTCGGGTTATACAATGCCCCAGCCACTTTTCAAAGGTGTATGCTCTCCATTTTCTCAGATATGGTTGAAAAATTTCTAGAGGTTTTCATGGATGACTTCTCTGTTTTTGGTGATAATTTCAATACTTGCTTAAACCATCTAACTCTTGTCTTGAAACGATGCCAAGAAACTAATTTGGTTTTGAACTGGGAGAAGTGCCATTTCATGGTACCTGAGGGGATTGTTCTTGGTCATAAAGTTTCAAGAAGAGGAATAGAGGTTGACAGGGCAAAAGTGGAAATAATAGAAAAACTCCCTCCACCAACTAATGTGAAATCTGTTAGAAGTTTCTTGGGGCATGCAGGATTTTATAGAAGGTTTATCAAAGATTTTTCTAAAATAGCTAAACCGTTGAGTAACCTTTTGATGATTGATCAACCTTTTGTCTTTGATAAAAATTGCCAGCATGCTTTTGAAACTTTAAAACATAAACTCACAACAGCACCAATTATCACACCCCCGGATTGGAACTTACCATTTGAACTCATGTGTGATGCAAGTGAAATTGCAATTGGTGCTGTACTTGGACAGAAGAAGGGAAACTTGCATCATGTCATATATTATGCAAGTAAAGTATTGAATGAAGCTCAAAAAAATTACACTACAACAGAGAAGGAATTGTTAGCTGTAGTCTATGCATTTGATAAGTTTAGATCGTACTTGATAGGATCTAAAATTGTGGTTTATACTGATCATGCTGCTCTCAAGTATTTGATGTCAAAGCAGGATGCAAAACCAAGACTTATCAGGTGGATTCTACTCTTACAAGAATTTGACATTGAGGTAAGGGACAGGAAAGGCACTGAAAATCTAGTTGCTGATCATTTGTCAAGGCTGCCACCAGAAACAATTCAAAAGGCTCATTACCTGTGAATGAAAGCTTCCCAGATGAACATCTTATGCAGATCCAACAAACACCATGGTTCACTGATATAGCAAACTACAAAGTAGGGAGAAAGATACCGCAAGAATTCACTAAGCAACAAGTGAGGAAACTAATCAATGAAGCAAAGAAGTTCTTGTGGGATGAACCCTATCTGTTCAGAAGGTGCTCTGATGGAATAATCAGGAGATGTATTCCTGAAAGTGAAATAAGAGATATATTATGGCATTGCCATGGCTCAGCTTATGGTGGATATTTTGGTCCAGAAAGAACAGCAGCAAAGATACTACAAAGTGGGTTCTATTGGCCAACCATCTTCAAAGATGCCAAGGATTTTTTCCACCAATGTAATGAATGCCAAAGAGCAGGAGGACTAACAAGGAGGAACGAGATGCCACAGAACTTCATTTTGGAAGTAGAATTGTTTGATCTATGGGGCATTGATTTCATGGGACCCTTTCCCCCTTCTTATTCATTTAGATATATCTTGGTAGCAGTGGAGTATGTTTCAAAATGGATGGAAGCCATAGCCACAACTACCTGTGATGCACAAATTGTCCTTCAATTCCTAAAGAAGCACATCTTTACTAGATATGGAGTACCCAAGGGTCTCATCAGTGATGGTGGTGGTCATTTTTGCAATAGACAAATGGAGAAACTTCTCCACAAATATGGAGTTGTTCATAAGGTAGCCACGCCATATCACCCTCAAACTAATGGGCAGGCAGAATTAGCAAACAGGGAACTGAAGAAGATCCTAGAAAAAACAGTTGGCAGCACAAGAAAGGATTGGGCTAGGAAGTTGGAAGATGCACTTTGGGCATACAGAACAGCTTTTAAAACTCCTATTGGGAAGTCCCCATTTCAACTGTTATATGGCAAATCTTGTCATCTCCCTGTAGAGCTTGAGCACAAAGCCTTTTGGGCCACTAAACTTCTAAATTTGGATTCTGAAGCAGCAGGAGAGAAAAGATTGTTGCAGCTGAATGAGCTAGATGAGTTTAGGCTAGAAGCCTATGAAAATACCAAGATATACAAGGAGAAAGCTAAGAGATGGCATGACAGGAAGATTTTGAAGAAAGAATTCAAACCTGGACAACAAGTACTCCTGTATAACTCACGGCTCAAGATATTCCCTGGCAAGCTTAAGTCCAAGTGGACTGGTCCATACTTGGTGACTAAGGTTCTTCCTTATGGGAGTATCGAATTGCTAGATGAAGCAACAAAGAGTCGGTTTACAGCAAATGGTCATAGAGCAAAACTGTATCTAGGGGGGCAATGGAACAAAGAAAAGGAGGTCCAGAACCTAAATCCTCCTTGAAGCAAAAATAGAAGATGTCAAGCTAGTGACAATAAAAGAGCGCTTGTTGGGAGGCAACCCAACCTGAGGTAGTTTCTTTGCATAGCTTTTCCAATAAAAATGTTGAGTAATTGGTGTGGATTGCAAGGAGCTAAGTTTGGTGTTGCACACCAAAACAATTTGAGGGAGAATGAAAACTTCTAAGTTTGGTGTTCCACCAAAAATATCATTTAAAAACACACTCTCACCTCTTGCATTATTCTAGCTCCAAGCAATCAAACACATTATTCAACTGTTGAATTGTTTTCTAGCTTTAATTTCATTAACCTTTAGCAAGGATACATGGTTTCAAATATGGTTGACTTGTTGCATCTGAGGCAGTGGCAAACAATTAAGTTTGGTGTCCCTACACCCAAAAATCAATCCTAGAACCACACTCAGTTTATACACACTAACCATATAATTAAGGGCTTGAGAAGCAAGCAACTTTGAGGATTATGCAGGACATGAGTCAACAATTGAAGACACTATGCATCTTAACTCAAAGAGAACACAACAGAAGGAAGAATCAAAGGGCTGCAACTTCAAAGGTTGTATCTGAACTTAATCCTTGCTGCTGTGTATTGTTTCGAACATGGGAACCATTGTATGTCTTGCTAAAGTGTTTATCTAGTTGCAAGTGAAATTGTTTGCTAAAAATGATAAATCTGCATAATGCTTGTTATCCATCACTTAGCTTGAAAATTGTTTTGTTTCCCATATGCTTAAATAAAAGAGTTTGGTTTGAATTGAAAAGTGAAATATCCAATGTTGCATAAGTATGAATGGAAGTTGGTGGTGGTATATGTGTTTGATTAAATGCATGACTCATGAAATAATTGTTGCATAATATCATTCTCATTCAAGTATGAGTTAGCTTGCTGTTACAAAGACTCTTATCAATAATGAAAAAGCCCTTGGTAACAAAAACAGAAAGAAAAGGGAAAGAAAAAGCCAAAATGGCAAGAAAAACAAAGAATAAAGGTTGGACACCAATAGCTTGAACCTTAGGACATATGCCTGTGGTGTTCTTGTACTAAGATATGCTTGGATGAGTAAATTCTAAGGGGTATTTTAAAACCCGGTCACTTAGATCAACTGATTTGGGATGGCCAATTGAAAATCCACAATAAAGAGCAACTTAGATACAGAACATTTAGTTATCCAAAGAGATGCTGGGCATCAATGATCCTAGGAAGAATTAGTGAGCCAAGTGTCTGTGGTGGAGAGATGTTGAGTAAAAGAAAGAAACAAATAAAGCCAAAGGCTATTACTGCAACATTTGACACCAAACCTCCAAAAGAATAATAAGCTTGTTAAGCATTGTAAGCCAAGAAAAGTTAGCAAGGGAGGAATCAAAAAGTGAGTCTTATAACAGCAAGTTTAGCAAACTTTTGATGCAAAATGCATATCATGTAACAGCAACAATAATTGAGTTATCATTGTCTGCATAATGACCCCATAGATTAAGTTCTGCTATCTGCTTAATAAGGATATGTATTCTTTTCTTATTCATTTCAATGTCTCTTAGTTTTGATGCTTGCTTGGGGACAAGCAAGATTTAAGTTTGGTGTTGTGATGACAAGTCATCATATACCCATTTTTCAAGCTAATTTCACTTGTTTTGTTAGCATTTATGCACTTTCTTGCATCCTAAGTAAGTGATTTGGAGTGAAAATGCATAACTTCTCTAAATCAAGCAACCACCATGAAATTAATGATAATCCATGAGGTTTAAGCTAATTTTAATTGAATTTTAATTGATTTATAAGCCTCTTGAATTTAGTGATACTTGGAGTGGTTGTTTTGGTTTATTATAGGTGAAGAAAAGAAAAGAAAAGGAAAAGCGTGGCCTAAGAAGTGTAGCCCAAGGAAAGGAAAGTGTGGTCAAAGCAAGAGGAAGTGTGCCGCATGCAAAGGGGGAGGCAAACATTGCTCTCCACAAGGGCACACTGCCCTCTAGGAGGGCAACATAAGGGAACCAAACAAGGAAGGCAACTCTGCCCTGCCCACTACAAGGGCAGAGCACAAAATGTGCTTGGAACCAAGAAGAAGAGAACCTTGCCCTGCCCTCCACAAAGGCAGTATCGGACTCACCAAGGAAGAAAATCAAAGGAAAATGTCACCCATGCATGCCACAAGAATCGAACTCGGAACAAGGAAGAAGCAAGGAACTAAGGTTGAGTGCCGTGCCAAGAAACCAAGGAAATTAATTGAGCGTGTGTTCCAGCCGTGTTTCGAACACGGGACATCATTTTGGAAACACTGCCCTGCCCTCCGCGAGGGCAGGGCAGCATTTTGTTGGTGCACGGATCTGGCGCACCAAGGCTCAAATCTGGCGCACCAAGCTCATTCCTGGCAGCACCAGCACGCACCAAGCTCGATCCTGGCAGCACCAAATTTTCCTGCCCTGCCCTCCGCGAGGGCAGGGCAGCATTCTGCGCACCGTGGCACGTTCCTGGCAGCACCAGCGCGCACCAAAGCTCAAATCTGGCGCACCACAGCTTGAATCTAGCGCACCAATTTTTCCTGCCCTGCCCTCGGCGCGGGCAGGGCAGCGTTTCGCGCACCAACACGCACCAGACCGCACCAAGGCCGCACCAACATGCACCAAATCCTGTCCTGCCCTTCACAAGGGCAGGGCAGCCTCCTGGGAGCAACTTCTCATGGGCCGAAAATTCAAATTAAAACCCCATTTTAATTCATTTCTTCACCAAATCAAAAGCCCATCCAAATCCCAAAATCCAAGAATAGAAAGTGTATAAATAGAAGCTAGTTTGATGTAATTAGGACCCTTTTGACTTACCTTTTGCTTAGCTTTTGAATTTGGCACTTTCTTTGAGCTTTGAACTTTCTTTCTGCACTTGGGAATTTCTCTTGGTGTCTTCACTGAGATTTCATAGAATTGGGGAGGAGAATTGATCTCTCTTCTTCCTCGTTCTTGCTTGGGTCTTTTTAATTTCTTTGTTTTAATTCTTGGGTTTTTGGAATTGAGGAAATTCTGTCTCAATCTTCACTCAAGAACTCTTTATTTTCTTTTCTGCATAATTGAACCCATTTACATTCCCTTTACTGTTTCTTCTTCAATTTCTTGTCAATTGCTTTGAGAACTTGGATCTAGGAAGGTAATTGAGATCTAGGCTCTGCTACCTAGTCTCTTGAGCCCTGAGATCCCAATTTACTTTTTGGTTATTCTGTGAACCTTACTACACTTTAATTTCAATTTCTGTTTGAGCCCTCATTGCTTCCAATTCAATTTCTGCTTTATCAATTGTTGCAATTTACTTTCTCTTCGTTTAGATTCTGCAATCCCATTCCTCAAATCCCTTTTATATTCAAGCAATTTACATTTCTTGCACTTTAAGTTTCTGTAATTTACATTTCTTGCACTTTAAGTTTCTGCAATTTACATTTCTTGCACTTTAAGTTTCAGTCATTTACTTTCTTGTTCTTTAAGATTTAGCAAGTTTATATTCCTGTTCTTTAATTTACTACAAATTCCCCCTCTCCCTTTACATTCCAAGCAATTTATATTCTGTTAAATACAAACCACTCAACCAAAATTTGATTCGCTTGACTAAATCAACCACTAAACTAAAATTGCTCAATCCTTCAATCCCTGTGGGATCGACCTCACTCATGTGAGTTATTATTACTTGATGCGACCCGGTACACTTGCCGGTGAGTTTTGTGTTGGATCGTTTTCCACACATCACGGGGTAGCCACTTTATGGCTAACTCCATATCGGACCATAGCAGAGTACAGCTGTTTATTGCAGAAATGAGTGCCCTCATCACTGATTATGACTCTGGGAACACCAAATCTGCTGAAGATATGTTTCTGGAGGAATTTCAGCACGGTCTTAGTATCATTAGTGGGTGTGGCAATTGCTTCTACCCATTTAGATACATAGTCCACTGCCACCAGAATGTAAGTGTTTGAGTATGATGGTGGGAATGGACCCATAAAGTCAATTCCCCATACATCAAACAACTCAATCTCTAAGATCCCTTGTTGAGGCATGGCGTATCCATGAGGCAAGTTACCAGCTCTTTGGCAGCTGTCACAGTTACGCACAAACACTCGGGCATCTCTATAGAGAGTAGGCCAGTAGAAGCCACATTGGAGGACCTTAGTGGCTGTTCACTCACTTCCAAAATGTCCCCATACTGTGATCCATGGCAATGCCACAGGATCCTCTGTGCTTCTTCTCTGGGTACACATCTACGGATCATTCCATCTGCACATCTCTTAAAGAGATATGGCTCATCCCATAGGTAGTACTTGGCATCTGAAATTAATTTCTTTCTTTGCACGCTGCTGTACTCCTTTGGTATGAACCTCACAGCTTTATAATTTGCAATATCAGCAAACCATGGAGCTTCCTGGATGGCAAAGAGTTGCTCATCTGGGAAAGTCTCAGAAATCTCAGTAGAAGGGAGGGATGCCCCAGCTACTGGTTCTATTCGGGACAGATGATCAGCTACCTGGTTCTCTGTCCCTTTTCTGTCTCTTATTTCTATATCAAGCTCTTGCAGAAGCAACATCCATCTTATAAGCCTGGGTTTTGAATCCTGCTTTGTGAGTAAGTATTTAAGAGCAGCATGGTCAGTGTACACAATCACTTTGGATCCCACTAGATAGGATCTAAACTTGTCAATGGCATAGACCACTGCAAGTAACTCTTTTTCTGTGGTTGTGTAATTCTTCTGTGCATCATTTAGAACACGGATGGCATAATAAATGACGTGCAGAAGCTTGTTATGCCTCTGTCCCAACACTGCACCAATGGCATGGTCACTGGCATCACACATTAGTTCAAATGGCAGTGTCCAATCTGGTGCAGAGATGACTGGTGCTGTGACCAGCTTGGCTTTCAGGGTCTCAAATGCCTGCAGACACTGTGTGTCAAACACAAATGGTGTGTCAGCAGCTAGCAGGTTGCTCAAAGGTTTTGCAATTTTTGAAAAATCCTTTATGAACCTTCTGTAGAGTCCTGCATGCCCCAGAAAGCTTCTGATTGCCTTAACATTGGCAGGTGGTGGTAATTTTTCAATTACCTCTACCTTTGCCTTATCCACCTCTATTCCCCTGCTTGAAATTTTGTGCCCAAGGAAAATTCCTTCAGTCACCATAAAGTGACATTTCTCCCAGTTTAAAACCAGGTTGGTCTCTTGGCATCTTTTCAGGACATGTGCTAGGTGGTTAAGACAGGAGCTGAATGAGTCTCCATATACTGAGAAATCATCCATGAAGACTTCCAGGAATTTCTCCACCATATCAGAGAAGATGGATAACATGCATCTCTGAAAGGTTGCAGGAGCATTACACAGACCAAAAGGCATCCTCCTGTAGGCAAACACGCCAGAAGGGCAAGTAAATGCTGTTTTCTCTTGGTCCTGAGGATCTACTGCAATTTGGTTGTAACCTGAATAGCCATCCAAAAAGCAGTAATAATCATGACCAGCTAGTCTTTCTAGCATTTGGTCTATGAATGGTAAAGGAAAATATCCTTTCTGGTGGCTGTATTGAGCCTTCTGTAGTCAATACACATACGCCACCCTGTGACTGTTCTTGTAGGAACCAGTTCATTTTTTTCATTATGAACCACTGTCATGCCTCCCTTTTTGGGGACAACTTGGACAGGGCTCACCCAGGGGCTATCAGAAATAGGATAAATAATCCCAGCCTCTAGTAATTTAGTGACCTCTTTCTGCACCACCTCCTTCATGGCTGGATTTAGCCTCCTCTGTGGTTGGACCACTGGTTTGGCATTATCCTCCAACAGGATCTTGTGCATGTATCTAGCTGGGCTAATGCCCTTAAGATCACTTATGGACCACCCAAGAGCTGTCTTGTGTGTCCTTAGCACTTGAATCAGTGCTTCCTCTTCCTGTGGATTTAAAGCAGAACTTATAATCACTGGAAAAGTGTCACCCTCTCCCAGAAATGCATACTTCAGGGATGGTGGTAGTGGTTTGAGTTCAGGTTTGGGAGGCTTATCCTCCTCCTGAGGAATTTTTGAAAATTCCTTTGTTTCCTCTGGTTCTTCTTGATCAGGTTGAGCATCCTTGAAGATGTCCTCAAGCTCTGATTCTATGCTTTCAGTCATATTGATCTCTTCCACCAAAGAGTCAATAATGTCAGCGCCCATGCAGTCATTTGGTGTGTCTGGATGCTGCATAGCTTTTACAGCATTCAGCTTGAACTCATCCTCATTGACTCTCAGGGTTACTTCCCCTTTTTGTACATCAATGAGAGTTCGTCCAGTTGCTAGGAAAGGTCTTCCTAGAATGAGAGTTTCACTCTTGTGCTCCTCCATTTCCAGCACCACAAAGTCAGTTGGAAAGGAAAATGGCCCAACCTTGACAATCATGTCCTCAATTATGCCTGATGGATATTTAATGGAGCCATCAGCAAGTTGGAGGCATATTCGGGTTGGTTTGACTTCTTCAGTCAATCCAAGCTTTCTGATAGTAGATGCAGGTATTAGATTGATGCTTGCTCCAAGGTCACACAAGGCTGTCTTGGTGCAAGCACCTTCTAATGTGCATGGTATCATAAAGCTCCCTGGATCTTGAAGCTTTTCTGGTAAGCTTTTCAGAATGACTACACTGCATTCTTCAGTGAGAAATACTTTTTCAGTTTCTCTCCAATCCTTCTTATGACTTAAGATCTCTTTCATGAACTTAGCATAAGAAGGTATTTGCTCAAGTGCCTCTGCAAACGGAATCTTTATTTCAAGAGTCCTTAGATAGTCTGCAAAGCGGGCAAATTGCTTATCCTGTTCCGCTTGGCAGAGTTTCTGAGGATAAGGCATCTTGGCTTTATATTCTTCAACCTTAGTTGCTGCAGGTTTGTTCCTTACAGAAGTGGTTGAAGAAGCCTTTTTAGAGGGAATACTGTCAGCACTCTCAGGTGTCTGATCCTCCCTTGACGTCTGAACGCAGGAATGGGTGAAGATTGGGCGTTTAACGCCAACTTCTCTCCCTTTTCTGGCGTTTGAATGCCAAAACTGGGTAGGAAATGGGCGTTTAACGCCAGCTTTCCTCCCCTTTCTGGCGTTTGAACGCCAACAGTACTCCTATCTGGGCTCTTACTGTCCTCAGAGGGATTTTGGACAGTGGTTTGGTTACCCTCTGTCAATTGTTCCTTGTTTGGCTTTTTGCTACTTTGAGCAGTGTTATTCAATGTCTTCCCACTCCTCAGTTGAACTGCTTGACATTCCTCTGTTATCTGTTTAGATATCTGCTGTTTTGCCTGATTCAATTGCAGTTCTATGTTCTTGTTAGCAATTTTAGTTTCTTGGATCATCTCTTTAAATTCTGCTAATTGTTTTGTCATCAGGTGCAATTGTTGATTAAGCTCAATCATCTGTTTTTGAGGATTAGGATCAGTGGCTACTGCCATGACTTCCTCTTTTGTAGAGAACTCATTGCTAGAGTATAAATGTTGATTTCTAGCAACAGTGTCTATAAGCTCTTGAGCCTCTTCAATTGTCTTCCTCATGTGTATAGATCCACCAGCTGAGTGGTCTAAAGACATCTGAGCTTTTTCTGTAAGCCCATAGTAGAAGATGTCTAACTGTACCCACTCTGAAAATATTTCAGAGGGGAATTTTCTTAGCATACCTCTATACCTCTCCCAGGCATTATAAAGGGATTCATTATCCTCTTGTTTAAAGCCTTGGATGTCCAACCTTAGCTGTGTCATCCTCTTTGGAGGGTAAAAGTGATCCAGGAATTTGTCTGATAACTGTTTCCATATCTTTATGCTTGCTGTAGGTTGGTTATTCAACCACCTCTTAGCTTGCTCTTTTACAGCAAATGGAAACAGTAATAGTCTGTAGACATCCTGATCAACCTCTTTATCACGTACTGTGTCAGCAATTTGCAAGAACTGTGCCAGAAACTCAGTAGGTTCTTCTTGTGGAAGACCGGAATACTGGCAGTTTTGCTGCACTATGATAATGAGTTGAGGATTTAGCTCAAAGCTGCTTGCTTTGATGGGAGGTGTACAGATGCTACTCCCATATGCAGCTGTAATGGGGTTAGCGTATGACCCCAGAGTCCTTCTGGACTGTTCAATTCCACTTAGGTTCATGATGGATAAAGGGAAATGATATGGATTGCAAGTAGATAATTATTTTTTTTGAATGAAAATAATAAAATAAAATAAATAAAAAATAAAATCAAATTTCGAAAACTAAAAGAAAATAAGATCAAAGCAAATTGAAAACTGAATCAATTAGTCAATTAAAAAGATTTTGAAATTAGCAATTGAGAAGATATGATTGAAAATTATTTTGAAAAAGATTTGATTTTTGAAATGAGGAGAGAGAAAAACAATAAAATGACACCAAACTTAAAATTTTTAGAAAATCAAACACTAATTTTCGAGAATTTTAAGGGAAAAACACAAAGAGGACACCAAACTTAGAATTTTTAAGGATCAAAAAGGGACTAAGGACATGCAAATTCGAAAATTAAAAGAAAAGCAAAAGCATGCAATTGACACCAAACTTAAAATATGAAACTAGACTCAACTAAAAGACTATAAACCAACAAAAATAAAACAGTCCTAATCTAAGCAACAAGATAAGCCGTCAGTTGTCCAAACTCGAACAATCCCGGCAACGGCGCCAAAAACTTGGTGCACGAAATTGCAATCACACTTTTGCAATCCCGCACAACTAACCAGCAAGTGCACTGGGTCGTCCAAGTAATACCTTACGTGAGTAAGGGTCGATCCCACGGAGATTGTCAGCTTGAAGCAAGCTATGGTTATCTTGTAACTCTTAGTCAGGATATCAAAAATTATCAGGATTGATTGTGAAAAGCAAAACAACATGAAATAAGTACTTGTTTTGCAGTAAAGGAGATTAGGTTGAGGTTTTGGAGATGCTCTATCTTCCGAATCTCTGCTTTCCCACTGTCTTCTTCTTCAGGCACACAAGGCTCCTTCCATGGCAAGCTGTATGTAGGGTTTCACCGTTGTCAATGGCTACCTCCCATCCTCTCAGTGAAAATGTTCAACGCGCTCTGTCACAGCACGGCTAATCATCTGTCGGTTCTCAATCGGGTTGGAATAGAATCCAGTGATTCTTTTGCGTCTGTCACTAACGCCCAGCCCTCAGGAGTTTGAAGCTCGTCACAGTCATTCAATCATTGAATCCTACTCAGAATACCACAGACAAGGTTTAGACCTTCCGGATTCTCTTGAATGCCGCCATCAATTCTAGCGTATACCACGAAGATTCTGATTAAAGAATCCAAGAGATATTCACTCAATCTAAGGTAGAACGGAGGTGGTTGTCAGGCACATGTTCATAGGCGAGAATGATGATGAGTGTCACGGATCATCACATTCATCAGGTTGAAGAACAAGTGATATCTTAGAATAGAAGCAAGCGTGATTGAATGAAAAATAGTAGTAATTGCATTAATCCACCAAGACACAGCAGAGCTCCTCACCCCCAACCATGGGGTTTAGAGACTCATGCCGTAGAAAGTACACAAAGAAACGTGTAATGTGTCATGAGGTACTGATACAATGTCAAAAGATCCTATTAATAGTGAACTAGTAACCTAGGGTATACAGAAATGAGTAAATGACGTAAAAATCCACTTATGGGTCCACTTAGTGTGTGCTTGGGCTGAGAATTGAAGCTTTCATGTGTAGAGACTTTTTCTGGAGTTAAACGCCAGCTTTTATGCCAGTTTGAGCGTTTAACTCCAATTTTTATGCCAGTTCCAGCGTTAAACGCTGGGAATTCTGAAGCTGATTTGAAACGCCGGTTTGGGCCATCAAATCTCGGGCAAAGTATGGACTATTATCATTGCTGGAAAGCCCAGGATGTCTACTTTCCAACGCCGTTGAGAGCGCGCCAATTGGGCTTCTGTAGCTCTAGAAAATTCACTTCGAGTGCAGGGAGGTCAGAATCCAACAGCATTTGCAGTCCTTTTTAGCCTCTGAATCAGATTTTTGCTCAGGACCCTCAATTTCAGCCAGAAAATACCTGAAATCACAGAAAAACACACAAACTCATAGTAAAGTCCAGAAAAGTGAATTTTAACTAAAAACTACTAAAAGTATACTAAAAACTAATTAAAATATACTAAAAACATACTAAAAATAATGCCAAAAAGCGTATAAATTATCCGCTCATCAAATAGGATCCATTGATCCTTTTGCGTTTGTCATCACGCCCAGTGATGAGCGGATAATTTATACGCTTTTTGGCATTGTTTTTAGTATGTTTTTAGTATAATCTAGTTAGTTTTTAGTGTATCTTTAGTAGTTTTTAGTTAAAATTCACTTTTCTGGACTTTACTATGAGTTTGTGTGTTTTTCTGTGATTTCAGGTATTTTCTGACTGAAATTGAGGGTCCTGAGAAAAAATCTAATTTAGAGATTGAGAAGGACTGCAGATGCTGTTGGATTCTGACCTCCCTGCACTCGAAGTGGATTTTCTGGAGCTATAGAAGCCCAATTGGCGCGCTCTCAACGGCATTGGAAAGTAGACATCCTGGGCTTTCCAGAAATGTATAATAGTCCATACTCTGCCCGAGATTTGATGGCCCAAACCGGCGTGGCATATCAGCCTCAGAATTTCCAGCGTTTAACGCCGGAACTGGCATAAAACTTGGAGTTAAACGCCCAAACTGGCATGAGAACTGGCGTTTAACTCCAGATAACGTCTCTACACATAAAAGCTTCAATGCTCAGCCCAAGCACACACTAAGTGGACCCAGAAGTGGATTTTTACGTCATTTACTCATTTCTGTATACCCTAGGTTACTAGCTTACTATTAATAGGATCTTTTGACATTGTTTCTGGACCTCATGACACTTTACACGTTTCTCATTGTATCTTCTACAGCATGAGTCTCTAAACCCCATGGTTGGGGGTGAGGAGCTCTGCTGTGTCTTGATGGATTAATGCAATTACTACTGTTTTTCATTCAATCATGCTTGCTTCCATTCTAAGATATTACTTGTTCTTAAACCGGATGAATGTGATGATCCGTGACAATCATCATCATTCTCAACTATGAACGTGTGCCTGACAACCACCTCCGTTCTACCTTAGATTAAGTAGATATCTCTTGGATTCTTTAATCAGAATCTTCGTCGTATAAGCTAGAACTGATGGCGGCATTCAAGAGAATCCGGAAGGTCTAAACCTTGTCTGTGGTATTCTGAGTAGGATTCAATGATTGAATGACTGTGACGAGCTTCAAACTCCTGAAGGCGGGGCGTTAGTGACAGACGCAAAAGAATCATTGGATTCTATTCCGGCCTGATTGAGAACCGACAGATGGATAGCCGTGCCGTGACAGGGTGCGTTGAACATTTCCACTGAGAGGATGGGAGGTAGCCATTGACAATGGTGAAACCCTACATACAGCTTGCCATGGAAGGAGCCTTGCGTGTTTGAAGAAGAAGACAGTAGGAAAGCAGAGATTCAGAAGATGTAGCATCTCCAAAACCTCAACCTATTCTCTATCACTGCAAAACAAGTACTTATTTCATGTTCTTTTACTTTTCACAATCAATCCTGATAATTTCTGATATCCTGACTAAGATTTACAAGATAACCATAGCTTGCTTCAAGCCGACAATCTCCGTGGGATCGACCCTTACTCACGTAAGGTATTACTTGGACGACCCAGTGCACTTGCTGGTTAGTTGTGCGGGGTTGCAAAAGTGTGATTGCAATTTCGTGCACCAAGTTTTTGGCGCCGTTGCCGGGGAATTGTTCGAGTTTGGACAACTGACGGCTTATCTTGTTGCTTAGATTAGGACTGTTTTATTTTTGTTGGTTTAGAGTCTTTTAGTTGAGTCTAGTTTCATATTTTAAGTTTGGTGTCAATTGCATGCTTTTGTTTTCTTTTAGTTTTTCGAATTTGCATGTCATTAGTCTCTTTTGATCTTTAAAAATTCTAAGTTTGGTGTCCTCTTGTGTTTTTCCCTTAAAAATTTTCGAAAATTAGTGTTTGATTTTCTAAAAATTTTAAGTTTGGTGTCATTTTGTTGTTTTTCTCTTTCCTCATTTCAAAAATCAAATCTTTTTCATAAAAATTTTTCAATCATATCTTTTAATTGCTATTTTTAAAATCTTTTTAATTGACTAATTGATTCAGTTCTCAATTTGCTTTGATCTTATTTTCTTTTTAATTTTCGAATTTTTATTTTATTTTTTTTATTATATTTTATTTTTTTCGTTTAATTCAAAAAAATAAAAAATAAAAAGATATTTTATTTATTTACAATCCATATCATTTCCCTTTATCCATTATGGACCTAAGTGGGATGGATCAGTCCAGAAGGACTCTGGGGTCATATGCTAACCCCATTACAGCTGCAAATGGGAGCAGCATTGTACACCTCCCATCAAAGCAAGCAGCTTTGAGCTAAATCCTCAACTCATTATCATAGTGCAGCAAAATTGCCAGTATTCCGGTCTTCCACAGGAAGAGCCTACTGAGTTTCTGGCACAATTCTTACAAATTGCTGACACAGTACATGATAAAGAGGTGGATCAGGATGTCTACAGACTATTACTGTTTCCATTTGCTGTAAAAGATCAAGCTAAGAGGTGGTTGAATAACCAACCTACAGCAAGCATAAAAACATGGAAACAGTTATCAGACAAATTCCTGAATCACTTTTACCCTCCAAAGAGGATGACACAGTTAAGGCTGGACATCCAAGGCTTTAAACAAGAGGATAATGAATCCCTTTATAATGCCTGGGAGAGGTATAGAGGTATGCTAAGAAAATGCCCCTCTGAAATGTTTTCAGAGTGGGTACAGTTAGACATCTTCTACTATGGGCTCACAGAAAAAGCTCAGATGTCTTTAGACCACTCAGCTGGTGGATCTATCCACATGAGGAAGACAATTGAAGAGGCTCAAGAGCTTATAGACACTATTGCTAGAAATCAATATTTGTACTCTAGCAATGAGCTCTCTCCAAAAGAGGAAGTCATGACAGCAGTCACTGATCCTAATCCTCAAGAACAGATGATTGAGCTTAATCAACAATTGCTCCGGATGACAGAACAGTTAGCAGAATTTAAAGAGATGCTCCATGAAACTAAAGTTGCTAACAAGAACATAGAACTGCAGTTGAATCAAGCAAAACAGCAAATATCTAAACAGATAACAGAGGAATGTCAAGCAGTTCAACTGAGGAGTGGGAAGACACTGAATAACACTGCTCAAAGTAGCAAAAAGCCAAACAATGAACAATTGACAGGGGATAACCAAACCACTGTTCAAAATCCCTCTGAGGATATTAAGAGCCCAGAGAGGAATGTTATTGGCGTTCAAACGGCAGAGAGGGAAGGAAAGCTGGCGTTAAACGCCCATTCCTTGCCCAGTTCTGGCGTTCAAACGCCAGAAAAGGGGGAAAAGTTGGCGTTAAACGCCTATTTTCCACCCAATCCTGGCGTTCAGACGCCAAGGGAGGATCAGACACCTGAGAGTGCTGACAGTAATCCCTCTAAAAAGGCTTCTTCAACCACTTCTGTAAGGATTAAACCTGCAGCATCTAAGGTTGAAGAATTTAAAGCCAAGATGCCTTATCCTCAAAAACTCCGCCAAGCGGAACAGGATAAGCAATTTGCCCGCTTTGCAGACTATCTAAGGACTCTTGAAATAAAGATTCCGTTTGCAGAGGCACTTGAGCAAATACCTTCTTATGCTAAGTTCATGAAAGAAATCTTAAGTCATAAGAAGGATTGGAGAGAAACTGAAAAAGTGTTTCTCACTGAAGAATGAAGTGCAGTCATTCTAAAAAGCTTACCAGAGAAGCTTCAAGATCCAAGAAGCTTTATGATACCATGCACATTAGAAGGTGCTTGCACCAAGACAGCCCTATATGATCTTGGAGCAAGCATCAATCTAATACATGCATCCACTATCAGAAAGCTTGGGTTGACTAGAGAAGTCAAACCAACCCGGATATGCCTCCAACTTGCTGATGGCTCCATTAAATATCCATCAGGCATAATAGAGGATATGATTGTCAAGGTTGGGCCATTCGCCTTTCCAACTGACTTTGTGGTGCTGGAAATGGAGGAGCACAAGAGTGCAACTCTCATTCTAGGAAGACCTTTCCTAGCAACTGGACGAACTCTCATTGATGTACAGAGAGGGGAAGTAACCCTGAGAGTCAATGAGGATGAGTTCCAGTTGAATGCTGTAAAAGCTATGCAGCATCTAGACACACCAAATGACTGCATGGGCGCTGACATTATTGACTCTCTGGTAGAAGAGATCAATATGACTGAAAGCCTAGAATCAGAGCTTGAGGACATCTTCAAAGATGCTCAACCTGATCAAGAAGAATCAGTGGAAACAAAGGAATTTTCGAAAATTCCTCAGGAGGAGGATAAGCCTCCCAAACCTGAACTCAAACCACTACCACCATCCCTGAAGTATGCATTTCTGGGAGAGGGTGACACTTTTCCAGTGATTATAAGCTCTGCTTTAAATCCACAGGAAGAGGAAGCACTGATTCAAGTGCTAAGGACACACAAGACAGCTCTTGGGTGGTCCATAAGTGATCTTAAGGGCATTAGCCTAGCTAGATGCATGCACAAGATCCTATTAGAGGATAATGCCAAACCAGTGGTTCAACCACAAAGGAGGCTAAATCCAGCCATGAAGGAGGTGGTGCAGAAAGAGGTCACTAAATTACTAGAGGCTGGGATTATTTATCCTATTTCTGATAGCCCCTGGGTGAGCCCTGTCCAAGTTGTCCCCAAAAAGGGAGGCATGACAGTGGTTCATAATGAAAAAAATGAACTGGTTCCTACAAGAACAGTCACAGGATGGCGTATGTGTATTGACTACAGAAGGCTCAATACAGCCACCAGAAAGGATCATTTTCCTTTACCATTCATAGACCAAATGCTAGAAAGACTAGCTGGTCATGATTATTATTGCTTTTTGGATGGCTATTCAGGCTACAACCAAATTGCAGTAGATCCTCAGGACCAGGAGAAAACAGCATTTACTTGTCCTTCTGGCATTTTTGCCTACAGGAGGATGCCTTTTGGTCTGTGTAATACTCCTGCAACCTTTCAGAGATGCATGTTATCCATCTTCTCTGATATGGTAGAGAAATTCCTGGAAGTCTTCATGGATGACTTCTCAGTATATGGAGACTCATTCAGCTCCTGTCTTAATCACCTAGCACTTGTCCTGAAAAGGTGCCAAGAGACTAACCTGGTTTTAAACTGGGAGAAATGTCACTTTATGGTGACTGAAGGAATTGTCTTTGGGCACAAAATTTCAAGCAAGGGAATAGAGGTGGATAAGGCAAAGGTAGAGGTAATTGAAAAATTACCACCACCTGCCAATGTTAAGGCAATCAGAAGCTTTCTGGGGCATGCAGGATTCTACAGAAGGTTTATAAAGGATTTTTCGAAAATTGCAAAACCTTTGAGTAACCTGCTAGCTGCTGACACTCCATTTGTGTTTGACACACAGTGTCTGCAGGCATTTGAGACCCTGAAAGCTACGCTGGTCACAGCACCAGTCATCTCTGCACCAGATTGGACATTGCCATTTGAACTAATGTGTGATGCCAGTGACCATGCCATTGGTGCAGTGTTGGGACAGAGGCATAACAAGCTTCTGCACGTCATTTATTATGCCAGCCGTGTTCTAAATAACGCACAGAAGAATTACACAACCACAGAAAAAGAGTTACTTGCAGTGGTCTATGCCATTGACAAGTTTAGATCCTATCTAGTGGGATCCAAAGTGGTTGTGTACACTGACCATGCTGCTCTTAAATACTTACTCACAAAGCAGGATTCAAAACCCAGACTTATAAGATGGGTGTTGCTTCTGCAAGAGTTTGATATAGAAATAAGAGACAGAAAAGGGACAGAGAACCAAGTAGCTGATCATCTATCCCGAATAGAACCAGTAGCTGGGGCGTCCCTCCCTTCTACTGAGATCTCTGAGACCTTCCCAGATGAGAAACTCTTTGCCATTCAGGAAGCTCCATGGTTTGCAGATATTGCAAACTATAAAGCTGTGAGGTTCATACCCCAGGAGTACAGCAGAGTGCAAAGAAAGAAATTGATTTCAGATGCCAAGTACTACCTATGGGATGAACCATATCTCTTTAAGAGATGTGCAAACGGAATGATCCACAGATGTGTACCCAGAGAAGAAGCACAAAGGATCCTATGGCATTGCCATGGATCACAGTATGGAGGACATTTTGGAAGTGAGCGAACAGCCACTAAAGTCCTCCAATGTGGCTTCTACTGGCCTACTCTCTATAAAGATTCCCGAGAGTTTGTGTGTAACTGTGACAGTTGCCAAAGAGCTGGTAACTTGCCTCACGGATATGCCATGCCTCAACAAGGGATATTAGAGATAGAATTGTTTGATGTATGGGGAATTGACTTCATTGGTCCATTCCCACCATCATACTCAAACACTTACATTCTGATGGCAGTGGACTATGTATCTAAGTGGGTAGAAGCAATTGCTACACCCACTAATGATACCAAGACCGTGCTGAAATTCCTTCAGAAACACATCTTCAGCAGGTTTGGTGTTCCCAGAGTACTAATCAGTGACGTGGGCACTCATTTCTGCAATAGACAGCTATACTCTGCTATGGTTAGATATGGAATTAGCCACAAAGTGGCAACTCCATATCATCCACAGACAAATGGGCAAGCTGAAGTCTCTAACAGAGAGCTAAAAAGAATCCTGGAACGGACTGTGATAGCCCGGAGAAAGGATTGGGCAAAGCGCTTGGATGATGCTCTGTGGGCATACAGAACAGCATTCAAGACTCCTATAGGAACCTCTCCATACCAACTGGTGTATGGGAAGGCCTGTCATCTGCCCGTGGAACTGGAACATAAAGCCTACTGGGCAACCAGATTCCTAAACATGGATGCTCAGTTAGCTGGTGAAAAAAGATTGCTCCAGCTAAATGAGCTAGAAGAGTTCAGACTCAATGCCTTTGAAAATGCAAAAAATTATAAGGAAAAGGCAAAGAAGTGGCATGACAAGAAGTTGTCAACCAGAGTCTTTGAGCCAGGACAAAAAGTTCTGCTCTTCAACTCTAGGCTCAAATTGTTTCCAGGAAAACTCAAATCCCGGTGGAGGGGTCCGTATGTGATTACAAGAGTGTCACCATATGGATATGTTGAGCTTCAGGATGCTGATTCTGACAAAAGGTTCATTGTTAATGGACAGAGAATCAAGCATTATCTTGAAGGCAATTTTGAGCAGGAATGCTCAAAACTGAGACTTGAGTGATTCTCAGTAAAAGTCCAGCTAAAGACAGTAAAGAAGCGCTTGCTGGGAGGCAACCCAGTCATTAGCAGGTTATATGTTTTGTTTTTACAGAGGCAAGTATCAAAAATGAAGGAATTCACAGAGTTACAGAAGGATTCAGCTCAAAAAGCAGAGAAAAAGAGCTTACTGGCGAAAAAACGCCAGTAAAGGGCATTTGGGCGTTAAACGCCAGAATGGGCACCATTCTGGGCGTTTAACGCCAGTAAAGGTACCATTTTGGGCGTTAAACGCCAGAATGGGCACCATTCTGGGCGTTTAACGCCAGGTGTGCAGCATCCTGGGCGTTTTAGAAAAACGCCCAGTGATAAAGGAATTCTGGCGTTTAACGCCAGCCAGGGTACCTGGCTGGGCGTTAAACGCCCAAAAGGGGCAACAAATGGGCGTTAAACGCCAGAATGGGTGCCATTCTGGGCGTTTAACGCCAGAAAGGTGGGGGGACCACGATTTTGATTTTCAATGAAATTTTTTTAAAATTTTCCTTTTCTATCCCATACTTTTCTACATAAATACATCTTAACCTTTCATCATTCACCTTCAAATCTTCAAAAATCAAAATCATTCTTCAAATCCCTCTCAAATCAATCCCATATCTTACTCAAAAACTCACTCTTCTCTCAAATTCTCTCCATATCTTCTCAAATCTCCCTTCAATTTTTTTCAAAATCTCCTTCCCCCCTTATAAATACACGTTTGGCCCCCTAATTCCCCCACACCATTCGAATTTGCTCTTCTCTTCTCTCTCTTCTTTCCTTTCTTTTGCTTGAGGACAAGCAAACCTCTAAGTTTGGTGTGCTTTTCCGTGATCACTAAGCCAAGATTCATCAAGATCATGGCTCCTAAGGGAAAACAAACCAATTTAAGAGGAAAGAAAGAGAATAATCCAAAGAATCTTTGGAATCAAGAGAAGTTCTTAACCGAAGAACATGAAGACCATTATCACAAAATAATGGGTCTTAGGTCAGTGATCCCGGAAGTTAAATTTGATCTGAAAGAAGATAAATATCTGGGGATCCAAGAGAAAATTCGAAACAGAGGATGGGAAGTTCTAACCAATCCTGAGATAAAGGTTGGAAGGAATATGGTTCAGGAATTCTACTCAAATCTGTGGCTAATAGATAAGCAGAGAATGACTGGAACTGCTTACCATACCTACAGAACCATGGTCAGAGGGAAAGTTATGTACTTCCATCTGGACAAAATAAGAGAAATCTTCAAATTGCCTCAAGTGCAAGATGATCCTGAATCCTTTAATAGGAGAATGGTGAGAGCAGATAAAGGGTTGGATCAAGTTCTAGAGGACATATGCCTCCCTGGAACTAAGTGGATAACCAATTCTAAGGGTGTCCCAAACCAACTCAAGAGGGGAGACCTCAAACCAATTGTAAGAGGTTGGCTAGACTTTATTGGGCGTTCCATATTGCCCACTTGCAACCGTTCTGAGGTCACTATCAAGAGAGCAGTGATGATTCATTGCATTATGCTTGGAAAAGAAGTGGAGGTTCATCATGTAATTGCTTGTGAGATCTACACAATTGCAAATAAAAATTCCACTGAAGCCAAATTGGCTTACCCAAGCTTGATCTCCTTGCTCCGTAAAGAGGCTGGGGTAAAGATGGGAGTAGATGAATTCATACCCATTGAACATCCAATCACCAAGAAGTCAATGGAAGGACAAATGCAAGACAACTCTATCAAAAGGAGGGCGCAGGAGTTCCTCCCTGAATTCCCTAAAATTGACTACTGGACCAGCCTAGAAGCATCTATCACCAAGTTGCAAGAAGCTATGGAGCAACTGAAGGAAGAACAGCAGAATCAGAGCTGCATGCTCTGCAAATTGCTGAAGGAACAAGAAAAGCAGGGGCGTGAACTCCAAGAGTTGAAACGCCAAAAGCTTTCATCTCAAGTTGAGGGAGCATCCACTTCTCAAAATCAAGGTTGTTGAGTCCTAACTCTGTGAAAACCTCTATCATTAGGAGCCTATTTAAATTTTTGTTTTCTATTTTTATTTTCTAGTCTAATCTTATATCTATTTTTGAGTCTTGTTTTTAATTCATAATTAATAGAATTTAAAATTCATGTCTTAAAGCTATTAATGTCCTATGAATCCATCACCTCTCTTAAATGAAAAATGCTTTAATCACAAAAGAACAAGAAGTACAGGATTTCGAAATTTATCCTTGAAACTAGTTGAATTCGTTTGATGTGGTGATAATAATTTTTGTTTTCCAAATGAATGCTTGAACAGTGCATATGTCTCTTGAATTCGTTGTTTTGAGAATGTTAAAAATTGTTGGCTCTTGAAAGAATGAGGAAAAAGAGAACTGTTATTGAGGATCTAAAAAAATCATCTAATTGATTCTTGAAGCAAGAAAAAACAGTGGATACAAAAAAAAAATCGAAAAAGAAAGAAAGAGAAAGAAAAAGAAAGAAATAAAGTTGTGATCCAAGGCAAAAAAAGTGTGCTTAAGAACCCTGGACACCTCTAATTGGGGACTCTAGCAAAGCTGGGTCACAATCTGAAAAGGTTCACCCAATTATGTGTCTGTGGCATGTATGTATCTGGTGGTAATACTGGAAAACAGGGTGCTTTGGGCCACAGCCAAGACTCATACACTAGCTATGTTCAAGAATCATTATACTTAACTAGGAGAATCAATAACACTATCTGAGTTCTGAGTTCCTATAGATGCTAATCATTCTGAACGTCAAAGGATAGAGTGAGATGCCAAAACTGTTCGGAGGCAAAAAGCTACTAGTCCCGCTCATCTAATTGGAGCTAAGTTTCCTTGATATTTTGGAGTCTATAGTATATTCTCTTCTTTTTATCCTATTTTGATTTTCAGTTGCTTGGGGACAAGCAACAATTTAAGTTTGGTGTTGTGATGAGCGGATAATTTATACGCTTTTTGGCATTATTTTTAGTATGTTTTTAGTATAATCTAGTTAGTTTTTAGTATATTTTTAGTAGTTTTTAGTTAAAATTCAATTTTCTGGACTTTACTATGAGTTTGTGTGTCTTTCTGTGATTTCAGGTATTTTCTGACTGAAATTGAGGGTCCTGAGCAAAAATCTGATTTAGAGATTGAGAAGGACTGCAGATGCTGTTGGATTTTGACCTCCCTGCACTCGAAGTGGATTTTCTAGAGCTACAGAAGCCCAATTGGCGCGCTCTCAACGGCATTGGAAAGTAGACATCCTGGGCTTTCCAGCAATGTATAATAGTCCATACTTTGCCCGAGATTTGATATCCCAAACCGGCGTGGCAAATCAGCCTCAGAATTTCCAACGTTTAACGCCGGAACTGGCATAAAACTTGGAGTTAAACGCCCAAACTGGCATGAGAACTGGCGTTTAACTCCAGAAAACGTCTCTACACATAAAAGCTTCAATGCTCAGCCCAAGCACACACTAAGTGGACCCAGAAGTGGATTTTTACGTCATTTACTCATTTCTGTATACCCTAGGTTACTAGCTTACTATTAATAGGATCTTTTGACATTGTTTCTGGACCTCATGACACTTTACACGTTTCTCATTGTATCTTCTACAGCATGAGTCTCTAAACCCCATGGTTGGGGGTGAGGAGCTCTGCTGTGTCTTGATGGATTAATGCAGTTACTACTGTTTTTCATTCAATCATGCTTGCTTCCATTCTAAGATATTACTTGTTCTTAAACCGGATGAATGTGATGATCCGTGACAATCATCATCATTCTCAACTATGAACGTGTGCCTGACAACCACCTCCGTTCTACCTTAGATTAAGTAGATATCTCTTGGATTCTTTAATCAGAATCTTCGTCGTATAAGCTAGAACTGATGGCGGCATTCAAGAGAATCCGGAAGGTCTAAACCTTGTCTGTGGTATTCTGAGTAGGATTCAATGATTGAATGACTGTGACGAGCTTCAAACTCCTGAAGGCGGGGCGTTAGTGACAGACGCAAAAGAATCATTGGATTCTATTCCGGCCTGATTGAGAACCGACAGATGGATAGCCGTGCCGTGACAGGGTGCGTTGAACATTTCCACTGAGAGGATGGGAGGTAGCCATTGACAATGGTGAAACCCTACATACAGCTTGCCATGGAAGGAGCCTTGCGTGTTTGAAGAAGAAGACAGTAGGAAAGCAGAGATTCAGAAGATGTAGCATCTCCAAAACCTCAACCTATTCTCTATCACTGCAAAACAAGTACTTATTTCATGTTCTTTTACTTTTCACAATCAATCCTGATAATTTCTGATATCCTGACTAAGATTTACAAGATAACCATAGCTTGCTTCAAGCCGACAATCTCCGTGGGATCGACCCTTACTCACGTAAGGTATTACTTGGATGACCCAGTGCACTTGCTGGTTAGTTGTGCGGGGTTGCAAAAGTGTGATTGCAATTTCGTGCACCACCCAGCAATCGCGAGTTTGAAGCTCGTCACAGCCATTCAATCCTTGAATCCTACTCGGAATACCACAGACAAGGTTTAGACTTTCTGGATCCTCAAGAATGGCCGCCATCAGTTCTAGCTTATACCACGAAGATTCGGATTAAGGAAGCTAAGAGATGCTCATTCAATCTGATGTAGAACGGAGGTGTTTGTTAGGCACATGTTCATGGATTGAGGAAGGTGCTGAGTGTCACGGATCATCACCTCCTTCACAATTAAGCGTGAATGAACATCTTAGATAGGAACATACACACGTTTGAATGAAATAGAAACAATTGCATTAATTCATTGAGACGCTGCAGAGCTCCTCACCCCCAACAATGGAGTTTAGAGACTCATGCCGTCAAAGTATATAAAATTCAGATCTGAAAATGTCATGACGTACAAGATAAGTCTCTAAAAGTTGTTTAAATAGTAAACTAGTAACCTAGGTTTACAGAATATGAGTAAACTAAGATAATTGGTGTAGAAATCCACTTCTGGGGCCCACTTGGTGTGTGCTGGGGCTGAGACTAAAGCTATCCACGAGCTGAGGCTTTTCTTGGAGTTGAACTCCAAGTTATAACGTGTTTTGGGCGTTCAACTCCGGACTATGACGTGTTTCTGGCGTTTAACTCCAGACAGCAGCATGTACTTGGCGTTGAACGCCAAGTTACGTCATCTATCTTTGTGCAAAGTATGAACTATTATATATTTCTGGAAAGCCCTGAATGTCTAATTTCCAACGCCGTTGAGAGCGCGCCAATTGGACTTCTGTAGCTCCAAAAAATCCACTCCGAGTGCAGGGAGGTCAGGATCCAACAGCATCAGCAGTCCTTTTTCAGCCTAACTCAGATTTTTGCTCAGCTCCCTCAATTTCAGCCAGAAATTACCTGAAATCACAGAAAAACACACAAACTCATAGTAAAGTCCAGAAATATGGTTTTTGCCTAAAAACTAATAATATTATACTAAAAACTAATTAAAACATACTAAAATCTACATGAAATTACCCCCAAAAAGCGTATAAAATATCCGCTCATCACAACACCAAACTTAAACTGTTGCTTGTCCTCAAGCAACTAGATAAATAAAATAGGATTAAAAGAAATTAAGAAGTAATAATATTTTAGAGTTTTTAAGTGCTCAGATTCTTATTAGATGAGCGGGGCTTGTAGCTTTTTGTTTCTGAACAGTTTTGGCATCTCCCTTTATCCTTTGAAATTCAGAATGATTGGCATCCATAGGAACTCAGAATTCAGATAGTATTATTGATTTTCCTAGTGTAGTATGTTGATTCTTGAACACAGTTACTTTATGAGTCTTGGCCGTGGCCCTAAGCACTTTATTTTCCAGTATTACCACCGGATATGTAACACCCTACCATACAGAGTCTTATGCTTAAGTCATAAGTCAGAGATGGCAAGGTATTACGACCTCTAAAATAAAAATTTAGTACGTATAGTAGTGTGAATGACTGATTATAACTAGGAGCCTTTGTAGAAAAAGGGGTAAACAAAAAATCGCAATTCTAAAGCGCAACACTGATCGATAACGTAACGAGCAAGGATAAACCAACGTGAGATTATATATATACAAAGGAGTGTCAAAAACAGGAATATCAAGATTCAAGATCCGGCTGCGAAGATAACCGGTCCGAGCATAGCAATATATACATATGATAAAAATAAGGAAAACCCCAAAGGAAACCCAAAGGGAAACAAATACATAAAATCTATTCTCCAAAATCTCCCATAAGAGGAGTCATCACAGTTTGTATTATTTAATGGAGATAAAAGTATCTAAGCAAAACATATAAACCAAAACATAGCCCCGAGAACAAAGGATCTTCGCAAAAATAGAAGTCTCCAGCATGCCTCAGCGGGAAACCTCACGTCCTGCATCTGAAAACCACAAAATCCGCATGGGTGAGAACCAGAGGTCCCCAGCATGGTAACAGCTTCCACATATATAATACATAATATTGGAGGAAAGCCAAAGGCAATCCTAGAACTTCCTCCAGATAATATTAAAGCTTATAAACAAGCTAAACCATATAAGGGTATCTGACTAAAGATTCTTCAGTCTAACTAATACTTCCCTTTCCAATTCCTTCTCACCTCCCAACCACCAGCAGGAGTATAATGTAGCAAACACAGTTATATCAAGCAAGAAATATACAATTAGGAACAAGTAAGGCATTTAGACAATTAGCAAGTAATATGCAGTCAAATAGGCAATCTCAAACAATTCATATAGTATGCATATAATGAATGCCTGTCCCTAGTGGCTGATGATATCATCTGTCGGTTACAGAGCCAACCCGACAAGTCCTGGCAGTTAACCACTGGACTGTCCCTCTGTCGTGTCTCCCCAACTCGAGTTATACTCAATATAAACTTGATCATAACCATGATCCATATCCATCACCTTCACTGGTGAATATTTATGGGGGTGAGCTCATCCGGGGCTTTCACAGTGCCTAGCCACCCTGACGACATAGGGTCAAAAGAGCTTCAAGTCTCAACCTGGAACACGTGGTGGCTAGCCACAGCTTTCTCCCAGGGAAACTCTCATCTCCGATAATGGGAGTGCAACATTCACAATTCATTCAACAACATATATATGCATTTATTCTTAGCCATAATCATGGCTCCGCCGTAACACGGCAATAATCCAGCCATCCGGCTCATGGTTAAATCCATAACCAGCCACCCGGCTCACGGTTAAATCCATAACCAGCCGTTTCATTATCAATCACAGCCTTTCGGCCCATGGCCTAACAAGCACTTCCACCACCATACTCCGCCTCTCACATAATCATGCTTGATCCTCATTGATCATTCATTTTTTTCCTTGCTTCACTCGCAAGTTACCACATTCACTAGCTCCTTTTCTAATAGCTAGGCATATCATAATGATTTAAGACATAAGTGGTGAGATCGGAGGCTTAGAAGCATGAGATTTGGCTTTTAAAACTCAAAAATCAACTTTGGGATGAAAACAAGGCCACGCGTACGCGCACTCCACGCGCACGCGTGGATGGCCTCGAAAACTCATCGACGCACAAGCGTCATGCACGCTAACGCGTGGATTAAAAATTTGCCAATCGACGCGCACGCGTCAACCACGCGTACGTGTGGGTGTTCTCGTGCCCCAAGCACAACACCGGCACAGTTCTGGCATAACTCTCTGGAAAATGGCTGGGCATTGGGTGCAGCACAATCGGCGCGCCCGCGCACATCACGCGCACGCGTGGATGGCGCTTTAGGGAAGAACGGCGCGTACGCGCCAATTGCGCCCACGCGCAAGGGGTCATTCTGCTAAAAATTCTTCTAAGTTAAAAGCTGCAGAATTCACAGATTTGAACCCCAATCTTCCAACGGACATAACTTCCTCATTTTAAATCGTTTTTCACCCGTTCTTCGAACGGCATGGACATCCCGGATCCAATTTTATTTCTAAATAAATTTGGCACAAAACAGAGATCCGTAGTCCAAGTTATGTCCCGTCAAAGTATGCCCAAAAATCATATTTTTCATACAAAACCACAAAGTGCCATTTTCAAAACAAGCCATTTCCAACTCATTTCAAAATCAATCAAAACATGCCAATTTCACCCCTTTTCATTGAAATCAATCAAAATATATCAAATTCAACATCAAGCCTCCTCAACTCACACATTGACACTTTACCACAAATTACCAAAATCACTATCTCATCATTTTAACCCACTTCACCCAAGTGGCTCAAACCCAAACACATTGACATATCATATACTCTTCCTCATGCCAATTCTCAACAACACCAATTCCAATAAATTATCATTGTACACAATTAATATCGTACTCACCATCAACATGTTTCAACCCATAATTCAACCATAACCAATCAACAAGCATATATTACAACATGCATATTTCTCATACATCATACCATCAAGGCATCATTAATCATCATCACATATATGACCACATCATATATATCAACCATTCAACAACATCAACAATTCAATGCCTATCTTAGGACCTCTAGCCTAAGTATTTCCTACCACATTACATATTAGATACGGGAAACCGAAACCATACCTTAGCCGATTTTCCCAAGCTCCACCGGAGCACTTCCAAACCACTTATCCACAAGCTCTCAAGGCCTCAACACCTCCAAGAACAGATTTTTCACCACCAAACCCTTTCCAAGCTTTTCAAAATCACCAATCAAGCTCCAATATTCACATATACACAACCTAAGCCACAATCATCATACCCATACACAACATCTCAATACCCAAACATCATAGAACAACAAAATATACTAGGGTTGAGAATCTTACCACACCCAAGGTCCAAGGAGACAATATTAACCTTCTCCTTCAAGAGAGTTGGGTCCTATAACATCAAAGAACCCAAAATCTCAACATTTCACCCATGAAACTCGAAAATAAGGGCTGGAATATCGAACAGCAACACGTGGCTTAACTCAAGATTGATTGTATGGGTTTTGTAGAGCTCTCCGCGGTGAACGCGTGGCCGCAAACGGAGCGGCAATTGGAGCTCTAGATCAAAAGTTATGGTGGTTTGAAGATCAAGTGAGAGAAAGAAGTTGAGAGAGAGTTCTTCCCTTCCTCTCCACCATTTCAGCGTGTTTGAGTGTGTTGTGAGGAGAGAGAGTACTGAAAACTAGGGTTTTGGTTTAGTTTAGTTGGGCCAAGGGCCCACTTTGGGTCCGGTTGGCCCGGTTTGGCCCGTTCGGTCCAATCTTGGTCCGATTTCTATAAAATTGGTACCGAAATTCTCGTCTCAATCTCCTCTATCACATTTAGCCATAAAAATAACATTTTTGGCTTTTTAGAATAAATTCTCATTTATGGGTTAATTAGCCGTTAATTAACCGGGTTTTACAGGATACATAAATGCCACAGACACATGACTGGGTGAACCTTTTCAGATTGTGACTCAGCTTTGCTAAAGTCCCAAGTTAAAGGTGTCCAGAGCTCTTAAGCACACTCTATTTGCTTTGGATCACGACTTTAACCACTCAGTCTCAAGCTTTTCACTTGGACCTGCATGCCACAAGCACATGGTTAGGGACAGCTTGATTTAGCCGCTTAGGCCTGGAATTATTTCCTTGGGCGCTCCTATCCACTGATGCTCAAAGCCTTGTATCCTTTTCACCCTTGCCTTTTGGTTTTAAGGGGCTGTTGGATTTTATTCCTTTTCTTGATCAAATGATTTCTTGTAAAAAAAATTATTTTTTTTTTGTCTGCTTTTTCTTGCTTCAAGAATCAATTTCATGATTTTTCAGATCATCAATAATATTTTTCGTGTTCCTCATTCTTTCAGGAGCCAATATTCATAAAATTCAAGATAAAAATTATGCACTGTTCAAGCATTCATTCAGAGAACAAAAAAGTGTTGCCACCACATATAGTTAATTATAATTTTTATTATTAAGAACTCGAAAAAAATAAATTACTTCTTTATTCTAATTATTTACTATTTTATTCATGCCTGATGATGATGAGAAAAATAAATTATAACTAAATTGGAAATAAAACCAGAATAGATATACTAATTACTACTACTACTACTATATATATCCCCTAAGGTAAATTTCTATAATAACACTATCACAGAGTTAAAGCTAACATTAGAACTCAACAACCTGTGTTTTGGGAAGTAGGTGCTCCTCTGATCTGTGGGATGCTTGGTCCTTCAAGGATTAATTTCTGGCGCTTCAGCTCCCTTAAGTCACGCCCTTGCTCTTCTTGTTCCTTAAGCAGTTTGCAAAGCATGCTGCTTTGATTGTTCTGTTCTTCCTTTATTTGGTTCATAGCTTCTTGCAATTTGGAAATAGATGCTTCAATATGTTCCCAATATTCGAATTGAGGAAGTTTTGGGAGGACTTCCTGTGCTCTCCTCTTGATTGGATCATCCTACAGCTGTTGTCTATCAATTGATATTCTAGTGATTGGCCTTTCAACTGAGATATACTCTGTTATTCCCATCTTCACTCCGGCATCTCTGCAGAGCATAGAAATTAAGCTTGGATAGGCCAATCTGGCATCCTTGGAATTCCTGTTTGCTATTTTGTATAGTTCACACGAGATCAGTTGATGGACTTCTACTTCTTTTCCCAACATGATGCAGTGAATCATCACTGCTCTTTTAATGGTAACTTCAGAACGGTTGCTGGTGGGCAATATGGAACGCCCAATGAAATCCAGCCAGCCTCTGGCTACTGGTTTGAGATCTTCTCTTTTGAGTTGATTTGGGATGCCAGTCGTGCTGGTGGTCCACCTGGCTTCGGGGATGCATATATCCTCTAGAATCTTGTCCAGACCTTTATTTACCCTCATCATTCTCCTATTAAAGGAGTATGGGTCATCTTTCAGTTGAGGAAGCATAAAGATCTCCCTGATTTTGTCAGGATGGGTATGAACAATCTTTCCTCTGACTAAGGTCCGATGGTCATAGAGGGCAGCTCCAATTATTCTTTGCCTGTCTGTCTGCCATAGATTAGCATAGAACTCCGGAACCATGTTCCTTCCCACTTTCGTTTCAGGATTAGCTAGGATTTCCCAGTTCCTGTTTCGAATTTGTTCTTGGATCTCCGGATATTCATCTTCTTTCAGATCAATCTTGACTTCCGGGATCACTGATCTGTGACTCATTATTTTGTAGTAATGGTCTGAATGTTCTTTAGTTAAGAACTTCCCTTGATTCCAAAGTGGCTTTGGAATATTCTCTTTCTTGCCTCTTGGGTTGGGTTGTTTTCCTTTAGGGGCCATGATCAAAGTGAGAATGTTTTTGTGATCACGGATAAGCACACCAAACTTAGAGGTTTGCTTGTCCTCAAGCAAAAGAAAAAAGAGAAGAGGAATAGGAGGAGAGCAAGTGTGGAATGGTGGATGATGAGAGGGGCGCCGAAAGTGGATATAAAGGGAGGGGGTGGGTATTCGAAAATAAGAAAAAGATATAAGATAAAAGATATGATTTATAAAAGATAAATATGACAAGAAAAGGATATAATTCAAAAAGATATGAATGATATTTAAAAATAAATTTGAAATTTATAATTTGAAAAAGATTTTAAAAGATAATCAAGTTGGGAAAGAGCTTGGAAAAAGAGTTGGATTGGATTGAAAATCAATTGTCTTTATGGATTAAAATGCATGTAAAATCTTTGAAATAGGGATTTCAGAAATTAGAGATTTTAGAAATTAGGATTAAAATTTTTGAAATTGAAGGATGATATTTGGAAACATGTTTATGCAAGAAATCATGAATTAAAACAAAAAATTAGAAAATTTTTGAAGAAAAATGAATTTTACCTCCTCCCCACCATCCTGGCGTTAAACGCCCAAACGCTGCATGTTTTGGGCGTTTAACGCCCAATTGATGCTTCTCCTGGGCGTTCAACGCCCAGCTGTTGCTTCTTTCTGGCGTTGAACGCCAGGAAGTCCTTTGTCACTGGGCGTTTTTCTGAACGCCCAGGATGCTATCAATCTGGCGTTAAACACCCAGAAGGTGCTTCTTTCTGGCGTTCAACGCCCAGAAGATGCTCCTTTCTGGCGTTTAACGCCCAGATGGCTACCCTTACTGGTGTTGAACGCCTAGTAGGTGCTTCTTTTGGGCGTTCAACGCCCAAAGTGTTTCTTACTGGCTTTTTCATGCCAGTGAGCTTCCAAATTTCCCTGTAACTCTGTGAATTCAATCAATTGCTATTTTACCTTTCGAAGATACTCTGACATATACCTGTAAAAATCAATTTAATTAGCAAAAACAAATAAAATTAAATTTTGTGAGTGGCTGGGTTGCCTCCTAGCAAGCGCTTCTTTAATGTCGTTAGCTGGACTATTACTGAGCTTTTAATCAAGTCTCAGTTTTGAGCATCCTTGCTCAAAATTGCTTTCAAGATAATGTTTAACTCTCTGTCCATTAACAATGAACTTTTTGTTGGATTCACTATCCTGAAGCTCTGCGTATCCATATGGTGATACACTTGTAATCACATATGAACCTCTCCACCGGGATTTTAGTTTCCCGGGGAATAATTTGAGCCTAGAATTAAATAGCAAAACTTTCTGCCCCGGCTCAAAGACTCTGGATGACAAATTCTTATCATGCCATCTTTTCGCTTTTTCTTTGTAAATTTTTGCATTTTCGAAAGCATTGAGTCTAAATTCCTCTAGCTCATTTAACTGGAGCAATCGTTTTTCTCCAGCTAACTTGGCATCAAGGTTTAGGAATCTGGTTGCCCAGTAGGCCTTGTGTTCCAGTTCCGCTGGCAAGTGACATGCCTTTCCATACACAAGCTGGTATGGAGAGGTCCCTATAGGGGTCTTGAATGCTGTTCTGTCTGCCCACAAAGCATCATCCAAGCTTCTTGCCCAATCCCTTCTACGGTTAATTACAGTCCGTTCCAGGATTCTTTTGAGTTCTCTATTTGAGACTTCAGCTTGCCCATTAGTCTGTGGGTGATATGGAGTAGCTACCCTGTGGCTAACTCCATAACGAACTAAAGCAGAGTAAAGCTGTTTATTGCAGAAGTGAGTGCCCCATCACTGATTAATACTCTAGGGGTACCAAATCTGCTGAAGATGTGTTTCTGGAGGAATTTTAACACTGTTTTAGTGTCATTAGTGGGTGTTGCAATAGCCTCCACCCATTTGGATACATAATCCACTGTCACCAGAATATAAGTGTTTGAGTATGATGGTGGGAAAGGTCCCATGAAGTCAATTCCCCATACATCAAACAACTCAATCTCCAAGATCCCTTGTTGAGGCATGGTATAACTATGAGGCAGATTGCCAGATCTTTGGCAACTGTCACAATTAAGTACAAACACTCGGGAATCTTTATAGAGAGTAGGCCAGTAGAAGCCACATTGGAGGACTTTTGTGGCTGTTCGCTCACTTCCAAAATGTCCTCCATACTGTGATCCATGGCAGTGCCATAGGATCTTCTGCGCTTCTTCCTTAGGCACACATCTACAGATTACTCCGTCTGCACATCTCTTGAAGAGATATGGTTCATCCCAAAGATAATACTTCGCATTTGTGATCAATTTCTTTGATTGCTGCCTACTGTACTCTTTGGGTATGAACCTCACTGCCTCGTAGTTTGCAATATCTGCAAACCATGGCACTTCCTGGATGGCAAAGAGTTGCTCATCCGGAAAGGTTTCAGAGATCTCAGTAAGAGGGGGGGCACCCCTTCTACTGGTTCTATTCGGGACAGGTGATCTGCTACCTGATTCTCTGTCCCTTTTCTGTCTCTTATTTCTATATCAAACTCTTGCAAAAGCAACACCCATCTTATAAGTCTAGGTTTTGAATCCTGCTTTGTGAGTAGATATTTAAGAGCAGCATGATCAGTGTACACAATCACCTTTGATCCTACTAAATAGGATCTGAATTTGTCAATGGCATAAACCACTGCAAGTAGCTCTTTTTCTGTGGTTGTGTAATTCTTCTGTGCGTCATTTAGAACATGGATGGCATAGTAAATGACGTGCAGAAGCTTGTCATGCCTTTGTCCCAACACTGCGCCAATGGCATGGTCACTGGCATCACACATTAGTTCAAATGGCAATGTCCAGTTTGGTGCAGAGATGATTGGTGCTGTAACCAACTTAGCTTTCAGAGTCTCAAATGCCTGCAGACACTCCTTATCAAAGACAAATGGCGTGTCAGCAGCAAGCAGGTTGCTCAGAGGTTTGGCGATTTTTGAAAAATCCTTTATAAACCTCCTATAGGATCCTGCATGCCCCAGAAAGCTTCTGATTGCCTTAACATTGGCAGGTGGTGGTAATTTTTCAATTACCTCTACCTTAGCTTGATCCATCTCTATTCCCTTGTTCGAGATTTTGTGCCCAAGGACAATTCCTTCAGTTACCATAAAGTGACATTTTTCCCAATTTAAAACCAGGTTAGTCTCTTGGCATCTCTTTAGAACAAGTGCTAGATGGTCAAGACAGGAGCTGAATGAGTCTCCAAATACTGAAAAGTCATCCATGAAGACTTCCAGAAATTTTTCCACCATATCAGAGAAAATTGAGAGCATGCACCTCTGAAAGGTTGCAGGTGCATTGCACAGGCCAAATGGAATCCTTCTGTATGCAAATACTCCAGATGGACATGTGAATGCCGTTTTCTCTTGATCTTTTGGATCTACTGCAATTTGATTATAACCTGAATATCCATCCAGGAAGCAGTAGTATTCATGACCTGCCAGTCGTTCTAGCATCTGGTCTATGAATGGTAAAGGAAAATGATCCTTTCTGGTAGCTGTATTGAGCCTTCTATAATCAATACACATACGCCACCCAGTAACTGTTCTTGTAGGAACCAGTTCATTTTTTTCATTATGAACCACTGTCATGCCACCTTTCTTAGGGACGACTTGGACAGGGCTTACCCAGGGGCTATCAGAAATAGGATAAATAATCCCAGCCTCTAGTAACTTAGTGACCTCTTTCTGCACCACCTCCTTCATGGCTGGATTCAGCCGCCTTTGTGGTTGAACCACTGGCTTGGCGTCATCCTCCAGTAAGATCTTGTGCATGCATCTGGCTGGGCTAATGCCCTTGAGATCACTGATGGACCACCTAAGAGCTGTCTTGTGTGTCCTTAGCACTTGAATTAGTGCTTCCTCTTCCTGTGGCTCTAAGGTAGAGCTTATGATTACAGGAAAGGTATCACCTTCTCCCAAGAATGCATATTTTAGGGATGGTGGTAATGGTTTGAGCTCGGGTTTAGGAGGTTTCTCCTCTTCCTGAGGGATTTTCAGAGGTTCTACTATTCTCTCTGATTCCTCCAAATCAGGCTGAACATCTTTAAAGATGTCCTCTAGCTCTGATTCGAGACTCTCAGCCATATTGACCTCTCTTACCAGAGAATCAATAATATCAACACTCATGCAGTCATTTGGGGTGTCTGGATATTGCATGGCTTTGACAACATTCAACTTGAACTCCTCCTCATTGACTCTCAAGGTTACTTCCCCTTTTTGGACGTCAATGAGGGTTCGGCCAGTTGCTAGGAAAGGTCTTCCTAAAATGAGAGTTGCACTCTTGTGCTCCTCCATTTCCAGCACCACAAAGTCATTAGGAAAGGCAAATGGCCCAACCTTGACAATCATGTCTTCAATCACGCCTGATGGGTATTTAATGGAGCCATCAGCAAGTTGAAGACATATCCTGGTTGGTTTGATTTCTTCAGTCAAACCAAGCTTTCTGATAGTAGATGCAGGTATTAGGTTGATACTTGCCCCAATATCACATAAAGCTTGCTTGGTACAGGTACCCTCTAATGTGCATGGTATCATAAAGCTCCCGGGATCTTTAAGCTTCTCAGGTAAGCTTTTCAGAATGACTGCACTGCATTCTTTAGTGAGGTAAACTTTTTCAGTCTCCCTCCAATCCTTCTTATGACTTAAGATCTCTTTCATGAACTTAGCATAAGAGGGTATTTGCTCAAGTGCTTCTGCAAACGGAATCTTTATTTCAAGAGCCCTGAGATAGTCTGCAAAACGAGCAAATTGCTTATCCTGTTCCGCTTGGGGGAGTTTTTGAGGATAAGGCATTTTGGTTTATATTCCTCAACCTTAGTTGCTGCAGGTTTATTACCTACAGAAGTGGGTTGGGAAGCCTTTTTAGGAGGGTTGTTATCAGCACTTGTATGTGACTGATCCCCCACTGGCATTTGAATGCCAGGGTTGGAAGCTGGAGTGGCGTTAGACGCCAACTCCTTATTTGTTACTGGCATCTGAACGCCAGAACTGTGCTCCCTTTGGGCGTTCAACGCCGGATTCATGCTTGTTTCTGGCGTTGAACGCCAGGAATGAGCATGGTCTGGGCGTTCAGCGCCAGCATTATTCCTTTCTGGGCTCTGATTGTCCTCAGAGGGATTTTGAGTAGCCATTTGTTCATTTCTTGGCTTCCTGTTGCTTTGAAGTGAGGTATTTAATGTTTTAATTTCCCACTTCTTAATTGAACTGCTTGGCATTCTTCTGCTATTTGTTTTGACAGTTGCTTTTCTGTTTGCCTTAACTATACTTCCATATTCCTGTTAGTCATTCTTGTTTCCTGTAGCATTTCCTTGAATTCAGCTAGCTGCTGAGTTAGAAAGTCTAATTGCTGATTGAATTCATTAGCTTGATCTACAGGACTGAGTTCAGCAGTTACTATTTTAGCTTCTTCTTTCATGGAAGATTCACTGCTTAGGTACAGATGCTGATTTCTGGCAACTATATCAATAAGCTCTTGAGCTTCTTCAATTGTTTTTCTCATATGTATAGATCCACCAGCTGAGTGATCTAGAGAAATCTGAGCTTTTTCTGTAAGCCCATAGTAGAAGATGTCTAATTGCACCCACTCTGAAAACATCTCAGAGGGGCATTTTCTTAGCATCTCTCTGTATCTCTCCCAGGCATCATAAAGGGATTCATTATCTCCTTGTTTGAAGCCTTGGATGCTTAGCCTTAGCTGTGTCATCCGTTTTGGAGGGAAATAGTGATTCAGGAATTTTTCTGACAACTGTTTCCATGTCTTTATGCTGTTCTTAGGTTGGTTATTTAACCACCTCTTAGCTTGATCTTTTACAGCAAATGGAAACAGTAATAATCTGTAGACATCCTGATCTACTTCTTTATCATGTACTGTGTCAGCAATTTGTAAAAATTGTGCCAGAAACTCTGTAGGTTCTTCATGTGGAAGACCGAAATACTGGCAGTTTTGTTGCACCATGATAATGAGCTGAGGATTCAACTCAAAGCTACTAACTCCAATGGAGGGTATACAGATACTACTCCCATATGAAGCAGTAGTGGGGTTAGCATATGACCCCAGAGTCCTCCTGGACCGTTCATTTCCACTTAATTCCATGATGGAACAAGGGAGATGATATGTATGTTGGTATTATTTATTTTATAAAAATTTATTTTAGAAAATAAAATAAAAACAAAATAAATAAAAATGAAATAAATAAAATAAAAAGGAAATTGAAAATGTTTTGTGAAGATTTTAAAAAAATTGAGGAAAAAGAGAAAGTGGTTAGGATATTTTTGAAAAAGATATATATATATATATATATATATATATATATATATATATATATATATATATATATATATTAGATTCTTAAAAAGATAAGAATTGAAAAATTTTGAAATTTAAATCTGAATTTTTATGTAAAAATTTCGAAAAAATTAGTTTAAAATTAGTTACAAAAGATATATATATTTTTTTGAATTTTGAATTTTATGACGAAAGAGAAAAACACACAAAAGACACAAGACTTAAAATTTTTAGATCTAATGCTCCTTGTTTTCGAAAATTTTTGAGGGAAAATACCACGGAACACCAAACTTAAAGATTTTAAGATCAAAACACAAGAAAGACTCAAGAACACCTTGAAGATTCACAAGAACACCAAGAACAAAAGAAAGAACACCAAACTTAAAATTTTTAGAAAACCAAGACAAATTTTCGAAAATTAAAGAAAACTTAACAAGAAAACACCAAACTTAGAGTTTGGCACAAGATTCAATCAAGAAAAATTATTTTTGAAAAAGATTTTAAAGAAGATACCCAATTATCAAGAACAACTACTAATGCTCCAGCCAGTTGGGCAGTAACTTTAGTGTTGATTTTAAAGATGTATTATATTTATGGATAAAAGTATAATTTTTGAAAGTTAATGTTTTGAAAAAGCACAAGAAAAACAAGAAAAGACACAAAACAAGAAAAACTCAAGATCAAACAAGCAAAATAAACAAGAACAACTTGAAGATCAAGGAAGAACAAAGAACACAAGTTCGAAAATTTAAAGAAAAATATAAAATATGCAACTAACACCAAACTTAGAACAAGACACTAAACTCACGAAAAATTAACAATTAATTAAGAAAAATAATATTTTTGAAAAGAAAACTATCTTATCAGGATTTAATGACTCTATAACAATAAAAATAAATTATTCCTAATCTAAGAAATAAAATAAACCTTTAGTTGTTCAAACTCGAACAATCCCCGGCAACGGCGCCAAAAACTTGGTGCACGAATTTGTAATCCGTACAACTAACCAGCAAGTGCACTGGGTCGTCCAAGTAATACCTTACGTGAGTAAGGGTCGATCCCACGGAGATCATTGGTTTGAGTGCAGGGAGGTCAGGATCCAACAGCATCAGCAGTCCTTTTTCAGCCTAACTCAGATTTTTGCTCAGCTCCCTCAATTTCAGCCAGAAATTACCTGAAATCACAGAAAAATACACAAACTCATATTAAAGTCCAGAAATATGATTTTTGCCTAAAAACTAATAATATTCTACTAAAAACTAATTAAAACATACTAAAATCTACATGAAATTACCCCTAAAAAGCGTATAAAATATCCGCTCATCAAGAACTCATTGAGATGGTTGCAAACAACCAATTTCATGTACACCTCTGAGAGAAATCTTGTGAACAATGGAGTCCCTTAGAAGAAAGGAGTTTTTGAAGTTGACACTCTGAATGCTATATTGGCTTAGAACAAGATCTTGAGCCAACAGGTCAATATGATCTCTTAGCATTTGACTGGAATGCAAGCTATAGCTGGCAGCACTCAAGAAGCTTCCTCTGATGTATAAGCTTATGATCCTGACCAACCCGTGATGGAAGAGGTGAATTCCATGGGAGAATGCTATGAAAACACCTACAATCCCTCATGGAGAAACCATCCTAACCTTTCATGGAAGGATCAACAGAAGCCTCAGCAAGGCTTCAATAATAATCAAGGTGGAAGAACCCAGAATAGGTTCAACAACAGACCACCATTCCCATTATCTCAAGGGAATATGGAGAATCCTAAGCAGAGCATTTCTGACTTAGTAACTATAGTCTCCAACCTCTCTAAGACCACTCATAGTTTTATAACTGAAACAAAGTCCCCTATCAGAAATCTAGAGGTACAAGTTAGTCAACTGAGCAAGAGAATACCTGAGACTCCTCCTGACACTCTTCCTAGTAACACTGAAGTGAACTCCAAGAGAAGAGTGCAAGGCTATCACCACCGAGGATGAGGCCGAATCTAGAGAAATTAGGATGGCATTGAACGCTAGTGAGGAAGACCTCACTGGGCATTCAACGCCCAAGCTGGCACAGAAGTTGGCATTGAACGCCAATGAGGAATACCTCACTGGGCATTCAACGCCCAAACAGGCAGCAAAGCTGGCATTAAACGCCAGTGAGGACGCCCTCACTGGGCATTTAACGCCCAAACTGGCAGGGAGTCTGGCATTGAACGCCATGAAGGAGGTCCCTCCTGGGCCCAACATGGCAAAGAAACTGGCGTTAAACGCCATTAAAGAGATGCATGATGGGTGTTTGGTACACGAAATCATGATACACAACTCCGTGCAGCAGACCAGCAAGTGCACTGGGTCATCCAAGTAATACCTTATGTGAGTAAGGGTCGATCCTACAGGGATTGTCGGCTTGAAGCAAGCTATGGTCACCTTGTAAATCTCAGTTAGGCAAATTCAAATGGTTATGGAGTTTTAATAATTAAAAGCTGAATAAGACATAAAATAAGATAAAGATAATTATTCAATTCATTGGTGGGAATTTTAGATAAGTGCAAGGAGAAGCTTTGTTCCTCCTGAATCTCTGCTTTCCTACTGCCTTCATCCAATCATTCATACTCCTTTCTGTGGCAAGTTTTATGTAGGTGGATCACCGTTGTCAATGGCTACCATCCATTCTCTCAGTGAAAATGGTCCTCTACGGTTTCCCGCATGGCTAATCATCTGTCAGTTCTCGATCATGTCGGAATAAGATCCATTTATCCTTTTGTGCACTGTCACTGCGCCCAACACTCGCGAGTTTGAAGTTCGTCATAGTCATCCCATCCTAGATCCTACTCGGAATACCACAGACAAGGTTTAGACTTTCTAGATCTCAAGAATGCTGCCAATTGATTCTAGCTTATACCACGAAGACTCTGATCTCACGGAATGGAAGGCTCTGTTGTTAGGATAGGCAACCATGCATCGTGAACCAGGACGCCAAGAGATACACACTCAAGCTCTCGCAGATAGAACGGAAGTGGTTGTCAGGCACGCGTTCATAAGGGAGGATGATGATGAGTGTCACGGATCATCACATCCATCCGGTTGAAGTACGAGTGAATATCTTAGAACAAGGATAAGCGTGAATTGAATAGAAGAACAATAGTACTTTGCATTAATTCATGAGGAACAGCAAAGCTCTACACCTTAATCTATGATGTGTAGAAACTCCACCGTTGAAAATACATAAGAACAAGGTCTAGACATGGCCAAATGGCCATGCCTCCCAAATAACATGAAACAATCGAAAAGGGTTCATAAACCTGATCCCAAGAACAAAGATGATCAAAAGATGAAAATACAATAGTAAAAGGTCCTATTTATAGTGAACTAGTAACCTAGGGTTTACAGAAATAAATAAATGATGTAGAAATCCACTTCCGGGGCCCACTTGGTGTGTGCTTGGGCTGAGCATTGAAACTTCCATGTGCATAGGCTTTTTTTGGAGTTAAATGCCAGCTCTGGTGCCAGTTTGGTCATTTAACTCCAGCTTTTATGCCAGTTCTGGCATTTAACGCCAGAAAAGGGTCTTTGACCGGCATTTTGACGCCAATTTGGGCCATCAAATCTCGAGCAAAGTATTTACATAAGGTAGATATTGTATAATTGTTCGATTTTCCGCAATTTTTTCCATCCCTATTGAATCGAGAAATAGGTTTGATTGTCCATCTTTTTGATAGAATATATATAAGATTTGAACCCTCAATAGTTCGTGTTGTGAGCGTGCCAATCGGACTTCTGTAGCTCTAGAAAATCCACTTTGAGTGCAGGGAGGTCAGAATCCAACAACATCTTCAGTCCTTTTTCAGCCTTTGAATCAGATTTTTGCTCAGGTCCCTCAATTTCAGACAGAAAATACTTGAAATCACAGAAAAATACACAAACTCATAGTAAAGTCCAGAAATATGATTTTAGCATAAAAACTAATAATTCTATACTAAAAACTAACTAAATCATACTAAAACTACCTAAAAACAATGCCAAAAAGCATTTAAATTATCCGCTCATCACAATACCAAACTTAAGTTGTTGCTTGTCCCCAAGCAACTGAAATCAAATTAGAATAAAAAGAAGAGAATATACAATGAATCTCACAATATCAATGAAACCTAGTCCCAATTAGATGAACGGGGCTAGTAGCTTTTTGCTTCTGAACAGTTTTGGCATCTCACTTTATCCTTTGAAATTCAGAATGATTGGCATCTATAGGAACTCAGAATTTAGATAGTGCTATTGATTCTCCTAGTTCAGTATGTTGATTCTTTAACACAGCTACTTTATGAGTCTTGGCCGTAACCCTAAGCATCTTGTTTTCTAGTATTACCACCGGGTACATAAATGACACAGACATATAACTAGGTGAACCTTTTCAGATTGTGACTCAGCTTCGCTAAAGTCCCAAGTTAGAGGTGTCCAGAGTTCTTAAGCACACTCTTTCTGCTTTGGATCACGACTTTAACCACTCAGTCTCAAGCTTTTCACTTGGACCTTCATGACACAAGCATATGGTTAGGGACAGCTTGATTTAGCCACTTAGGCCAGGATTTTATTCCTTTGGGCCCTCCTATCCATTAATGCTCAAAGCCTTGGATCCTCTTTTACCCTTGCCTTTTGGTTTTAAGGGCTATTGGCTTTTTCTGCTTGCTTTTTCTTTTTCTTTTTTTTTCTTTTTTTTTGCCATTTTTTTCGCAAGCTTTGTTATTCACTGATTTTTTTGCTTCAAGAATCAATTTCATGATTTTTCAGATTATCAATAACATTTCTCTTTGTTCATCATTCTTTCAAGAGCCAACAATTTTAACATTCATAAATTTCACTATCAAAAATATGCACTGTTCAAGCATTCATTCAGAAAACAACAAGTATTGCCACCACATCAAAATAATTAAACTAATTTCAAGATAAAATTTGAAATTCATGTACTTCTTGTTCTTTTGTAATTAGGAACATTTTTCATTTAAGAAAGGTGAAGGATTCATGGAATTATTCTTAGCTTTAAGGCATAGACACTAGACACTAATGATCATGTAATGAAGACACAAACATAGATAACACATAAAGCATAAAAATCGAAAAATAGAAAAATAAGAACAAGGAAATTAAAGAACGGGTCCACCTTAGTGATGGCGGCTAGTTCTCCTTCTTGAAGATCCTATGGAGTGCTTGATCTCCTCAATGTCTCTTCCTTGCCTTTGTTGCTCTTCCCTCATGGCTATTTGATCATCTCTAATTTCATGGAGAATAATGGAGTGCTCTTGGTGCTCCATCCTTAGTTGCTCCATATTGGAACTCAAATCTCCCAAAAAGGTGTTGAGTTGCTCCCAATAGTTGTGTGGAGGAAAATGCATCCCTTGAGGCATCTCGGGAATTTCTTGATAAGGGACTTCCTCATGCTCTTGTTGAGGTCCATGTGTGGGCTCTCTTATTTGCTCCATCCTCTTTTTAGTGATGGGCTTGTCCTCTTCAATGAGGATGTCTTCCTCTATGACAATTCCAGCTAAATTGTATAGGTGACAGATGAGATGAGGGAAGGCTAACCTTGCTAAAATAAAAGGTTTGTCAGCAACCTTGTATTGTTCTAGAGGTATAATCTCATGAACTTCCACTTCTTCTCCAATCATGATGCTATGGATCATGATAGCCTGATCTATAGTCCCTTCGGATTGGTTGCTAGTAGGAATGATAGAGCGTTGGATGAATTCCAACCATGCTCTAGCCATGGGTTTAAGGTCATGCCTTCTCAATTGAATCGGCTTACCTTTGGAGTCTCTTTTCCACTGAGCTCCTTCTACACATATGTCCATGAGGACTTGGTCCAACCTTTGATCAAAGTTCACCCTTCTAGTGTAGGGGCGTGCATCTCCTTGCATCATTGGCAAGTTGAATGCGAACCTTACATTTTCCGGACTGAAATCTAAGTATTTCCCCCGAACCATTGTAAGCCAATTCTTTGGGTTCGGGTTCACACTTTGATCATGGTTCTTGGTGATCCATGCGTTAGCATAGAACTCTTGAATCATTAAGATTCCAACTTATTGAATGGGGTTGGTGAGAACTTCCCAACCTCTTTTTCGAATCTCATGTCGGATCTCCGGATACTCATTCCTTTTGAGCATGAAAGGAACCTCAGGGATCACCTTCTTCTTGGCCACAACTTCATAGAAGTGGTCTTGATGGACCTTTGAGATGAATCTTTCCATCTCCCATGACTCAGAGGTGGAAGCTTTTGCCTTCCCTTTCCTCTTTCTAGAGGTTTCTCCGGCCTTAGGTGCCATAAATGGTTATGGAAACACAAAAAGCAATACTTTTTCCACACCAAACTTAAAAGGTTTGCTCGTCCTAGAGCAAAAGAAGAAAGAAGAGAGGAGAAGAAGAAGAAAATGGGGATCCTGTGGGATCCACAGATTCTGAGGTGTCAAAAATTTCTCATCCCTGCACCATTCTGGCGTGTAAACACCCTCTGAGTGCTGATCCTGGCATTAAACGCCAGGTTGCTACCCATTTCTGGCGTTTAACGCCAACTTGGTGCCCTTTTCTGGCGTTAAACGCCCAGAATGGTGCCAGATTGGGCGTTTAATGCCCATTCTGCTACCCTTATTGGCGTTTAAACGCCAGTAAGCTCCTCCTCCAGGGTGTGCTATTTTTAATGCTGTTTTTGAGTTTGCTTTGATTTTTGCAGTTGTTTTTGTGACTCCACATGATCATCAACCTAAAGAAAACATAAAATAACAATGGAAAATGGAAATTTATCATAAAATAAAAATTGGGTTTCCTCCCAATAAGCGCTTCTTTAATGTCAATAGCTTGACAGGGAGCTTTCATGGAGCTTCACAGATATTCAGTGCATGGTTGGGGCCTCCCAACACCAAACTTAGAGTTTGAATGTGGGGGCTTTGGTTGACTCTGTATTGAGAGAAGCTTTTCATGCTTCTTCTCCATGTGTACAGAAGGAGATCCTTGAGCTTTTAACACAAGGAGTCCTTATTCACTTGAAGGACAAACTCTCCTCTGTCAACATCAATCACAGCTTTTGCTGTGGCTAGGAAGGGTCTGCCAAGGATGATGGATTCATCCTCATCCTTTCCAGTGTCTAGGATTATGAAGTCAGCAAGGATGTAAAGGCCTTCAACCTTTACCAAGACATCCTCTACAAGTCCATAAGCCTATTTCTTTGATTTGTCTGCCATCTCTAGTGAGATTCTCGTAGCATGTACCTCAAAGATTTCCAGTTTCTCCATTACAGAGAGTGGCATGAGGTTTATGCCTGACCTCAGGTCACACAAAGCCTTCTCAAAGGTCATGGTGCCTATGGTACAGGGTATTAAGAACCTTCCGGGATTCTCTTTCTTTTGAGGTATCTTCACTTGAGCCAATACATTTAGTTCATTGATGAGCAAGGGAGATTCATCCTCCCAAGTCTCATTACCAAATAACTTGGCATTCAGCTTTATGATTGCTCCAAGGTACTTAGCAACTTGCGCTTCAGTATTGTCTTCATCCTCTTCAGAGGAAGAATACTCATCAGAGCTCATGAATGGCAGAACTAGGTTCAATGGAATCTCTATGGTCTCTATATAAGCCTTAGATTCCTTTGGTTCCTCAGGAGGGAACTCCTTTTCATTCAGAGGACATCCCATGAGGTTTTTCTCACTGGGAATCACGTCCTCCTCACTCTCTCCAGGCTCGGCCATGTTGGTCATGGTTATGTCCTTGCACTTTTTCTTGGGATTTTCTTCTGTATTGCTCGGGAGAGTGCTAGGAGGATTTTTAGTAACCTTCTTACTCAGCTGACCCATTTGTGCCTCTAAATTTCTAATGGAGGATCTTGTTTCATTCATGAAACTTAGTGTGGTCTTAGATAGATTAGAGACTATGTTTGCTAAGCTAGAGAGACTCTGCTCAGAATTCTCTGTCTGTTGCTGAGAAAATGATGGGAAGGGTTTGCTATTGCCAACCCTGTTTCTCCCACCATTGTTGTTATTGAAGCCTTGTTGAGGCTTCTGTTGATCCTTCTATGAGAAATTTGGGAGATTCCTCCATGAAGAATTGTAGGTGTTTCCATAGGGTTCTCCCATGTAATTCACCTCTTCCATTGCAGGATTCTCAGGGTCATAAGCTTCTCCTTCAGAGGAGGCTTCTTTAGCACTGCCAGATGCAGCTTGCAATCCAGTCAGATTCTGAGAAATTATATTGACTTGCTGAGTCAATATTTTGTTCTGAGCCAATATGGCATTCAGAGTATCAATCTCAAGAACTTCTTTCTTCTGGGTTGTCCTATTGTTCACAGGTTTTCTTTTAGAAGTGTACATGAACTGGTTATTTATAACCATTTCAATGAGTTCCTGGGCTTCTGCAGGCATTTTCTTCAGATGAATAGATCCACCTGCAGAATGGTCCAATGACATCTTCGATAACTCAGACAGACCATCATAGAAGATACCTATGATGCTCCATTCTGAAAGCATGTCAGAGGGACACATTCTAATCAATTGCTTGTATCTTTTCCAAGCTTCATAGAGCAATTCACCTTCCTTCTGTTTAAAGGTTTGAACTTCCACTCTAAGCTTACTCATCTTTTGAGGTGGAAAGAATTTAGCTAAGAAGGCATTAACCAGCTTTTCCCAAGAGTTCAGGCTGTCTCTAGGTTGTGAGTTCAACCATATACTAGCTCTGTCTCTTACAACAAAAGGGAAAAGCATAAGTCTGTAGACCTCGAGATCAACTCCATTGGTCTTAACAGTGTCACAGATTTGCAAAAATTCAGCTAAGAACTGATATGGATCCTCCAATGGAAGTCCATGAAACTTGCAATTTTGTTGCATCAGAGAAACTAATTAAGGCTTAAGCTCAAAGTTGTTTGCTCCAATGGTAGGGATAGAGATGCTTCTCTCATAGAAGTCAGGAGTAGGTGCAGTAAAGTCACCAAGCACCTTCCTTGCATTGTTGGCATTGTTGTTATTTTTGGCTGCCATGTCTTCTTCTTTTTCAAAAATTTCTGTCAGGTCATCTCCAGAGAGTTGTGCTTTAACTTCTCTTAGCTTCCTTTTCGGAGTCCTTTCAGGTTCAGGATCAGCTTCAACAAGAATGCCTTTATCTTTATTCCTACTCATATGAAAGAGAAGAAAACAAAGAAAGTATGGAATCTTCTATGTCGTAGTATAGAGATTTCTGGATGTGTCAGAAGAAAAGAAGAATAGAAGGATGAGGTTGTCAAAGAAGAATTCAAACATATAAAGAGGGGAGAGAGTTCGAATTATTAAAAGAGGAGGAGTGTTAGTGATTAAATAGAAGGAGATGAGAGAGAGAGTTTTCGAAAATTAAAAAGATTTTTGAAAAAGTGGTTAGTGATTTTCGAAAATTCGAGAGAGAAAGGTAGTTAGGTGGTTTTGAAAATGATGAGAAATAGTGAAAAGATTTGAAAATCAATTTTTGAAAAGATAAGAAGTTAGAAAAGATATTTGAAAAAGATATGATTTGAAAAAGATTTGATTGAAAAAGATATGTTTGAAAAGATATGATTGAAAAATAATTTTTTTAACAAAAAAGAAAGATTTGATTTTTATAATTGATGACTTGACTAACAAGAAATTAAAAGATATGATTCTAGAATTCAAATATTGAACCTTTCTTAACAAGAAAGTAACAAACTTGAAATCTTTGAATCACAACATTAATTGTTAGCAAGGATTTTCGAAAATATTTAAAGAAAAAGGAAAAAGATTTGATTTTGAAAAGATACGATTGATATGACGGGATATGAAAAAGACAAGATTTTGAAAAATTAGTTTTAAAATTTGAAAAGTTGAAAAAGATTTGGATTGAAAACAAAATTTCCTCCTTGGTGTTATCCGGGCGTTAAACGTCCATAATGGTATCCATTCTGGCGTTTAACGCCCACTTGGCTACCTCCTTGGGTGTTAAATGCCCAGCCAGGTACCCTGGCTGGCGTTTAAACGCCAGAATTCCTTTTTCATTGGGCGTTTTGAATGCCTACATTTTTCTTTGTGATTCCTCTGCCGTATGTTCTGAATCTTCAATTCTCTGTATTATTGACTTGAGAAGACATAATTTTGAAATTTTTTGAATTTTTAATAATGAGAGAGAAAAACAACAAAATGAAACTAATCATAAAAAACTAAGATCAAATACGCAATGCATGCAAGAACACTTTGAATGCCATGATGAACATCAAGAACATATTTTTGGAAAAAAAAAATTTACAGAAGAAAGACATGCAAGAAACCAAACTTAGAAATTTTCATATCAGAGACACTAACAGATTGAGAATGCACATGAGAAACAACAAAAGACACAAAACAAGAGAATTTAAAGATCAGACAAAGAAATTCATCAAGAACAACTTGAAGATCATGTAGAACACCATGCATAAGTTTTCGAAAATTTGCAAGAAAAATAAAAACATGCAATTGACACCAAACTTAAAAATTGACACTGAACTCAAACACAAAACATTTTTTGTTTTACGATTTTATAAATTTTTTGTATTTTTTCAAAAATTATTTTGAAAAAGAAAATAAGAAATTCAAAATTTTTAATAAGAATTCCAGGAATCATGAAATGTTAGTCTAAAGCTTCAGTCTAAAAAGATTAGACATGGTCAGCCAAGCTTCAGCGAGACATTACATACGACAGCCAAACTGATGGGAATCAACTAGCTCCTGTGATGATAAAAGCATCATCTGAAACTCTAGAACTCGTTCTTAAAAATTCTGAAGAACAAAATAAAAAGAAAAATACCTAATCTAAGCAACAAGATGAACCATCAGTTATCCACACTCGAACAATCCCTGGCAACGGCGCCAAGAACTTGGTACACAAAATCGTGATACACAACTCCGCGCAGCTGACCAGCAAGTGCACTGGGTCATCCAAGTAATACCTTACGTGAGTAAGGGTCGATCCCACAGAGATTGTTGGCTTGGAGCAAGCTTTGGTCACTTTGTAAATCTCAGTCAGGCAGATTCAAATGGTTATGGAGTTTTAACAATTAAAAACAGAATAAGACATAAAATAAGATAGAGATACTTATGCAATTCATTGGTGGGAATTTCAGATAAGCGTAAGGAGAAGCTTTGTTCCTCCTGAATCTCTGCTTTTCTACTGCCTTCATCCAATCATTTATACTCCTTTCCATGGCAAGCTATATGTAGGTGGATCACCGTTGTCAATGGCTACCATCCATCCTCTCAGTGAAAATGGTCCTATACTGTTTTTCGCAAGGCTAATCATCTGCGGGTTCTCGATCATGTCAGAATAAGATCCATTGATCCTTTTACGCACTGTCACTGTGCCCAATACTCGCGAGTTTAAAGCTCGTCACAGTCATCCCATCCCAGATCTTACTCAGAATACCACAGACAAGGTTTAGACTTTCCGGATCTCAAGAATGCTGCCAATTGATTCAAGCTTATACCACGAAGACTTTGATCTCACAGAATGGGAGGCTCTGTTGTTAGGAGAGGCAACCATGTGTCGTGAACCAGGAGGCCAAGAGATACACACTCAAGCTCTCGCAGATAGAACGGAAGTGATTATTAGACACGCGTTCATAAGGGAGGATGATGATGAGTGTCACGAATCATCACATCCATCAGGTTGAAGTACGAGTGAATATCTTAGAACAAGAATAAGCGTGAATTGAATAGAAGAACAATAGTATTTTGCATTAATTCATGAGGAACAACAGAGCTCCACACCTTAATCTATGATGTGTAGAAACTCCATCATTGAAAATACATAAGAACAAGGTCTAGACATGACTGAATGGCCATGCCTCCCAAATAACATGAAACAATCGAAAAGGGTTCAAAGACATGATCCCAAGATCAAAGATGATCAAAAGATGAAAATACAATAGTAAAAGGTCCTATTTATAGTGAACTAGTAACATAAGGTTTACAGAAATAAGTAAATGATGTAGAAAACCACATCCGGGGGCCACTTGGTGTGTGCTTGGGCTGAGCATTGAAGCTTCCACGTGCATAGTCTTTTCTTGGAGTTAAATGCCAGCTCTGGTGCCAGTTTGGGCGTTTAACTTGAGCTTTTATGCCAGTTCTGGCGTTTAACGCCAGAAAAAGGTCTCTGACCGGCGTTTTGACGCCAATTTGGGCCATCAAATCTAGAAAATAGTATAAACTATTATACATTGCGGGAAAGCCCAAGATGTCTACTTTCCAACGCAATTAAGAGCGCACCAATTGGGTTTCTATAGCTCTAGAAAATCCATTTCGAGCGCAGGGAGGTCAGAATCCAACAGCATCTTCAGTCCTTTTTCAGCCTCTGAATCAGATTTTTGCTCAGGTCCCTCAATTTCAGTCAGAAAATATCTAAAATCACAGAAAAACACACAAACTCATAGTAAAGTCCAGAAATGTGATTTTAGCATAAAAACTAATAATTATATACTAAAAACTAACTAAATCATACTAAAAACTACCTAAAAACAATGCCAAAAAGCGTATAAATTATTCGCTCATCAGTGTTCAACGCCCAAAGAACCACCAGAACTAGCGTTGAATGCCAGTACGGGCTTTCCTATTGAGTGTTCAGCACATACTGAAGAAATTCCTATCCAAGAATTAAAGGAAGCCAAGGCTCATGTAGAGACCATAGAGGTTCCCTTGCATGCACTCCTGCAGTGCATGAGTTCTAATGAATACTTATCCTCTGATGAAGATGAGGACACTAGGAAAGAGCAAGTTGCTCGGTACCTAGGAGTTCTCATGAAGCTAAATGCCAAGCTATTTGGTACAAAGCCTTGGGAGGAAGAACCTCTAGTACTTACTAAAGACCTCAATGCTTTGGTACAGCAGAAGCTAACTCAGAAGCTTCTGGATCCTGGACGCTTCCTAATTCCTTGCACCATAGGCACCAAGACCTTTGACAAGGCTCTGTGTGACCTAGGGTCAAGTATAAACCTCATGCCACTCTCTATAATGGAGAAGCTGAGAATATTTGAGGTACAAGCTGCAAACATCTCCCTAAAGATGGCAGACAAATCAATGAAGAAAGCATATGGCTTAGTAGAGGATCTACTAGTAAAGGTTGAAGACCTGTACATCCCTGCAAACTTCATAATCTTAGATACTGGGGAAGATGAGGATGACTCCATCATCCTTGGAAGACCTTTTCTAGCCACTGCCAATTCTATCATTGATGTAGTTAAGGGAGAACTGATTCTACAACTAGGGGAGGATCACATCTTGTTCAAGATGCCTCACCCCAACTCTCCCTCTGAAAATAGAGAGATAATTGCACAACACTTAATGTTTCAACCATCTCTTTCAATGCAGAGCTTTACTGAGCCCCTAAATATCAATTCTAAGTTTGGTGTTGGGCAGCCATCAATAAGTACTAAGAACAAAGGTATTCAGAAGAAAGTACCTAAAGGCTGGAGGGACAAGAAAGTCCCCACTATAGGCCTCTCACATGGCATGAGAGTTGTCTTCACCAAGAAACCAATGATACCACATACAGTGAGTCGTGTCTTATCTCTAGAGCATGTGGATCTCATTCATGAGAAGACAGGAAGAAAATTCACTATAAGGGGCAAAATTCTGAGCCCATATCAACCTCCGTAAGGAGCTAATCATCAAGCTAGTGATGTTAAAGGAGCGCTTATTGGGAGGCAACCCAACCTTATTTAGTTATTTCTATTTCCTCTAATTTCTTAAAGTTTATTTTTCTTTAGTTATTTCTTTAGGTTCATGATCATGTGAAGTAGTCAAAACAGAGACAGAAAGGTTTAGCAATGAAAATAGAACACTCTGGATAGAGTGTCTTGCTGGCATTAAACACCAGCCAGAGAGCAGAGCCAGGGCGTTCAACGCCAAAATGGCAGCCTTGCTGGCATTGAACGCCAGCCAGAGGTAGACCCTGGGCGTTCAAACGCCCATGCAGACGGCAGGGGTTCTGAATGCCCTAGCCTCTCAAGACCAGTGGATCCCACAGCATCTTTACTTACCCCACTTCTTCCCTCTTACATTCACTCTTCCCCACACACTCTTCCCTATAAATCCTAGCCCAATCACATCCATATCACTTCCCCAAAACCATCATAACTCCCACCAACCCACACCCACTTAAAAATCAAATTTCCCTCCCATTTACACCACCCATGACCGAACCCTAACCTAGCCCACTCCTATAAATTCCCCCTTGTACTAACCCTTCATACACACACTTCACACACTCTAAAGCCCCGTTGGCTGAATCACTTCTCTCCCTCTATCTCCATCTATTTTCTTCTTCTTATACTCCATTCTTCTCTTTTATTTATTTTTGTTCGAGGATGAACAAAGCTTTTAAGTTTGGTGTGGGAAAAGCGTTGCTTTTTGCTTTCCATTACCACTTATGACACCCAAGGTTGGAGAAATCTCTAGAAAGAGGACAGGAAAGGTCATAGCTGCCACCTCCGAATCTTGGGAGATGGAGAGATTCATAACCAAAGCCCACCAAGAGAACTTCTATGAAGTAGTGGCAGAGAAGAAGGTGATCCCTGAGGTCCCTTTTAGGCTTAAGAAGAATGAGTACCCGGAAATTCAAAGAGAAATCTGGAGAAGAGGTTGGAAAGTCATAACCAATCCCATCAAAGAGGTTGGGATCTTAATGGTGTAAGAGTTCTATGCTAATGCATGGGTCACGAAAAACCATGACATTAGTGTGAACCCAAATCCCAAGAATTGGAGCACCATGGTCCATGGAAGAATCTTGGACTTTAGTCTGAAAAGTATGAGGTTGTCGTTCAACTTGCCTTTGATGCAAGGAGACCCACATCCTTACACTAGAAGAGTCAACTTTGATCAGAGACTGGATCAAGTGCTCTTAGACATCTGTGTGGAAGGAGCACATTGGAAAAGGGAAGGCAAGCCCATTCAACTAAGAAGGCTTGACCTCAACTCCTTAGCTAGAGGATGGTTGGAATTCATCCAACGTTCTATTATCCCTACTAGCAATCGGTCAAAAATGACCATTGACAAAGCCATCATGATTCATTGCATTATGAATGGGAGTGAGGTGGAAGTACATGAGGTGATACCTCAAGAGTTGTACAAAATAGCTGAAAAGCCTTCCACCAAAGCAAGGTTGGCATTCCCTCACCTCATATGTCACCTATGCAATTCAGCTAGAATTGTCATAGAGGGAGACATCTTCATTGAGGAGGATAAGCCCATCACTAAGAAGAGGATGGAGCAAACTAGAGAGCATGCACATGAGCCTGTGCAACCGCATCAGCAAGAAATCTCTGAGATACCTCAAGGGATGTAATTTCCTCCTCAAGGCTATTGGGATCAATTGCATAATTCTTTTGGAGAATTAAACACTAATATGGAGCTATTGAGGTTGGAGCATTAAGAGCATTCCACCATCCTCAATGAAATAAGAGAAGATTAAAGGGCTCTGAGGAAAGAACAACAGAGACAAGGGCGTGACATTGAAGAGATCAAGCACTACATTAGATCCTCAAGGAGAAGTAGTAGCCACCATCAATAAGGTGCATTCGTTCTCTTAACCCCCTTTTCTTATGTTAATTTTCTGTTTTCTGTTATCTTTTATTGTCTATTCTCTTGTGCTTATTGCATGATCATTTCTATCTATGTCTTAAGGCTATAAAATGTTCCATATATCTCTCACCTCACTTAAAAGAAAATTTTATTTGAAAATAATTAAGAGAGACATGAATTTTGAGTTAATTTTAAGAATAGTTCAATTATCTTGATGTGGTGTCATTGCTTTTATTTTCTGAACGTATGAATGAACAGTGCATATTTGAAATTGAAAATAAGAAAGTTGGATCTTGAAAGAATGATGAAAAAGGAGAAGTATTATTAGTAATATGAAAAATCCAAAAATTGATTCTTGAAGAAAGAAAATGTAGCAAAAAAGCAAGATGCAATAAAAAGAAAAAAAAAATTTTGCATGCGAAAAGAAAAAAGTGAAATAAAAAGCAGAAAAAGACAATAGCTCTTTAAACCAAAAAGCAAGAACAAAAAACCAATAACCCTTTAAACCAAAAGGCAAGGGTAAAAGGATCCAAGGCTTTGAGCATCAATGGTAGGAGGGCCTAAAAGGAGTAAAATCTTAGCCTAAGCACTCTAAATGGACAGTGTCCCTAACTATATGCTTGTGGTGTGAAGGTGTCAAGTAAAAAGCTTGAGACTGAGCAGTTAATGTCATGATCCAAAGCAAAAAGAGTGTGCTTAAGAACTCTGGACACCTCTATCTGGGAATTCTAGCAAAGTTAAATCACAATACGAAAGGGTTCACCCAGTTAAGTGTCTGTGGCATTTATGTATCTGATGGTAATACTGGAAGACAAAGTGCTTAGGGCCACGACCAAGACTCTAAAAGCTGTGTTCAAGAATAAAAAAGAACTAAACTAGGAAAGTCAATAATATCATCTGGATTCTAAGATCCTAAGGATGCCAAGACTTCTGAGTTTCAATAGAAAGTGAGATGCCAAAACTATTCAGAAGCAAAAAGCTATTAAGTCCCGCTCATCTAATTGAAACTGAGCTTCATTGAAAACTCTGAGATTTATTGTGTCTTACTCTTCTTTTTATCCTACTTTGTTTTTAGTTGCTTCGGGATAAGTGATGACTACGCATCATGTTATGTTTTTCTATGCTTTTTCATATAAAAATCAATTCATAATGCTTAATTATGGGAGTGTTTTGGTGATTAAATTGAATATTGCTTTGATTGCTTGAGTTAATAAATTTTGTAGGAAATTATGGAAAATGAAGCAATAAAAGCACTAATAGAGGAAGCACACTCCCAAGGTGGCAAAAAGTTGGAAACAAACTCAAAGAGAAGCAAAGAGGATTTGCAACCCTGACCTCTTCACACTCCAACAAGAATAACTCGAGCTACAAAGCTCCAAATGAAGTGATCTCAGTGTCATTAGAAAGTAGACTTCTAGAGCTTTCCAACCATATATAACACTTTATAGTTGACACTGATTTGAGGGGACAAATTGCTATTCGTTTAGCTTCACAATTTCAGCGTAAAACAAGTCCCTGCAGTTCGCCAGACTGACCTCTTCACCTTCAAAAGATCATAACTTGGGCTAGAGAAGTCCAATTGACATGCTTCCAGCGGCGTTGGAAAGCTGAGATCTAGGGCTTTCCAAAGATATATAATAGTCTATAGTGGACATTCAATTTGGAGACCCAAACAGACCAATACTTCAGCGTGTAAGGTTTTTCCAAACCTTCAAAAGCCCAAAATGCCACTTCAATGACACTCCACATTGGGCCACTTCCAAATACTCCAATCCCTTCATTTATTCTTCAATGTTTCAAGCTTCTATGAAGGGAGTTAAAAGTTCACAAGCCCAAGTCAAGCCACAAGTAACAATCAATCAAGGCCACAAGAATCATCTAGAAGTAATTAGGAAATTTGCATTTGATTGTAATTTCATTTGAATTTGTAATTTAGGTAGCTTATAAATAGGGCCTTAGATTCATCATTTGATAGACACCATGGAGGGGTGGAGGTGACTCCACTCCCCTTTCACTCTCATTCTCTTCTCTTCTTCCATTTTCTTTCATTCACACTTTAGTAAATATTTTTGTTATGATGAGTTTCTAATTTCCAACATTTGGGAAAGAGAGCTCTATTGCAATTTAATGGGTTGATTTATTTTCATTCTTCATCTTCAATTCTTCTTTCATTGTTTCTTTAGAGAGAGTCTTTGTGCTTCAAAGATCTAATTACTATCGAGAGAGGGATTAGATCTATTTAAATTCTATGATGAACTTGAGAAAGGAGTCATAGAATTTAGTTTGAGGCTCTTCTCTCACAACTCTCTTGATTGATAATTCTTAGCTTGATATGTGAGATGTAATCACTTTGAATTGAAATCTTGAGGGTTGTGTGGCAATTAGAGACCATTCTTCATCTCTTCTCATGAGCAATTAGATCAAGAGATTGGCAATTGATCAAGTTAAGAGAAATCAAATCACCAAGAGATTGGGGTTTGATTACTTATGATTTGCCAAGAGATCAATGATTGAATGATTGAAGTGGAGATGAGAATTGTTGATCTTGAGAATGCAATATCTCTTGATCCCAATGTTAATTTCATTCTTAATTCTTGTTATTTACTTCTTGTCTTTAATTCTTGTCATTTAATTGTTCTCTTTAAATTCTTGTCATTTACTTATGCACATTTATGGCTTTCTTTACTTTGGCACATTTATGCCTTCCAAGTGTTTGTAGAAATACTTCACTTGGTTTTACTTTCTAGTCATTTACTTTCTTGCACTTTACTTTCTTGTACTTTCTATTCCTTGCAATTTACATTCTTGCACTTTAATTTTTAGCACTTTAATTTCTTGTCATTTACTTTCCTTGCACTTTATTGCTTTTATTTAATTTCAAGTCATTTACATTTCTTGTTGCTTATCACTCAAACATGAATCGTCTAACTAGAACAATTAATTAACTATTGCTTGCTTAATCCATTAATCCTCGTGGGATCGACCTCACTCTAAGTGAGTTTTATTACTTGATGCGACCCGGTACACTTGCCGGTTGTACGTGAAATCTAATTTTTACGTATCAATAAGCAATAGTTTAAGTTTGGTGTTGTGATGAGCATATATTTTATACGCTTTTTGACATCATTTTCATATATTTTTTAGCATGTTTGTTTAAGTTTTAGTAAGTTTTCATAGGTTTTAGTGAAAAATTCACATTTTTGGATTCTACTTTGATTTTTTGTATTTTTATGCAATTTCAGGTATTTTCTGGTTGAAATTGAGGAGCTATAGCAAAAGTCTGATTCAGAGGCAGAGAAAGCATTGTAGATGCTATCAAGATCAGACCTCCTTGCACTCAAAAGAGATTTTCTTTAGTTACAAAAGTCCAAATGGAGTGTTCTTAATGACTATATAAAGCTAACATCTAGAGCTTTCCAGAAATGTATAATAGTTTATAATTTGCTTCAAAATAAAAGGCCCAAAATTGGCGTTCAACGCTAACTTCCAGCCCTATTCTGGCGTCCAACGCCCAAGGAAGAAGCGACCAGCGTCCAACGCCCAAAAAGGACCCCCTAACTAGCTTTCAACACCCTGAGGCCTCCTAGCACGTGCATCTCAATCAAGCTCAGCCCAAACACTCATCAAGTGGGCCCCAAAAGTGGATTTTTGCACTCCTAAGTCTAGTCTATCATATTTCTGTAATCCTTAGTCATTGGATTAGTATATATAGGAGAAAAATAGCCATGTTTAGGATCTTCTTCCTCCCCCATTATTTTAAAACCCCATTATGTACAGTATGAGTCTCTAAACCTCCTAGGTTGAGGGGAGGAGCTCTGCTGAGTTTTATGGATTAATAAAGTATTACTGTTTTATCTTCAATCCGTGTTTGATTCTCTATTGTAAGATGTATCTTTGTTCTTCATCCTTATGAATATGTTGAACTGGCATAAGTTTATCTCATTCTACATGGGTTCAGAGTGAATCTTTCATCGGACAATGATGAACCACTAGTTTGATTATACAACTCAAAGGCGGCTAATCCACGACTTTGTTGGGGACTTCTCGAGATACCAGTTTGATAAACCCCATTTATAGGGTTTATCTTGCGTTTATTTGAGGGGATTGTATCACCTTTTTTCACATTTATTCAAGAAAATAGCATGGTTTCATTATTTTCTCCTAAATTGTGCTTTAGTGTGAAAGCATATTTTTTAGGCCCTTAACTTGCTAATTTTAATTCACATTTGATTCCACTAGATGCCTTGAAGTGTTTGTTAGTGAATTCAGGATGAAAATGCTAGGAATGGATCAAAGGAATGAAGAGAAAAGCATGAAAGGTGGAGAAATCATGAAAATCAAGGATTTGGGATGCACTCATCGATGTGTACGCGCAATAGACGTGCACGCGTGGATTATGAAGTCGCATAGCGACGCGTACGCGTAAGAGATGCGTACGCGCAACAGACGCGTACACGTGGATGAAAAATGTCAAGCGACGTGTACGCGTGACCCACGCGTACGCGTCGATGCTCGCACGTGACTTTATTAAAGTGAAAACATTGGGGGCAATTTCTGAGCTTCCCAGGCCCAATTCCAATGGTTGTAGAGGCTATTTCATGCAGAATTGAAGATTGGACAAAGGGGGGAGCAGAGAGTTGAGTTTGCATTATGCTTTAGTTAGTTTCTAGAGAGAGAAGCTCTCTCTTCTCTCTAGAATTAGGTTAGACGTAGGTTAGGATTTCTTAGATCTAGGTTTAATTCATGCTTTGATTTACTTTTCCTTTCTAATTTCTTGTTCTTTTACCTTTGCTTCGCTAGTTTAATATTTTACTTGCAATTGTTTAATTTGTTGTTGATGCACTCTTGTTCCTTTTATTTCACTTTCAATGCAATTTATGTTTGATTTCCTTTATTGTTGATTTGAGTTGTTGTTGTTAATTTCTTGCAATTAGTAGTTGTAGATTTATATTTCTTGCAATCTTGTTTTACTTTCCTTTTGTGCCTTCCAAGTTTTTGACAAAATGCTTGGAAGGATGTTAGAGTAGATTTTTGTGTTCTTGTCTTGGGATGGTAACTTAGGTGAAATTGAGTTGCTAATGTCCAAGTCTCGATAATTGGTGTCCTTTGACTCTAGCTTTCCCTAAATTAATTAGTGAGAAAGTTAGGACTTATGGATTAGGATTGGTGTAGCTCATTTGACTTTCCTTTACTTGTTAGAGGATGACTTAATGGGATTAATCCTTGGAATTATCAAGTTGTGGTTAGTAATGAGGATCGAGATCCTTAACCATCAACCCTTGCCAAGACCTTTTTATCATTTGAATTTCATTTACTTCCTTGCAATTTACATTTCTTGTTCCTTACTCAAAACCCCAAAATATACAACTCATAACCAATAACAAGAACATTTTTCTGCAATTCCTTGAGAGACGACCCGAGGTTTAAATACTTCAGTTTATTTTTATTGGGGTTTGTTACTTGTGACAACCAAATGTTTGATTGAGGAGTTGTTTGTTGGTTTAGAACTATACTTGCAACGAGAGATTTTATTTGTGAAATTCTTTACCGACCGCCAATTTTTCGTTCATCAAAATGGCGCCATTGCCGGGGAATCGCAATTGTATGCCTAGGTATTGGTTATTGTGAATATGTTCATATTGTAAATATCTTGATTTTTGGTTGGTTTATTAGTTATAGACTTTATCTTTCTTTGTTTCTTATTAGTTTTGTTCTTATTTTCTCTTTTCACTATGAATTCTCACCCTTTTGGCTATGAGTTTGGTTACAACTATGTTGTAGGAAATGTGAATATCAATGATAACATGCAGCAAGGATGGAATAACCAAAGATGGGAAGAGTCTCAAGGAATTGATCACTCCTCTTGGCAACAACCTCCGGTTACTTATAGGTATAATGCCCATCCTAATGCATATCAATTCAATGGTTATGGTAAATTTCATTGTGACAATCAACAACCACCACCATATGCCTATGAACCTCATCCTCATATGGCCCTCAACCATACTCACAAGTCTCTTTTTACCAATTACCTTCCTACGATCCATATCCATCATATAACCAATCGCCTCTACCTCATCCTTATGACCATTATGAGCAAAAACCTATAGAACCACCTACATTGCAACACAATTATCCCCAAGAACCACCTCAATATACACAATCTCCATACCCTCACCAAGAAGAACCACCTTCCTATTATGAACCCTTTCTCCAAAATAATAAACCCTTCTATCCACCCCAAGCCCCAATGGATGATTCTTTCACTGTGCTACTTCAAGGACAAGAGAATATACAAAGGAACACACTAGAACTTGTGACTATCTTGACCAAGGTAGTACACACTTTGGCATCTCAATACTCATACACTCAAAGCACTTCCATGGCCACATATGAAGGATAAAAAAAAGAGCATAGCATGAAGGAGAGATTAGAAACTCCGGTGGAGAATGAGGAATGTTATTTTGTATTGGAGCAATTGGAGAAAGCCATGATTATTGAAGAAAGAGAAGAAGTGGTTGAAGATTTAGGAGATGCAGAACCACCATGGGAGTCTCAACAACCTCCAAGGCATACCAAGGTTGAAGATCTTAAAAAGGTTGATCAAGAGATGAATTCAATCATCAATGAATTCCTATCTATAATGGAATCCTCTCCCATTGGACATGAAATTGAGATCATTGAAGATAACTCTACACCAAGTGACATTGGTGACCTTGTTGAAGACTCTTCCATTAGGTGTGAAGTCGATGTTGAAGTGAACTTCACACAACCTCCAAGGTTTGATTCAATTGATGATGAGGAGAAGTTGGAAGGAGTTGATGAGCAAAGAGAAGTTGAAAGGAGTTGTCGAGAGGTGGAAGTCGTCAAGCAAGAGCATAAGGGAATGACACTTGCAAAACCATTGGAGATATCCCTTCCTAAGTCACCAATCGACACAACATTCAAGTGGGTAAAATTCTTATCTCTAATCTTTACGTTCCCACTTGAATATGGTTTGCTTGAAATGGATGGGCAACTTAGAGCCCTTTGTGGAGTTATGAGTAAGAGGGAGTTGTGTAGTGGTTGGAATTTTGATGTTAGGCTCATTAAAGTCGAATCCTCGAGGCATAGGTACCATGGTTGGAAGAATGCTAATTTGTTTGGGTCTAGGAAATTGTTTGGGCGCTCTAAGGAGAATTCTATGTGCTTACCACCTAATTGGAATCACAATGACCAATTAGAAGACGGGTGCGAAAATAAGATATGGGATCCCGGATCACAACATGAAGATCAACTTTGGGAGCTCATATCTTAGGTAGAACTTCACCCAAGCTTAGTGAAAATGGTTGGAAATTCTGACAACCATTTGAGGAGCAAGCATCTTTGGAGATTCAAGGATGAGTACAAGCATAAGCTACCATGATGAGGATGCTCCCAAATGTCCAACTTAAGGACTTAAACTAAAAGTGCTAGGTGGGAGGCACCCCACCATGGTAAACTCTTTCCACTCTCTTGTAAATATAATGAATAAGTGATTTGAGTTGCCATTATATATAGTTTTCCTCTTCAATTGTTTTTGTTTTAATGCTTTGGTTGTTAGTTGGTTTAAATTGCACCATTATCTTGAATTGCATTTTGCTTGGAGTGTAAGTTTCCTTTGTTTGGTCTTTGAAAATTTTTCAAAAAACTAAGAAGATTTTTTTTTAATTTTGTATTTTGGTTGGTTTTGAGTTGTAGATAGAGTTAGGAGTATTTTAAGCTTGGCTTTGGTATTTCTAAAAAAAAACTAAATTATCCACGTGCAAGCGCACTGTATGCGTGCGCATCGACGCGTTTTGACAACTCTTGGTACTAAAACCAGGGAGTTGTGCCTATTTTGTGCTCGTTTTGTGCCGACGGCACAACTGCGATGCACGCGTACGCGTCGATGAGCACTCATCCCTTGTACACATTTGCGTCGATGCGTAAACACAACCTTTATACATTTGTCTCGAGAGTTATGCGAGTGTGGCGCGAGGATTGTCTGCCTAGCACAATTTTCAATCCACGCGTATGCGTCCACGTGCACTTGCCCCTTCTGCGCGTTTGTGTAGATTACGCTTCTGCGTGCATTCCATTTTTGTTCACCCACGCGCACGCGTGCGTTACACATACGCGTGGATTCGAATTCACTAATACTCCATCTATGTGCAAGCCCTAGCAGTCGCGTCTTTCACTCTCTTCTCCCTCAACGTTTCATTTCCATCCTCTCCCTCCAAATTCACAAAACACCATTGCCACCCCCTCGAGCTCTGCAACCACCACTACTAACCATCACTCTTTCGACGTAATCTTTGCCGTTGAAGAGAGAACTTTTGCGTGGTCTAAAATTCAGAATAAATTTTCGTTGCAAGTATAGCTTCTAAACCAACAAAAGTCCTTTCTTACAAACGTTTTGGTTGTCACAAGTAACAAACCCCTAAATAAATTGATAACCGAAGTATTTAAACCTCGGGTCGTCTTCTCAAGAAATTGCAGGGAGGTATGTTCTAATTATTGGTTATGAGTTTGTAAATTGGGGGTTTTAAGAATGAGGAACAATTATGATGAATGACAAGTAAAATAAATAATTGACTGTAAAATAAACTCCTGGCAAGGTATGAGAAATTGGAAGTCCTATCCTAGTTATCCTTATCAATGATGATGAAAATTGAATATTAATTCCACTTAGTTAACCTCTTCTGGTGCAAAGGAAGGTCAAGTGGCTAATTATATTGATCTTCAAATCCTATTTATTTCCAGAGAAAAGATTGGGATTATTGAAGAACACTTCAATTAGCAAAGATAACAATTATCAAGCATGTTTGAGTTTGATAACTCCTGAGTTACTGATTTCTTAACCAAGACCAAAAAGGGGAAAAGTAAATCTACTGGAATAAAAATGCCTTCAGATGGGAAGCAACAGTAACATAAATAAAAGCAACAATAAACTGAAATACCTCAAATAACATTAATTCGAAAGAGTAATCTGTAACATAGAAGAATTCATAAACTAAATTGAGAAAGCAAGTAATGAAAAAGGAATATTGAACCGGATAAAAGATAATCCTTAAAGTAAATAAAATCCTAAATCTAAATCCTAATCCTAAAGAGAGAGGAGAGAACCTCTCTCCAACTAAACCTAAATAATGGAAAGTGACTAAAATTGGAGACTCCCTTTGAATGGATGCATGCCCCCACTTCATAACCTCTGGTCTATGCCTTCTGAACTTGGATTTGGGCCAAAAAGGGCTTTAAAAATTGCTGGGAGCATTTTCTGTAATTTCTGGTGTGTGGCCTCTGTCACGCATCCGCGTGGGTCGCGCGGTTGCGTCATTTGGAGTTTTCATTGTCACGCGGTCGCGTCAGTCATGCGTCCGCGTCATATGCGATTCACTCAAGGCGCGCGGTCGCGTCAGTCACGCGTTCGCGTCGCGCTCTCTTCGCACTGGCATGCGGTCGCGTCACCCATGCGATCGCGTGGATGCTAGTTTCTTCAGAAACTCCGTTTTGTGCTTTCCTTCCATTTTTGTATGTTTCCTTTCCATCCTTTAAGTCATTCCTACCTTAGAAGATCTGAAACTACTCAACACACAAATCACCGCATCAAATGATAATAAAGGGTAATTAAAATAATTAATTTTAAAGCATAGGAAACATGTTTTTCATATACATCACATAATAAGGAAGGAAAAGTAAACCATGCAATTAATATGAATAAGTGGGTGAAGGATTGAATAAATCACTCAAACTAAGCACAAAATATATCATAAAATATGGGTTTATCAACCTCCCCACACTTAAACAACAGCATGTCCTCATGCTACATCCAAGGTAAAAAGTAAGGTTAAAGTGGTGGAATGCCATGCAATGCAATCTATTCTAAATGCAACTACCTAAATGAATCATGCAATTCTAAAATTTTTCTATTCACTTATATATAAAGCTTACATGTAGTTAAATTAATTCACATTCTCAAAGAAATATATATATATATATATATATATATATATATATATATATATATATATATATATATATATATATATATACACATAGCCAACCTTTAGACAATGTTAAAGCACTTTTTACAATTGAGATGGAAAAAAAATATTTTTCCAACTTGCAAGACATTTAATAATGGAGACTGAGGTATATGATGATGAGCTATTGAACCCTCACTGAATTTTGTGTTTATTCTCTAGTCACTCAGTGTTTATTGGGTTAATAAATTGATAACCGAAGTATTCAAACCTCGGGTCGTCTTCTCAACGAATTGCAGGGAGGTATATTCTTATTATTGGTTATGAAGATTGTAAATCGGGGTTTTAAAAATGAGGAACAAGTAATTTAAATTGCAATTAAAATAAGTAAAAGACTGTAAAATAAATAAATAACTGTAAAACACACTTTTGGCAAGGTATGAGAAATTGGAAGTCCTATCCTAGTTATCCTTATCAATGATGATGAAAATTGAATCTTAATCCCACTTAGTTAACCTCTGCTGGTGCAAAGGAAGGTCAAGTGGCTAATTAGATTGATCTTCAAATCCTAGTTAATTCCTAGAAAAAGATTGGGATCATAGAAGTTCAAGCTAATTGGCAAAGATAGCGGTTATCGATCATGTTGAGTTTGATAACTCAAGAGTTACTAATTTCTTAACCAAAGCCAAGAATGTAAAAAGCTGAATTAAAATCATAAATCTGAAAACATCTCAATAATGTATAATCCTAACATGAAAAGTTCATAAGCCAATTGGGCAACATAAATCAAATACCAATAAAAGCATTAAAGTATCTGAAAATAAGAGATAAATGTAAAGTAAAGGAAATATTGAACCTGATGAAGAGGTGAATCCTAAATCCTTTAAGAGGAATCCGAATCCTAAAACCTAGGAGAGAGGAGAGAACCTCTCTCTCTAAAAACTACATCTAAAACCTAAAATTGTGAATTATGAAAGCATCATGAGTCTCTGCATGTTCCCTGACTTTAATCTGTGTTCCCGGGCCAAAAACTGGGTTAAAATGCGGCCCAGAATCTCTGCCAGCAACTTTTGAAATTATGCAGATCGTGCACGTCACGCGTCCGCGTCGTCCACGCCATCACGTCACTCAGCGTTTTTCGTATCACGCGTGCGCGTCGCCGACGCATTCGCATCGTTCGTACAGCTTCCAATCTGCGCGGTTGCGTCAGGCACGCGAACGCGTCACTCTGATTTCTTCCATTTCGCGCGGTCGCGTGAGCCATGCGACCGCGTGACTTCTCGCAGGTCATCTCCTCAATTCCTTGTGTTCCTTCCATTTTTGCACGCTTCCTTTTTATTCTTCTAAGCCATTCCTGCCCTATGAAGCCTGAAACACTTAACACACAGATCAAGGCATCGAATGGTAATAAGAGAGGATTAAGATTAGCTAAATTAAGACCAAAGAATCATGTTTTCACTCATAGAACTAAACTAGGAAGGAATTGTAAAATCATGCAAATCTTATGAATAAGTGGGTGAAAAGCTTGATAAAACCACTCAATTAAATACAATATAAACCATGAAATAGTGGTTTATCAACCTCCCCATACTTAATCATTAGCATGTCCTCATGCTAAACTCAAGGAGACCAAATAAATGAATAGGGAAAGGCAAGACTCATGCAATGCAGCCTGTGAATGTGAATGCAACTACATGCAGAATGTTTCTACCTACTTGGTAAAAAAGTAAATAAATCCTTCAAGAATAAATATGAATTGGATTTCACTAATTCAAATCATACAGTGAAAATAAGTAAACTTGTAAGAAGATAGCTCATAAAAGTAGGGAACATAGAATCAAGCATTGAACCCTCACTGGTAGTGTATATCACTCTAATCTCTCAAGTGTATAGGGTACTTCACTCTAATCTTCTCTAATCATACTTTCTAAACTATGTTCTTCAGCTAACCAATCAACAAATATTTAGTATACTAATGCAAACATCATAAGGTCTTTTCAAGGTTGTAATGGGGCTGAGGTAAAGGTAAGGATGTATATATAAGGCTAAGTGAGCTAACAGAGTGAATCCTTGATTAGTCTAAGATCTCACCTAACATATACATACTTTATAAAATTTAAAATTCTTTACCTAGCTACCCAAATTTTTCCCACTTTTGTATTACATGCTCATGTATCAAACTTATTTTTGAATTTTGTCCCATGTGCATTGCTTTATTTTGCATTTGGGGAATTCTTTTGTATCCCCTTTATTTAAATACTAAATTTTTTTTTATATGCAGATGGTAATTTAATTACTTTGATTTCACATGAGCATGCTTCCCAAAAAATTTTTATTTTGAAATATCTTTATTCTTTTTAACTTTCTACCTTGTTTCTATCATCCGTGTTCCCATAAAGTTGCCCCACACTTAAACAATTATACAATTTCTATCTTAAGCTAACCAAGGATTCAACTTGGGATTTTTATTTTGTTTTTCTGCTTAAGGCTAGTAATGTGGTTATAAAACAAGAGGGGATTTAAAGGCTCAAGGGGGCTAACAAGGGTGATGTAAAGGTAGGCTAATTTGGGAATGGTGAGCTAGAATCAAACAATGGCCTCAATTATATACAAGCATGTAAATATACTAAATAATGGACATATAGAATGGAACAAAGTAAAGATTGCAATTATAGAGAAGATAACACACAAGAATAAAATATTATGGTTAAATAATGTAACCATGCAATTAAGCTCAAAATCTCACAGGTTGTGTGTTCTTTGGCTCAAAAACCATGTTCCAAATACAACTTCAAACAAGTTTTACACAAAAATTTTGATTTTAAATTAGTGAAAATTTTTCAAAAAACAAGGTCTTAGAAGAACTCATTACTTTAACCAAGCAGTGGCTAAATGCATAAAATCAAACAATCATGCAAATGCACAAAGAAAATAAAACAGTGGTGTTGGAAAGAAAAAAATAGCTAACCCATGGAGATCGGTATCGACCTCCCCACACTTAAAGATTGCACCGTCCTCGGTGCATGCTAAGATGTACAAGTGGATGGGCTGCTCCAACTGATGCCTTTTTCTATAGATTGTGCAGATTGACTTGCTTGTTTCCCCATATAGAAGTTCTTCCTTTTCCCTCCCTTTGTGGCCATCCTGAAAGAAGAGGAAAAGGGAGAAAAGTAACCCAGAATTAAAGATAAGAAAATAAATGAAACATGGGTTGTTTAATGCCAAATAATAAAGGTCTCAATTACATGGTAGCTATAACATGCAGTGAGAAAACAGTAAAAGCATACGGCATATCAATAGTGCAAGAATTGCAACAATGGGGAAGAGTGTGGGTAATGGAAGTATCAGTACAAGCTCATGTCAATGCAAATGGAGTGCAAGTATCATAAAAGATTGGCATTGGTAGATAATTGATATCATCCCACAGTGTAAAACAAGTTACCAAAATAAATTCAAGAAAATATGCAACAGTTGAATAAGAAAAATTTTTTAACACCAATGGAAAAATAAAATAAAAAAATTCAGAAAAGAAAATAAAAATATGCACAAAATTAAAATGCAATGAATGAAATAAGCAAATAAAATGAAATAAAATCGAAGTAAAAAAGGATGAGAAGAAGAAAAAGAGAGTGACAAAGGAGAGAGAAAGAAGAAATTAGGATTAGAAAAGAAAACATAATTGGCGCGGTTCTGAATAAGTTGTGCGGCGCAAGCGACGCGGACGCGTGAGTGACGCGGTCGCATGGTGCGCGATAAGGTCAGGTGACACGGATGCGTAGGTCACACGATCGCGTGGCCTGATTTGTGCGATTGGTGCGAGTGCAGCCTCGCGTTCGCGCAACTCTCTGTTTCAATGCATTTTGCCAAAAATTTGGGTGACGCGGTCGCGTGGTTGACGCGATCGCGTGAATGGCCAATTTAAAAAAATGACACGGACTCGTGGGGCACGCGTTCGCGTGGGAAGGCTTGGGCTTCTAGCACGAGTCCAGCCCAATTCCGGCTCAACTTTTGGCCATACACCGTTTTTACGTCGATTTACAGGGCCACGCGATCGCGTGGGTGACGCGGACGCATGGGAGGCTTATTTTCCATAGGACGTGGACGTGTCAGTGACGCGGTCGCGTGGGCAAACTGTGCCAAGGGCACGCCTCCAGCCACGCTTTCGCGTGACTCTCTGTTCAACTTTCTTTTCTTCATAACGCACTGGTGACGCGGACGTGTCAGCAACACTGCTACGTCGCGTGCGTTTATTTTATTTTATTTTTTTTAATATGCAGTATGCAGAATGCAAAATGATATGAATGTTATGAGTAATTCCAGGTTCAATGAAAAATAAAATAAACTTGAAAACAAATAAAACTAAATAAAAATGAAAAAGGAACGATCATACCATGGTGGGTTGTCTCCCACCTAGCACTTTTAGTTAAAGTCCTTAAGTTGGACAATTGAGGAGCTTCCTGTTATGGCGGCTTGTGCTTGAACTCATCCAGAAATCTCCACCAATATTTGGTGTTCCAGTAGCCTCTGGGGTCCCAAACAAGGCGCAGAAAGCCTTCAAGCAAGTTAAAGCAAGTGACAAGGCCCCAAGAGTGTTGATTTCTAGATTGAATTCCGGGGTCCCAAATCTTGCTTCTGCACCCGTCTTTTTGTTGAGCAATATTGTTCTAGCCGGGTGGCAAACAGTCTGAATTCTCACTGAAGCAGCCAGACAACTTCCTAGACCCATTCAGTTGAGCTCTACACCAACCTTTGCGTTTAAATGTTGAGCATACAACCATGTTAAACCTTGCAGGATAAATCTTACACTGACCATCTTCTTCTTACTCTTAATGCCACAAAGAGCTCTAAGTTGACCATCCGTCTGTAGTAGCCCATATTCAAGTGGAATTAGAAAGCTAAGGAATATGAATTTTACCCACTTGAATGTTGTGAAGGATGATGGCAACTTAGGGGGATGTGTTTCTAATGAACGTGCAAGCTCCACTCCCTTGTGCTCTTCTTCGACATCTTCCACCTCTTTGTAATCTTCAATATCAACCTCTTCCTTTTGGTGAATTTCTTCCAATTTAATCTCTTCTTCATTGTTCACCAAGGGCATGGTATGTTGTGTTTCATCTTCTTTAAACTCCATATCAAGTCCAATGGAAGAGGATTCAAATGTAGATAAGAATTCATCAATGATTGAATCCATCTCTTGATCGTCTCCTTCAAAGTCTTCAACTATGATATGCTTTGGAGGTTGTACACCCTCCTCAACATCAGCTTCAAACGTCTTTGAAGGGTGCTCTATAACTTGACTTTCCTATGGAGGTTCAGCATCTCCTAAGTCTTCAACCACTGCCTCCTCTTCTTCTTCAATAATTCCGGCTTCCTCCACTTGTTCCAATATCAAATCGTGCTGCTCACTATCCACCGAAGTGCCCAATTTCTCATTCCTGCTACATTCTTCAGTAGATTTCCCAAACCATGGGGGTTCTTTGAATGTCCGAACGTCGGAAAGGTAATCGATTTCTTTCTTGATCCAGGTATTTAAGTATACAATCGTATTCATCCTCGATGATTTTCTTTTCAACTATTTTTTCACCTTCAAGCACAAAATCCTCCTTGTTGTCTTCTTTCACTAGTTCTTCAACCGCGCTGTCAACTTCAATGGTGTCTACTACCTGCACCTTTAGTGCCTCCTCTAGCTCCTTATGAAGTATGGATTCGCGAAGATGATTCCTTCTCTCTCGTTCCATGTAAATAGTATCAGTGGGATCATGTTGCTCTTGGATTGATAGATGTTGGTGCTCTTCCATGGATGGTGGTGATGGGATGGGTGGATCATTATGTGGTTGAGATGGAAGTGTAGTGGAGCTTGAGGGTTGAATATTGGGTGTAGATGGTTGGCCCAAGCAGGATATAAGTGCTTGAAGAGTAGAGGCGAGACTAGTGATAGAGGCAAGTTTGCTTTCCATGGAGGTTTGGAGTGGATAGGAGGGTTCATTTGTTGGGAGAAAAGATTCATAACACGGAAGTGGTTCCTCTTGATAAGGATATGGATATGGTGTATATTGAGGTGGTGGTTCTGGGTATGGTTCATATGGTGGTTGGTGTGGTGAATAGGGATTGGGGTCATTTGGAGGTGAATGGTGGAAAGGGGCTTGTGAGTGTGGTGGTTCAAAGTTATGTTGTGAGGATAGTCTCTGAGCATATGGTCGGGCTTGTTGGTAGCTACTAGGCGGTCCACCATATCTATCAGCTTGGTATGCATTGTAGGATAGTCTTTGTCTGTGATATCTAGGAGTGTGTTGTTGCCTAAAGGGTTGATCAGATCCTCTTGGCTCCGTCCATCTTTGATTGCTTTGACCTTGATGCATATTCCTGTTAGAGCTTCCATTCCTTGCAACAAAATTAGAACTAAACTCAAAGAGAGAGGGGTGAGAATTCATAGTAGTTATCCGAAATAAGGGGAAAAAAGGAGAAACAAATAAACAAGAAAAAGAAAAATATTTTTTTTGAAAAATATTTACAATAACCAATAATAAGGCGCACGTTTGTAATTCCTCGGCAACGGCGCCATTTTGAAGAGAGAACTTTTGCGTGGTCTAGAATTTAGAATAAATTTTCGTTGCAAGTATAGCTTCTAAACCCACAAAAGTCCTTTCTTACAAACGTTTTGGTTGTCACAAGTAACAAACCCCTAAATAAATTGATAACCGAAGTATTCAAACCTCAGGTCATCTTCTCAAAGAATTGCAGGGAGGTATGTTCTTATTATTGGTTATGAAGATTGTAAATCGGGTTTTTAAAAATGAGGAACAAGTAATTTAAATTGCAATTAAAATAAGTAAAAGACTGTAAAATAAATAAATAACTATAAAACACACTTTTGGCAAGGTATGAGAAATTGGAAGTCCTATCCTAGTTATCCTTATCAATGATGATGAAAATTGAATCTTGATTCCACATAGTTAACCTCTGCTGGTGCAAAGGAAGGTCAAGTGGCTAATTAGATTGATCTTCAAATCCTAGTTAATTCCTAGAAAAAGATTGGGATCATAGAAGTTCAAGCTAATTGGCAAAGATAGCGGTTATCGATCATGTTGAGTTTGATAACTCAAGAGTTACTGATTTCTTAACCAAAGCCAAGAATGTAAAAAGCTGAATTAAAATCATAAATCTGAAAACATCTCAATAATGTATAATCCTAACATGAAAAGTTCATAAGCCAATTGGGCAACATAAATCAAATACCAATAAAAGCATTAAAGTATCTAAAAATAAGAGATAAATATAAAGTAAAGGAAATATTGAACCTGAAGAAGAGGTGAATCCTAAATCCTTTAAGAGGAATCCTAATCCTAAAACCTAGGAGAGAGGAGAGAACCTCTCTCTCTAAAAACTAAATCTAAAACCTAAAATTGTGAATTATGAAAGCATCATGAGTCTCTGCATGTTCCCTGACGTTAATCTGTGTTCCCGGGCCGAAAATTGGGTTGAAATGCGGCCCAGAATCTTTGCCAACGACTTTTGTAATTCTGCAGATCGCGCACGTCACGCGTCCGCGTCGTTCACGCGATCACGTCACTCAGCGTTTTTCGTATCACGCGTGCGCGTCGCCCACGCATTCGTGTCGTTCGTACAGCTTCCAATCCGCGCGGTCGCGTCAGGCATGCGAACGCATCACCCTGATTTATTCCATTTTGCGCGGTCGCGTGAGCCATGCGACCACGTGACTTCTCGCTGGTCATCTCCTCAATTCCTTGTGTTCCTTCCATTTTTGCACGCTTCCTCTTTATTCTTCTAAGCCATTCCTGCCCTATGAAGCCTAAAACACTTAACACACAGATCAAGGCATCGAATGGTAATAAGAGAGGATTAAGATTAGCTAAATTAAGACCAAAGAAGCATGTTTTCAATCATAGAACTAAACTAGGAAGGAATTGTAAAATCATGCATATCTTACGAATAAGTGGGTGAAAAGCTTGATAAAACCACTCAATTGAATACAATATAAACCATGAAATAGTGGTTTATCAGCCGCCAACCGCCACCTTATTTTTTCTCTCTCTTACCTTCTCTTTCTCTCTCTCCGTTTCTCTTCCGTCACCACCAGCACCGCTGCGTTCCTCCATTGCCGCTGGCGAGCCACATACAGCCACCACAAACTTCTTTCTTCTCCTTTCGCGCGTCTTCCTTTCAGCTCGCCTTGACAAAAGAGAAGCTCCGCTTCTCTGCTTTGCACTTCACTGGTTCCAGTGTTGCTCTGCGACCACCTTCTCTGCTCTGCACTACTCTTACTTTCCAGGTCGCCACCATCTCTAGGCGGCACTTCCTTCTCCTTTCCCTCTACCAGTCTATTTCTGCTTTTTCTCCCAGGTTTTCCAAGTTCTTCCCCCTATTTCAATTATACTCTGTTTTCAATTTTCTTTTAATCAGTTTGCTCTATTAATATTAATTGTTCAATTTCTATTTGATTAGGTTAGTTAGAACTGCATGTGGTTATGTACCTAGGATGTGGTTAGAGGATTTAGGCCTGATAATTGCTCTGTTTTTGTTGTCTGCTTTGGTTGATTTTAAAATTGCTTTGCTGTTTGATGCTGATGTCGTTGTTCTGTTTTTACATGTTGTGATTTGATGCTATTTACTGGTATGCTGTTTAACTGCTGCAATGCTGATTTACGTTGTTTTAGTTTGCTTGATGTTGCTTGAGCCATATGATTTGGTTGCTTGTTTTGCTTGTCTGATGTGAGCTGAATTCTTATAGGTTATATTGCTTCTATATGTTTATCTGGGAACATCCAAATTATTGCCAAAATGCTGCCCAAAATTTTTGAAAACTGCCTGATGTTAACTTGCAGCTATGAATGGATTTGGCATCTCTTGATTTGAACCCATTTTTTCTCTCTCTTACCTTCTCTTTCTCTCTCTCTGTTTCTCTTCCGTCACCACCAGCACCGTCGCGTTCCTCCATTGCTGCCGGCGAGCCACATACAGCCACCACAAACTTCTTTCTTCTCCGTTCGCGCGTCTTCCTTTCACCTCGCCTTAACAAAAGAGAAGCTCCGCTTCTCTGCTTTGCACTTCACTGGGTCCAGTGCTGCTCTGTGACCGCCTTCTTTGCTCTGTGTTGCTCTTACTTTCTAGGTCACCACCATCTCTAGGCGGCACTTCCTTCTCCTTTCCCTCTACCAATCTATTTCTGCTTCTGCTCGCAGGTTTTCCAAGTTCTTCCCCCTGTTTCAATTATACTCTGTTTTCAATTTTCTTTTAATCAGTTTGCTCTATTAATATTAATTGTTCAATTTCTGTTTGATTAAGTTTGTTAGAACTGCATGTGGTTAGGTACCTAGGATGTGGTTAGAGGATTTAGGCCTGATAATTGCTCTGTTTTAGTTGTCTGAATTGGCTGATTTTAAAATTACTTTGGTGTTTGATGCTGATGTCATTGTTCTATTCTTATATGTTGTGATTTGATGCTATTTACTGGTATGCTGTTTAACTACTGCAATGCTGATTTAAGTTGTTTTAGTTTGCTTGATGTTGCCTAATCCATATGATTTGGTTGCTTGTTTTGCTTGTATGATGTGAGCTGAATTCTTATAGGTTATATTGTTGCTATATGTTTATCTGGGAACGTCCAAATTACTGCCAAAATGCTGCCCAAAATTTTTGAAAACTGCCTGATGTTAACTTGCAGCTATGAAAAGATTCGGCATCTCTTGATTCGAACCCATTTTACCCTATGCTAGGTTCAATTCATAAGCTAATTTGGCCTGCATTTCTGTTTTCATTTCGGTTCCCTTTCATGTATAGTGATGATTGACAGGATCAAGGAACTATTTGACGGATTGCTGTGTCAAATAGACCATTGGTTAGATATGTCAATATGAACCTTATTGTGTTTTCAACAGTACCGGTTTAAATCAAATCCTTTATGACTTCTTGGTTCAAGTTTAATTTTTAACTTTACTTAACCAATGAAGCGGTTTCCAGTATTTCACCATTTAATTTAAACTTGTCTTTTCTTGATGAAGGTTCTTACATTGTAATTGGTGCTCTCCACTGGTGTGAACTTTTTCACTCAAATCTATTTCAACTTCTTTCTAGTTACACCCAGTGCTAATCCTAATTCTTTCAACACCAATTGTTACAATTTTAGTGACCATGAACATTGATGATGACTTGCTTTTCTATTCTATGCTTTTATGCAATTTATATTTTATCATCAATGAGTTGCATCATTTCCATGAATGTGAGTGTTCTTGTTCCTTATGCTTTTTGAATTTCTCTTGGTTAAGCTCCATAATTGTCATGCCACTAATTTCTAACCGCTTTTCTAACTTTTGACTTAACTAACTCTTTAACTCTAATTTTTGGTTTCCACTTTAACCCTTTCACATTCTTTTGGGTATGACAATTATTGTTGCTTAACAAAAAAGCACTTTACTAGTATTGCATGAATTCTTGGTTTATGCCTCTGATTGATATCTGAATTCTATTTTCATGCATTCTAAGAATTCTTTTCTTTGACTCACATCATGAATATGTCTCAGTATCCTTTGTTATCTATTTTCTGTCTGTGCTTAATTCCTTGCTTTATACTCATATGCTTTGTTTAATTGTTTATATCCTGTGATTTCTATTTTTTCCAGGATGTCTGACAGAGGAAAAACAAAAGTTACCTCTCGAAAAAGGAAGAAATCTCAATGTTCCACTGCTTTTGTATTCTCCAGTTATGCCAAGATAACTCTTTCTGACAAGGAGAAAGCAGATTAGTTACTGCCCCTACCAACGCAGACAGGTTCCCTAATCTGTACTGTGAGCTCCGCCTTCCAACCTTTTAGCAGAGGCATCTCAACATAGAAAAGAAAATGGCTATCCCTGCTGATTTAAGGCATTCTATTGAGATTCATATTCAAGGGATGGGTTTATCTTTTGTGGATAGGGAGCTGGGCAGGGTGAACGAGTCATGGGTTCGTGATTGATGATTGGATTTTTGATGGTATAGAATTTCACAAATGAATTCTCGTTGCAAGTATAGTTTCTAAACCAATCAATAATCCTTTCATACAAAAAGTTGTTTGTCACTAGTACAAACCTCTAGAATTTATAAATCGAAGTATTAAACATTGGGTTGTTCTCCCTAGGAATTGTAATGAAGTGCCTTGTTATTGGTTATGAGTTATTTTTGGGGTTTTGATAAGAAACATGAAAGATAAATGGCAAGAAAATAAACTAATGGCTAGAAAGGTCTTGGCAAGATTTGGTGGTCAAGGATCTCTATCTCTATCACTAACCACAATATGAGAATTGGCAAGGATTAATCTCATTAAATCATCTTCTAACTAGTAGTAAAGGAAAGTTAAATGAGATATATCAATCCAAGTCCATAAGTCCTAACTCTCCACTAATTTGATTAGTGAGAACTAGAGTCAATGGCTCCCAATCATCAATTACTTGGACATTAGCAACTCAAGAAATCCTAAGTTACCTTTCCAAGCTAAGAGCACAACTCTAAAATCCTTCCATGCATTTTATCAAACACTTGGAAGGCAAACGAATGAAGCATAGTAAATCAGTCAACAAGAATAAAATCTAACAACAATTATTGTAAGAAATCAATGACAATAATTAAAAGAAACACAATTATTAGGAATTACCTCAAATTGAATTGAAAGAAAATAGAAGGAACAATAGTAGATCTACAACAAAGTACAAGAACAACATAAAGGAAATTACAACAAAAGAATAGAAGGATTGATGATTGCAACAACAAAGAATTGAGAGATAGAAGTAGAAGAAGATGAATCTAAATCTAGATCTAAGAACTAAACCTAATCCTAATCCTAATCCTAGAGAGAAGTGAGAGCTTCTCTCTCTAAAACTAACTCTAAACTAATCCTAATGAGTGTGAATGATTGAATATCCCTTTGCTCTTCAATCCTTGGCTTTAAATAGCATTTTTGGCACCAAAGTTGGTTGAAATTGGGCCCCACAACCCTTCTGAATTCACTGGCCACATTTTCATTAAACGATCATATACCAGCACCGATGCGTACGTGCACAGCACGCGTACGCGTCCATGGGGTAATTCGCAAGGTGCGCGTAAGCGCCTGGTGCGCGCGCGCTTCCATGGGTGAGTTCAATTCTTTGGATTTTCATGATCTTCTCCACTTTGTAGGCTTTCCTTTCACTCATTTGATCCTTCCCTAACCCTTTTCAACCTGAAACCACTTAACAAACAAGTCAAGGCATCTAGTGGAATCAAAGGTGAATTAAAATTAACTAATTTAAGGTCTAGAAAGCATGTTTTCACACTTAAGCACAAATTGGGAGACAATCATAAAACCATGCTATTTCATTGAATAAATGTGGGTAAAAGGTCATAAAATCCCTTAAAATCAATACAAGATAAACCCTACAAATGGGGTTTATCAACCTCCCCACACTTAAACCAAGCATGTCCTCATGCTTAAACCAAGAATGAAGTAAGGGTATGGCATTTATTCAATGAAAACTAACTAAATGCAATCTACTTATATGTAACTATCTAAATGAATGCAATTGCTTGGACAAAATAAATCAATTTCCAAGAAGCATACATGCACAAGGACCAAAGGTATTAACAACCATGCCAAACCACAATTGAATTGAGCTATTAAATATTTTTACAAACTTGCATGAAAGTAGATGATCAAAGGTGGAAACATGTAATTGAGCATCAAACCCTCACCGGATGTATTTGCACTCTATTCGCTCAAGTGTTTAGGGTTGATTCACTCAATTCTCCCCTAATCATGCTTTCCAAGATTTGTTTTTCTTCTAACAATCGACATATATTTCATGCATGCATACAATTATCATGAGGTCTTTCCTTTAGGTTGTAATGGGGTTAGGGTCAAGGTATGATGCATATATGGTTAAGTGAGCTTGAAATTTGAATATTTGATAAGCTTAAACTTCCCACCTAACCTATGACATTCTATACAATTTCAAAGCGAACCTAACTACCCATTCTTCTCACTTTTTCACATACTCATGTATCCCTTTTCATTTCACAACACTTATGCATTGATCTTTATTGGAATTTACTTTGGGGCATTTTGTCCCCTTTTTATTTCATTCTTTTTCTTCGTTTCTTTCTTTTTCTATTTTATTTTTTCTTTTCTTTTCCATATTATTTTTTCTTTTTCTTTTCTTTTTTTCACATTTATTTTTATTTTTTTTCATTCATCATTTTTTTTCTTTTATTTTTCTCATTTTTTTCTTTCTTTCAAGCTACATACAAGAATATCAATGCATAAGATCTATATATTTAATCAATACATGAGTATGCACCCAACTCCCAACATTTTCAATGAAATACAAAATATACCCTTTTTCCCAACCAATGTCCCAAGTTTTTCCACTCTTGAATGATACTCACACACACTAACCTAAACTAATCAGAGATCCAAATTAAGGACATTTATTATTTTTCGTTTTAAGGCTTGTAATGTGCTAAATTAAAGAACAAGTGGGTTAATCGTAGGCTCAAAGTTGGCTAACAATGGAAGATAAAAGGTAGGCTATTTGGGTAAGTGAGCTAAATGAAATGGTGGCTTCAATCATATAAATGCATAAATACACAAAATAATGGACATAAAGAATCAAACAAATCAAAGATTACAATCATAGGAAGAGAATAGTGCACACAAGAAGGAAAAATAAGTGGTTATAAGATGTAACCACACCATTAGGCTCAAATCTCACAAGCTTGTGTTCTTAACTCAAAAACACGATCCACAATATATATAATTCAAGTAAGTTCTATGAAAAGTTTTCACTCAAATCAATTGAGGTGCCCTATAGATAGAAATCTTGAAAATTTTTGTTATTTTGACTAAGCTTATTTTGTGTATGTATGCAAAAATAGAAAAAATGCAAATAAAAATCCTAAAAACCTAAAATGAAATGCAAAAGTATTGGGATTAGAAATTTGTCACCCAAAATTGCCGATCAGTCGGATGACCTCCCCACACTTAAAAGTTTGCACCGTCCTCAGTGCACTCAAAGATGAGCAAGGGGATACGACGACTTTCCGAATTGCCACCTTCAGCTGGTAGGTCAACCGGTGCTGCGTGTTCTTTGTCTTGCTTCCATTTTTTGCTTACGGTGCATCATTCATGAAAAATAGAAAATAACACCATAAGATGAGAAGATGTAAAAGCAAGGAAGCATATTGATGAGCGGATAATTTATACGCTTTTTGGCACTGTTTTTAGTATGTTTTTAGTACATTTTAGTTAGTTTTTAGTATGTTTTTATTAGTTTTTATTTAAAATTCACTTTTCTGGGCTTTACTATGAGTTTGTGTGTTTTTCTGTGATTTCAGGCAATTTCTAGCTGAAATTGAGGGACTTGAGCAAAAATCTGATTCAGAGGCTGAAAAAGGACTGCAGATGCTGTTGGATTCTGACCGCCCTACACTCGAAGTGGATTTTCTGGAGCTATAGAAGCCCAATTAGCGCGCTCTTAATCGCGTTGGAAATTAGACATCCTGGGCTTTCCAGCAATGTATAATAGTCCATACTTTGCCCGAGATTTGATGGCCCAAACCGGCGTTGCAAATCAGCTTCAGAATTCCCGGCGTTTAACGCCGGAACTGGCACAAAAATTGGAGTTAAACGCCCAAACAGGCACAAAAGCTGGCGTTTAACTCTAGAAAAAGTCTCTACACATGAAAGTTTCAATGCTCAGCCCAAGCACACACCAAGTGGACCCCGAAAGTGGATTTTTACGTCATTTACTCATTTCTGTATATCCTAGGTTACTAGTTCACTATAAATAGGATATTTTGACATTGTATCTTTACCTCATGACACATTACACATTTCTTATTGTATCTTCTACGGCATGAGTCTCTAAACTCCATGGTTGGGGGTGAGGAGCTCTGCTGTGTCTTGATGGATTAATGCAATTACTACTGTTTTTCATTCAATCACGCTTGCTTCCATTCTAAGATATCACTTGTTCCTCAACTTGATGAATGTGATGATCTGTGACACTCATCATCATTCTCACTTATGAACGTGTGCCTGACAACCACCTCCGTTCTACCTTAGATTGAGTGGATATCTCTTGGATCCCTTAATCGGAATCTTCGTGGTATAAGCTAGAATTGATGGTGGCATTCTTGAGAATCCGGAAGGTCTAAACCTTGTCTATGGTATTCTGAGTAGGATTCAAGGATTGAATGACTGTGACGAGCTTCAAACTCCTGAGGGCTGGGCGTTAGTGACAAACGCAAAAGAATCACTGGATTCTATTCCAACCTGATTGAGAACCGACAGATGATTAGCCGTGCTGTGATAGAGCGCGTTGAACATTTTCACTGAGAGGATGGGAGGTAGCCATTGACAACGGTGAAACCCTACATACAGCTTGCCATGGAAGGAGCCTTGCGTGCATGAAGAAGAAAACAGTGGGAAAGTAGAGGTTCAGAAGATAGAGCATCTCTAAAACCTCAACTTGTTCTCCGTTACTGCAAAACAAGTATCTATTTCATGTTCTTTTACTTTTCAAAATTAAACTTGAGAATTATTGATATCCTGACTAAGAGTTACAAGATAACCATAGCTTGCTTCAAGCCGACAATCTCCGTGGGATTGACCCTTACTCACGTAAGGTATTACTTGGACGACCCAGTGCACTTGCTGGTTAGTTGTGCGGAATTACAAAAGTGTGATTGTGATTTTGTGCACCAAGTTTTTGGCGCCGTTGCCGGGGATTGTTCGAGTTTGGACAACTGACGGTGTATCTTGTTGCTTAGATTAAGACTGTTTTATTTTTGTTGGTTTAGAGTCTTTTATTTGAGTTTAGTTTCATATTTTAAGTTTGGTGTCAATTGCATGTTTTTGTTTTCTTTTAATTTTTCGAATTTGCATGTTCTTAGTCCCTTCTTGATCTTTAAAAAATTCTAAGTTTGGTGTCTTCTTTGTGTTTTCCTTTAAATTTTCGAAAATTTGTGTTTGATTTTCTAAAAATTTTAAGTTTGGTGTCATTTTGTTGTTTTTCTCTTTCCTCATTTCAAAAATCAAATCTTTTTCAAAATAATTTTCAATCATATCTTTTTAATTGCTAACTCCAAAATCTTTTTAATTAATTAATTGATTTAGTTTTCAATTTGCTTTGATTTTATTTTCTTTTAGTTTTCAAAATTTTACTTTATTTTCTTTTCCATTTATTTTATTATTTTCGGTCAATTTTAATTAAAAACGAAAAAAATATATAATAATATCCACATCATCTCCCTTTCTCCATCATGGACCTAAGTGGAATTGAGCAGTCCAGAAGGACTCTGGGGTCATATGCTAACCCCATCACAGCTGCATATGGGAGTAGCATCTGTATACCTCCCATTAAAGCAAGCAGCTTTGAGCTAAACCCTCAACTCATTATCATGGTGCAGCAAAACTGCCAGTATTTCGGTCTTCCACAGGAAGAACCTACTGAGTTTCTGGCACAGTTCTTACAAATTGCTGACACAGTACGTGATAAAGAGGTAGATCAGGATGTCTACAGATTATTACTATTTCCATTTGCTGTAAAAGATCAAGCTAAGAGGTGGTTAAATAACCAACCCACAGCAAGCATAAAAACATGGAGACAGTTATCAGACAAATTTCTGAATCAATTTTACCCTCCAAAAAGGATGACATAGCTAAGGCTGGACATCCAAGGCTTTAAACAAGAGGATAATGAATCCCTTTATAATGCCTGGGAGAGGTACAGAGGTATGCTAAGAAAATGCCCCTCTGAAATATTTTCAGAGTGGGTACAGTTAGACATCTTCTATTATGGGCTCACAGAAAAAGCTCAGATGTCTTTAGACCACTCAGCTGGTGGATCTATACACATGCGGAAGACGATTGAAGAGGCTCAAGAGCTCATAGATACAGTTGCTAGAAATCAACATTTATACTCAAGCAGTGAGTCCTCTATAAAAGAAGAAGCTATGGCAGTAACTGCTGATCCTAACCCTCAAGAACAGATGGTTGAGCTTAATCAGCAATTGCTCATGATGACAAAACAGTTAGCAGAATTTAAAGAGATGCTCCAAGAAACTAAATTGTTAACAAGAATATGGAAGCACAATTAAATCAGACAAGACAGCAACTATCTAAACAGATAACAGAAGAATGCCAAGCTGTTAAATTAAGGAGTGGGAAAACATTGAATGTATCAACTCAAAGCAGCAGAAAGCTAAGAAAGGAACAACTGAAAGAGGATAACCAAATCACTATCCAAAATCCCTCTGAGGACAGTAAGAGCCCAGAGAGGAATACTTCTGGCGTTCACACGCCAGAAAGGGGTGAAAAGTTGGCATTAAACGCCCATCCCTGCCCAATTCTGGCGTTCAAACGCCAGCAAGGGGGAAAGTTGGCGTTAGACGCCCATTCCTCACCCAATCCTGGTGTTCAAACGCCAATGAGGAATCAGACACCTGAGAGTGCTGATAGTAACCCCTCTAAGAAGGCTTCTCCAACCACTTCTGTAGGAAATAAACCTGCAGCAACTAAGGTTGAAGAGTATAAAGCCAAGATGCCTTATCCTCAGAAACTCCGCCAAGCGGAACAGGATAAGCAATTTGCCCGCTTTGCAGACTATCTCAGAACTCATGAAATAAAGATTTCGTTTGCAAAAGCACTTGAGCAAATACCTTCTTATGCTAAGTTCATGAAAGAGATCTTAAGTCATAAGAAGGATTGGAGAGAAACTGAAAAAGTGTTTCTCACTGAAGAATGCAGTGCAGTCATTTTGAAGAGCTTATCAGAGAAGCTTCAAGATCCAGGAAGCTTTATGATACCATGCACATTAGAAGGTGCTTGTACCAAGACAGCCCTATGTGACCTTGGAGCAAGTATCAATCTAATACCCGCATCCACTATCAGAAAGCTTGGGCTGACTGAAGAAGTCAAACCAACCCGGATATGCCTCCAACTTGCTGATGGCTCCATTAAACACCCATCAGGCATAATTGAGGACATGATTGTCAAGGTTGGGCCATTCGCCTTCCCAACTGACTTTGTAGTGCTGGAAATGGAGGAGCACAAGAGTGCAACTCTCATCCTAGGAAGACTCTTCCTAGCAACTGGACGAACTCTCATTGATGTACAAAAAGGGGAAGTGACCCTGAGAGTCAATGAGGATGAGTTCAAGTTGAATGCTGTCAAAGCTATGCAGCATCCAGACACATCAAATGACTGCATGAGCGCTGATATTATTGACTCTTTAGTGGAAGAGATCAATATGACTGAGAGTCTCGAATCAGAGCTAGAGGATATCTTTAAAGATGTTCAGCCTGACTTGGAGGAACCAGAGGAAATAAAAGAACCTCTGAAAATTCCTCAGGAAGGGGATAAGCCTCCTAAACCCGAGCTCAAGCCACTACCACCATCCCTGAAGTATGCATTTCTGGGAGAAGGTGACACTTTTCCAGTGATTATAAGCTCTGCTTTAAACTCACAGGAAGAGGAAGCACTAATTCAAGTGCTAAGGACACATAAGACAGCTCTTGGGTGGTCCATAAGTGATCTTAAAGGCATTAGCCTAGCAAGATGCATGCACAAGATCCTATTGGAATATAATGCCAAGCCAGTGGTTCAACCACAGAGGTGGCTAAATCCAGCCATGAAGGAGGTGGTGCAGAAAGAGGTCACTAAGTTACTAGAGGCTGGGATTATTTATCCTATTTCAGATAGCCCCTGGGTGAGCCCTGTCCAAGTTGTCCCCAAGAAGGGAGGCATGACAGTGGTTCATAATGAAAAAAATGAACTGGTTCCCACAAGAACAGTTATAGGATGGCGTATGTGTATTGACTACAGTAGGCTCAATATAGCCACCAGAAAGGATCATTTTCCTTTACCATTCATAGACCAGATGCTAGAGAGACTAGCAGGTCATGAATATTATTGCTTTTTGGATGGCTATTCTGGTTATAACCAAATTGCAGTAGATCCTCAGGACCAAGAGAAAACAGCATTTACATGTCCTTCTGGAGTATTTGCCTAAAGACGGATGCCTTTTGGTCTGTGCAATGCACCTGCAACCTTTCAGAGGTGCATGCTCTCTATCTTCTCAGATATGGTAGAGAAATTTCTGGAAGTCTTCATGGATGACTTTTTAGTATTTGGAGACTCATTCAACTCCTGCCTTAACCATCTAGCACATGTTCTGAAAGGATGCCAAGAGACCAACCTAGTTTTAAACTGGGAAAAATGTCACTTCATGGTGACTAAGGGGATTGTCCTTGGGCATAAAATTTCAAGCAAAGGAATAAAGGTGGATCAAGCAAAGATAGAGGTAATTGAAAAATTACCACCACCTGCCAATGTTAAGGCAATCAGAAGCTTTCTGGGACATGCAGGATTCTACAGAAGGCTTATAAAGGATTTTTCAAAAATTGCAAAACCTCTGAGTAACCTGCTAGCTGCTGACACACCATTTGTGTTTGACACACAGTGTCTGTAGGTATTTGAGACCCTGAAAGCCAAGCTCGTCACAACACCAGTCATCTCTGCACCAGACTGGACATTACCATTTGAACTAATGTGTGATGCCAGTGACCATGCCATTGGTGCAGTGTTGGGACAGAGGCATAACAAGCTTCTGCACGTCATTTATTATGCTAGCCGTGTTCTAAATGATGCATAGAAGAATTACACAACCACAGAAAAAGAGTTACTTGCAGTGGTTTATGCCATTGACAAGTTTAGATCCTACTTAATGGGGTCAAAAGTGATTGTGTACACTGACCATGCTGCTCTTAAATACTTACTCACAAAGCAGGATTCAAAACCCAAGCTCATAAGGTGGGTATTGCCTCTGCAAGAGTTTGATATAGAAATAAGAGACAGAAAAGGGACAGAGAACCAGGTAGCTGATCATCTGTCCCGAATTGAACCAGTAGCTGGGGCGTCCCTCCCTTCTACTGATATCTCTGAAACCTTTCCAGATGAGCAACTCTTTGCCATCCAGGAAGAACCATGGTTTGCAGATATTACAAATTATAAAGCTGTGAGGTTCATACCACATGAGTACAGTAGGGTGCAAAGAAAAAAAATTAATTTTAGATGCCAAGTACTACCTATGGAATGAGCCATATCTCTTTAAGAGATGTGCAGACGGAATAATCCGCAGCTGTGTACCTAGAGAGGAAGCACAAAGGATCTTGTGGCATTGCCATGGATCGTAGTATAGGGGACATTTTGGAGGTGAGCGAACAGCCACTAAGGTCCTCCAATGCGGATTCTACTGGCCTACTATCTATAGGGATGCCCGGGAGTTTGTGCGTAACTGTGACAGTTGCCAAAGAGCTGGTAACTTGCCTCATGGTTACGCCATGCCTCAACAAGGGATCCTAGAGATTAAATTATTTGATGTATGGGGAATTGACTTCATGGGTCCCTTCCCACCATCATACTCAAACACTTATATTCTAGTGGCAGTAGACTATGTGTCTAAATGGGTAGAAGCAATTGCCACACCCAATAATGATACCAAGACCGCACTGAAATTCCTGCAGAAACACATCTTCCGCAGGTTTGGTATTCCCAGAGTACTAATCAGTGATGGGAGAACTCATTTCTGCAATAAACACCTGTACTCTGCTATGGTCCGATATGGAATTAGCCACAAAGTAGCAACTCCGTATCACCCACAGACAAATGGGCAAGCTGAAGTCTCTAATAGAGAGCTAAAAAGAATCCTAGAACAGACTGTTATTGCCCGTAGAAAGGATTGGACAAAGAGCTTGGATGATGCTCTGTGGGCATATAGAACAACATACAAGACTCCTATAGGAACCTCTCCATACCAACTTGTGTATGGGAAGGCCTGTCATCTACCCGTGGAACTAGAACATAAAGCCTACTGGGCAACCAGATTCCTAAACCTGGATGCTAAGTTAGCTGGTGAAAAAAGATTGCTCCAGCTAAATGAGCTAGAGGAGTTCAGACTCAGTGCCTTTGAAAATGCAAAAATTTATAAGGAAAAGGCAAAGAAGTGGCATGACAAGAAATTGTCATCCAGAGTCTTTGAGCCAGGACAAAAAGTTCTGCTCTTCAACTCTAGGCTCAAATTATTCCCAGGAAAACTTAAATCCCAATGGAGGGGTCCGTATGTGGTTACAGGAGTGTCACCATATGGATATGTTGAGCTTCAGGATATTGATTCTGATAAAAAGTTCATTGTTAATGGACAGAGGATCAAACATTATCTTGAAAGCAATTTTGAGCAAGAATGCTCAAAACTGAGGCTTGAATGAATCTCAGTAAACGGTCCAGCTAAAGACAATAAAGAAGCGCTTGCTGGGAGGCAACCCAGTCATTAGCAGGTTATCTGTTCTATTTAATAAAAGTTTGATACATATTCTCAAAGGGCAATCATCAAAATTGAAGAAATTCACAGAGTTACAGAAGAATTCAGTGCAAAAAGCAGAGAAAAGGAACTTGCTGGCGAAAAAATGCCAGTAAGGGGTACTCTGGGCGTTAAACGCTAGAACGGATACCATTCTAGGCGTTTAACGCCAGTAAAGGTACCATTTTGGGCGTTAAACGCCAGAATGGGCACCATTCTGGGCGTTTAACGCCAGGTGTGCAGCATCCTGGGCGTTTAGCGAAACGCCCAGTGATAAAGGGGTTTCTGGCATTTAACGCCAGCCAGGGCACCTGGCTGGGCGTTAAACGCCCATAATGGCCAACATTTGGGCGTTAAACGCCAGAATGGATACCATTCTGGGCGTTTAACACCAGATAGGTGGGGGACAGAGATTTTGCTTTCCACTTCAAATTTTTTCAAACTTTCTTGTTTTGATCCATAATCTTCGGCATAAACACATTTCAAACTTTCATCATTCACCTTCAAATCTTAAAAATTAAAATCATTTTTCAAATCTCTTTCAAATCCTTTCCAAATCTGCTTCAAAAAACTCAAATATCTCTCAAATTCTTTCCATATCTTCTCAAATCTCCTTAAAAATTTTCGAAATCTCTCCCCCTCCCATATAAATATACGTTCGGCCATCCCCCTTTCCCCACCATTCAAATTTGCTCTCTTCCTCTCTCTCCTCTTTCTTTTCTTTTGCTTGAGGACAAGCAACCCTCTAAGTTTGGTGTGTTTTCCGTTATCACTAAGCTAAGGCTCATCAAGATCATGGCTCCCAAAGGAAAACAAACCAATTCTAGAGGCAAGAAAGAGAATGCTCCAAAGGATCTTTGGAGTCAAGAAAGGTTCTTAACCAAAGAACATGCAGACCATTACCACAAAATAATGGGTCTAAGGTTAGTGACCCCGGAAGTTAAATTCGATCTAAAAGAAGATGAATATCCGGAGATCCAAGAGCAAATTCGAAACAGAGGATGGGAAGTTCTAACCAACTCTGAGACAAAGGTTGGAAGAAACATGGTTCAAAAATTCTACTCAAATCTGTGGCTGACAGATAAGCAGAGAATGACTGGAACTGCTTTTCATACCTACAGAACCATGGTCAGAGGGAGAATTATTTACTTCCATCTGGACAAAATAAGAGAGGTCTTTAAATTGCCTCAACTGCAAGATGATCCTGAATCCTTTAATAGGAGAATGGTGAGAGCAAATAAGGGATTGGATCAAGTTCTAGAGGACATATGCCTCCCTGGAACTAAGTGGACAACCAATTCAAAAGGTGTCCCAAACCAACTCAAGATGGGAGATCTCAAACCAATTGCAAGAGGTTGGCTAGACTTCATTGGGTGTTCCATATTGCCCACTAGCAATCGTTCTGAGGTCACTATCAAGAGAGCAGTGATGATTCATTGCATTATGCTGGGAAAAGAAGTGGAGGTTCATCATCTGATTGCTTGTGAGATTTACATAATTGCAAACAAGAATTCTACTGAAGCCAAACTGGCTTACCCAACTTAATATCCTTGCTATATAAAGATGCTGGGGTGAGGATGGGAGTAGATGAATTCATCCCAATTGAACATCCAATCACCAAGAAGTCAATGGAAGGACAAATGCAAGATAATTCTGTCAAAAGGAGGGCGCAGGAGTTCCTCCCTGAACTCCCTGAAATTGACTACTGGACCCGCCTAGAAGCATCTGTTGCCAAGCTGCAAGAAGCTATGGAATAAATTAAGGAAGAACAGCAGAATCAAAACTGCATGCTCTGCAAATTGCTGAAGGAACAAGAGAAGCAAGGGCGTGAGCTACAGGAGCTGAAACACCAGAAGCTCTCCCTTGAAGGGTCAAATCCACTTCTCAAGATCAAGGTTGTTGAGTCCTAACTCTGTGATAACCTCTATCATTAGGAGTCTATTTTAGAGTCATTTAAATTTTTGTTTTCTATTACTATTAGTCTTATCTTATGTTTATCTTTGAGTCTTGTTTTTAATTCATGATTAAAAAAATTTAATGTCTTTGCCTTAAATCTATGAATGTCCTATGAATCCATCACCTCTCTTAAATGAAAAATGCTTTAATCACAAAAGAACAAGAAGTGCAGGATTTCGAATTCATCTCTAAAACTAGTTGAATTAGCTTAATGTGGTGACAATACTTTTTGTTTTCTGAATGAATGCTTGAACAGTGCATATGTCTTTTGAATTTGTTGATTAAAGAATGTTAAACTTGTTGGCTCTTGAAAGAATGATGGAAAAGGAGAAATGTTATTGAGGATCTGAAAAATCATCAAATTGATTCTTGAAGCAAGAAAAAAATCAGTGAATTAAAAAAAACGAAAAAAAAGAAAAAAGAGAGAGAGATAAAAAGTGATCCAAGGCAAAAAGAGTGTGCTTAAGAACCCTGGACACCTCTAATTGGGGACTCTAGCAAAGCTGAGTCACAATCTGAAAAGGTTTACCAAGTTATGTGTCTGTGGCATGTATGTATCCGGTGGTAATACTGGAAGACAGAGTGCTTTGGGCCACAGCCAAGACTCATAAAGTAACTGTGTTCAGGAATCATCATACTTAACTAGGAGAATCAATAACACTATCTGAATTCTGAGTTCCTATAGATGCCAATCATTCTAAACTTCAAAGGATAAAGTGAGATGCCAAAACTGTTCAGAGGCAAAAACCTACTAGTCCCGCTCATCTAATTGGAGCTAAGTTTCATTGATATTTTGGAGTCTATAGTATATTCTCTTCTTTTTATCCTATTTGATTTTTAGTTGCTTGGGGACAAGTGGTGCGCGAAATTGTGATCACTACAACTTCGCACAACTAACCAGCAAGTGCACTAGGTCGTCCAAGTAATACCTTACGCGAGTAAGGGTCGATCCCACGGAGATTGGTGGTATGAAGCAAGCTATGGTCACCTTGTAAATCTCAGTCAGGCAGACTCAAATGGGTATAGATGATGAATAAAGCATAAAGATAAAGATAGAGATACTTATGTAATTCATTGGTAGGAACTTCAGATAAGCGTGTGAAGACGCCTTCCCTTCCGTCTCTCTGCTTTCCTACTGCCTTCATCCAATCCTTCTTTCTCCTTTCCATGGCAAGCTCGTGTAGGGTTTCACTGTTGTCAGCAGCTACCTCCCATCCTCGCAGTGAAAGCTAATGCACACACTCTGTCACAGTGCTGCCAATCACCGGTGTGGTTCCCTCCCCTACCGGAATAGAATCACTCTTTTGCGTCTGTCACTAACGCCCAGTAGGTTACAGGTTTGAAGCACGTCACAGTCATTCAATCATTGAATCCTACTCAGAATACTACAGACAAGGTTTAGACCTTCCGGATTCTCTTGAATGCCGCCATCAGGTCCTGCCTATACCACGAAGATTCCGATTAAAGAATCCAAGAGATATTCACTAGAGCCTCGAATGCTTGTAGAACAGGAATGGTTGTCAGTCACCTTGTTCATGGGTGAGAATGGTGATGGGCGTCAATCATCACCTTCATCAGGTTGAAGAACAAGTGATATCTTGGACAAAGAACAAGCGGAATTGAATGGAAGAACAATAGTAATTGCATTAATACTCGAGGTACAGCAGAGCTCCACACCTTAATCTATGGTGTGTAGAAACTCCACCGTTGAAAATACATAAGTACAAAGTCTAGGCATGGCCGAATGGCCAGCCTCCCAAAGAGGGTTCAATCATCAAAACATGATCAAAAGATGAAAATACAATAGTAAAAGGTCCTACTTATAGAAAACTAGTAGCCTAAGGTGTACAAAGATGAGTAAATGACATAAAAATCCACTTCCGGGCCCACTTGGTGTGTGCTTGGGCTGAGCAATGAAGCATTTTTCGTGTAGAGACTCTTCTTGGCGTTTAACTCCAGCTTTTATGCCAGTTTGGGCGTTTAACTCCCAATTAGGTGCCAGTTCCGGCGTTTAACGCTGGGAATTCTGAGGGTGACTTTGAACGCTGGTTTGGGCCATCAAATCTTGGGCAAAGTATGGACTATCATATATTGCTGGAAAGCCCAGGATGTCTACTTTCCAACGCCGTTGAGAGCGCGCCAATTGGGCTTCTGTAGCTCCAGAAAATCCACTTCGAATGCAGGGAGGTCAGAATCCAACAGCATCTGCAGTCCTTTTCAGTCTCTGAATCAGATTTTTGCTCAGGTCCCTCAATTTCAGCCAGAAAATACCTGAAATCACAGAAAAACACACAAACTCATAGTAGAGTCCAGAAAAGTGAATTTTTAACTAAAAACTAATAAAAATATACTAAAAACTAACTAAATCCTACTGAAAACATACTAAAAACAATGCCAAAAAGTATACAAATTATCCGCTCATCACAACACCAAACTTAAATTGTTGCTTGTCCCCAAGCAACTGAAAATCAAATAAGATAAAAAGAAGAGAATATACTATAGACTCCAAATTATCAATGAAACTTAGCTCCAAATTAGATGAGCGGGACTAGTAGCTTTTTGCCTCCGAACAGTTTTGGCATCTCACTTTATCCTTTGAAATTCAGAATGATTGGCTTCTTTAGGAACTCAGAATCCAGATAGTGTTATTGATTCTCCTAGTTAAGTATGATGATTCTTGAACATAGCTTACTTATTGAGTCTTGGCTGTGGCCCAAAGCACTCTGTCTTCCAGTATTACCACCGGATACATACATGCCACAGACACATAATTGGGTGAACCTTTTCAGATTGTGACTCAGCTTTGCTAAAGTCCCCAATTAGAGGTGTCCAGGGTTCTTAAGCACACTCTTATTTGCCTTGGATCACAACTCTTATTATATATTTTTTCTTTTTTTCTTTTTTCTTTTTCTCTCTTTTTTTTTCGAATTTTTTTTTTTTTGCTTTTTCTTGTTTCAAGAATCATTTTTATGATTTTTCAGATCCTCAGTAACATGTCTCCTTTTTCATCATTTTTTCAAGAGCCAACAATTTTTACATTCATGAACCACAAATTCAAAAGACATATGCACTGTTTAAGCATACATTCAGAAAACAAAAAGTATTGTCACCACATCAAACTAATTAAGCTGGTTTTAAAGATGAATTTGAAATCCTGTACTTCTTGTTCCTTTGTGATAAAAACAGTTTTCTTTTAAGAAAGGTGATGGATTCATCAGACATTCATAACTTTAAGGCATAGACACTAAGACACTAATGACCATAAGACACAAACATGGATAAACATAAGCATGAAAATTTCGAAAAACAAGAAAATAAAGAACAAGGAGATTAAAGAACGGGTCCACCTCAGTGATGGCGGCTCTTTCTTCCTCTTGAAGATCCTATGGAGTGTTTGAGCTCCTCAATGTCTCTTCCTTGTCTTTGTTACTCCTCTCTCATGATTCTTTGATCTTCTCCAATTTCATGGAGGAGGATGGCATGTTCTTGGTGCTCCACCCTTAGTTGTCCCATGTTGGAACTTAATTTTCCTAGGGAGGTGTTAATTTGCTCCCAATCGTCTTGTGGAGGAGAGTGCATCCCTTGAGGTATCTCAGGGATTTCTTGATGAGAGGGGTCTCTTGTTTGCTCCATCTTCTTCTTAGTGATGGGCTTGAGGTCATGCCTTCTCAGTTGAACCGGCTTTGGATGCCATAAATGGTTATGGAAAAACAAAAAGCAATGCTTTTACCAAACCAAACTTAAAAGGTTTGCTCGTCCTCGAGCAAAAGAAGAAAGAAGAGAGTAGAAGAAGAAGAAATGGAGGAGAGGGAGATGGCTTTGTGGTTAGGCCAAAAGGGGAAGAAGTAGTGGTTTGAATTTGGATGGTGAGGTAAGTGGGGTTTTATGGAGGTGAGTGGTGAAGAGAAAGATGGGATTTGATAGGTGAGGGGTTTGTGGGGATCCTGTGGGGTCCACAGATCCTTAGGTGTCAAGGAAAAGTCATCCCTGCACCAAATGGCATCAAAAATCACGTTTTGAGCCAATTCTGGCGTTAAACGCCGGGCTGGTGCCCATTTCTGGCGTTTAACGCCAGGTTCTTGCCCTTTCCTGGCGTTTAACGCCAGTCTGGTGCCCCTTTCTGGCGTTAAACGCCCAGAATGGTGCCAGACTGGGCGTTAAACGCCCAACTGCTAGGCTTACTGGCGTTTAAACGCCAGCAGCATCTTCCTCCAGGGTGTGCTGTTTTTCTTCCTGTTTTTCATTCTGTTTTTGCTTTTTTCATTAATTTTGTGACTTCTTATGATCATCAACCTACAAAAAAGATAAAATAACAAAAGAAAATAATTAATTATAAAACATTGGGTTGCCTCCCAACAAGCGCTTCTTTATTGTCACTAGCTTGACAGAGGACTCTCATGGAGCCTCAGAAATGCTCAGAACCGTGTTGGAACTTCCCAACGCCAAACTTAGAGTTTGAGTGTGGGGTTTCAACACCAAACTTAGAATTTGGTTGTGGCCTCCCAACACCAAACTTAGAGTTTGACTGTGGGGGCACTGTTTGGCTCTGTTTTGAGAGAAGCTCTTCATGCTTCCTCTCCATGATGACAGAGGGATATCCTTGGGCCTTAAACACCAAGGACTCTTCATTCACTTGAATGATCAGCTCTCCTCTATCAACATCAATCACAGCCTTTGCTGTGGCTAGGAAGGGTCTGCCAAGGATGATGGATTCATCCATGCATTTCCCAGTCTCTAGGACTATGAAATCAGTAGGGATGTAATGGTCTTCAACCTTGACCAGAACATCCTCTACAAGTCCATAGGCTTGTTTTCTTGAGTTGTCTGCCATCTCTAGTGAGATTTTTGCAGCTTGTACCTCATAGATCCCTAATTTCTCCATTACAGAGAGGGGCATGAGGTTTACACTTGATCCTAAGTCACACAAGGCCTTCTTGAAGGTCATGGTGCCTATGGTACAAGGTATAGAAAACTTCCCAGGGTCCTGCCTCTTTTGAGGCAATTGCTGCCTAGACAAGTTATCCAGTTCTTTGGTGAGCAAAGGGGGTTCATCCTCCCAAGTCTCATTTCCAAATAACTTGTCAGTTAGCTTCATGATTGCTCCAAGGTATTTAGCAACTTGCTCTTCAGTGACATACTCATCCTCTTCAGAAGAAGAATACTCATCAGAGCTCATGAATGGCAGAAGTAATTCCAATGGAATCTCTATGGTCTCATTTTGAGCCTCAGATTCCCATGGTTCCTCATTGGGGAACTCATTGGAGGCCAGTGGACGCCCAGTGAGGCCTTCCTCAGTGGCGTTCACTGCCTCTTCTTCCTCCCAAAATTCGGCCATATTGATGGCCTTGCACTCTCCTTTTGGATTTTCTTCAGTGTTGCTTGGGAGAGTGCTTGGAGGAAGTTCAGTAATTTTCTTGTTCAGCTGATCCACTTGTCCTTCCAAGTTTCTAATGGAAGACCTTGTTTCAGTCATGAAACTTTGAGTGGTTTTGATTAGATCAGAGACCATGGTTGCTAAGTCAGAGGGGTTCTGCTTAGAATTCTCTGTCTGTTGCTGAGAAGATGATGGAAAAGGCTTGCCATTGCTAAACCTGTTTCTTCCACCATTATTGTTGTTGAAACCTTGTTGAGGTCTCTCTTGATTCTTCCATGAGAAATTTGGGTGATTTCTCCATGAAGAATTATAGGTGTTTCCATAGGGTTCTCCTAGGTAATTCACCTCTTCCATTGAAGGGTTCTCAGGATCATAAGCTTCTTCCTCAGATGAAGCTTCCTTAGTACTGCTTGGTGCATTTTGCATTCCAGACAGACTTTGAGAAATCATATTGACTTGTTGAGTCAATATTTTGTTCTGAGCCAATATGGCATTCAGAGTGTCAATCTCAAGAACTCCTTTCTTCTGACTAGTCCCATTGTTCACAGGATTCCTTTCAGAAGTGTACATGAATTGGTTATTTGCAACCTTTTCAATTAGCTCTTGAGCTTCTGTAGGCGTCTTCTTCAGATGAAGAGATCCTCCAGCAGAGCTATCCAAAGATATCTTGGATAGTTCAGAGAGACCATCATAGAAAATACCTATGATGCTCCATTCAGAAAGCATGTCAGACGGACATTTTCTGATTAATTGTTTGTATCTTTCCCAAGCTTCATAGAGAGATTCACCATCCTTCTGTCTGAAGGTTTGGACTTCCACTCTAAGCTTACTCAATTTTTGAGGTGGAAAGAACTTTGCCAAGAAGGCATTGACTAGCTTTTCCCATGAGTCCAGGCTTTCTTTAGGTTGTGAATCCAACCATATCCTAGCTCTGTCTCTTACAGCAAAAGGGAATAGCATCAGTCTATAGACCTCAGGGTCTACCCCATTGGTCTTGACTGTGTCACAGATTTGCAAGAATTCAGCTAAGAACTGATGAGGATCTTCCATTGGAAGTCCATGGAACTTGCAATTCTGTTGCATTAGAGAAACTAATTGAGGCTTAAGCTCAAAGTTGTTTGCTCCAATGGCAGGGATAGAGATGCTTCTCCCATAAAAGTCGGGAGTAGGTGCAGTAAAGTCACCCAGCACCTTCCTTGCTTTGTTGGCATTGTTGTTATTTTCGGCTGCCATGGGTTCTCCTTCTTTGAAGAATTCGGTCAGGTCCTCAATAAAGAGTTGTGCCTTAGCTTCTCTTAGCTTCCGCTTCAAGGTCCTTTCAGGTTCAGGGTCAGCTTCAACAAGAATGCCTTTGTCTTTGTTCCTGCTCATATGAAAGAGAAGAGAACAAGAAAATATGGAATCCTCTATGTCACAGTATAGAGATTCCTTAAGGTGTCAGAGGAAAACAAGAATGGAAGACAGAGGTAGAAAATTCGAACTTATCAAAGAAGATGGAGTTCGAATTTTGCATTAAGGGATAGTGTTAGTCCATAAATAGAAGGATGTGAGAAGAAGGGAAGTAATTTTCGAAAATTAAGTAAAAGATTTTGAAAAATTTTTGAAAAATACTAATTGATTTTTGAAAATAAGAGTGGGAAAGAAATCAAGTGATTTTTGAAAAAGACTTTGAAATTAGAAGTTAAAAAGATTTGATTGAAAACCATTTTGAAAAAGATGTGATTAAGAAGATATGATTGGTTTTAAAAAAAATGTGATTGAGAAAATATGATTTGAAAACAATTTTAAAAGATATGATTTGAAAACAATTTGAAAAGATATGATTTTAAAATAATTTTAAAAGGTATGATTAAAAAATTAATGACTTGCCTAACAAGAAAAGATATGATTCAAACATAAAACCTTTCTCAACAGAAAAGGCAAAAATGTTCAATCAAATCATTAATTATTAGTAAGTATCTTTGAAAAAGGAAAGAAATTGATTTTGAAAACATTTGATTGAAAAGATATGATTTGAAAAAGATTTGATTTTGAAAAACTTTGAAAACTTAAAAAAAATTGATTTTGAAAACAAAATCTTCCCCCTTTAGCCATCCTGGCGTTAAACGCCCAGAATGGTGCACATTCTGGCGTTTAACGCCCAAACTACTACCCTTTTGGGCGTTAAACGCCCAGCCAGGCACCCTGGCTGGCGTTTAAACGCCAGTCTGTCTTCTTCACTGGGCATTTTTGAATGCCCAGTTTTTTTCTGTGTGATTCCTCTGCAGTATGTTCTGAATCTTCAATTCTCTGTATTATTGACTTGAAAAGACACAAATTAAAAATATTTTTGGGTTTTTAATAATAAGGAATAATTAAAATGCAACTAAAATCAAATGCATGCAAGACACCAAACTTAGCAGTTTGTATACTACTGACACTAACAAGATGATAATGCACATGAGAAACAACAAAACACTCAAGTCAATAGAATTCAAAGATCAAAACAAGGAAATCATCAAGAACAACTTGAAGATTAATGAAGACACATGCATGAATTCGAAAAATGCAAGAAGAACAAAAACATGCAATTGACACCAAACTTAAAATGAGACACTAGACTTAGACAAGAAATATTTTTAGTTTTTATGATTTTGAAATTTTTTTTTTGGATTTTTCGAAAATTAAGTGAAAAAGGAAATAAAGGTATCAAAATTCTTAATGAGAATTCCAGGAATCATGCAATGTTAGTCTAAAACTTTAGTCTAAAGGAATTAGACATAGCTAGCTAAGCTTCAGCAGGACATTGCATTCAAGAGCTAAATTGATGATGATCAATCAGCTTTGGTGATGATAAGAACATCACATAGAAACACTAGAATTCATTCTTAAGAACTCTGAAGAAAAATAATACCTAATCTAAGCAACAAGATGAACCGTCAGTTGTCCATACACAAGAACAATCCCCGGCAACGGCGCCAAAAACTTGGTGCGCGAAATTGTGATCACTACAACTTCGCACAACTAACCAGCAAGTGCACTGGGTCGTCCAAGTAATACCTTACGCGAGTAAGGGTCGATCCCACGGAGATTGGTGGTATGAAGCAAGCTATGGTCACCTTGTAAATCTCAGTCAGGCAGACTCAAATGGGTATAGATGATGAATAAAGCATAAAGATAAAGATAGAGATACTTATGTAATTCATTGGTAGGAACTTCAGATAAGCGTGTGAAGACGCCTTCCCTTCCGTCTCTCTGCTTTCCTACTGCCTTCATCCAATCCTTCTTACTCCTTTCCATGGCAAGCTCGTGTAGGGTTTCACTGTTGTCAGCAGCTACCTCCCATCCTCGCAGTGAAAGCTAATGCACACACTCTGTCACAGTGCTGCCAATCACCGGTGTGGTTCCCTCCCCTACCAGAATAGAATCACTCTTTTGCGTCTGTCACTAACGCCCAGTAGGTTACAGGTTTGAAGCACGTCACAGTCATTCAATCATTGAATCCTACTCAGAATACCACAGACAAGGTTTAGACCTTCCGGATTCTCTTGAATGCCGCCATCAGGTCCTGCCTATACCACGAAGATTCCGATTAAAGAATCCAAGAGATATTCACTAGAGCCTCGAATGCTTGTAGAACAAGAATGGTTGTCAGTCACCTTGTTCATGGGTGAGAATGGTGATGGGCGTCAATCATCACCTTCATCAGGTTGAAGAACAAGTGATATCTTGGACAAAGAACAAGCGGAATTGAATGGAAGAACAATAGTAATTGCATTAATACTCGAGGTACAGCAGAGCTCCACACCTTAATCTATGGTGTGTAGAAACTCCACCGTTGAAAATACATAAGTACAAAGTCTAGGCATGGCCGAATGGCCAGCCTCCCAAAGAGGGTTCAATCATCAAAACATGATCAAAAGATGAAAATACAATACTAAAAGGTCCTACTTATAGAAAACTAGTAGCCTAAGGTGTACAAAGATGAGTAAATGACATAAAAATCCACTTCCGGGCCCACTTGGTGTGTGCTTGGGCTGAGCAATGAAGCATTTTTCGTGTAGAGACTCTTCTTGGCGTTTAACTCCAGCCTTTATGCCAGTTTGGGCGTTTAACTCCCAATTAGGTGCCAGTTCCGGCGTTTAACGCTGGGAATTCTGAGGGTGACTTTGAACGCTGGTTTGGGCCATCAACTCTTGGGCAAAGTATGGACTATCATATATTGCTGGAAAGCCCAGGATGTCTACTCTCCAACGCCGTTGAGAGCGCGCCAATTGGGCGTCTGTAGCTCCAGAAAATCCACTTCGAATGCAGGGAGGTCAGAATCCAACAGCATCTGCAGTCCTTTTCAGTCTCTGAATCAGATTTTTGCTCAGGTCCCTCAATTTCAGCCAGAAAATACCTGAAATCACAGAAAAACACACAAACTCATAGTAGAGTCCAGAAAATTGAATTTTTAACTAAAAACTAATAAAAATATACTAAAAACTAACTAAATCCTACTGAAAACATACTAAAAACAATGCCAAAAAGTATACAAATTATCCGCTCATCACAACACCAAACTTAAATTGTTGCTTGTCCCCAAGCAACTGAAAATCAAATAAGATAAAAAGAAGAGAATATACTATAGACTCCAAATTATCAATGAAACTTAGCTCCAAATTAGATGAGCGGGACTAGTAGCTTTTTGCCTCCGAACAGTTTTGGCATCTCACTTTATCCTTTGAAATTCAGAATGATTGGCTTCTTTAGGAACTCAGAATCCAGATAGTGTTATTGATTCTCCTAGTTAAGTATGATGATTCTTGAACATAGCTTACTTATTGAGTCTTGGCTGTGGCCCAAAGCACTCTGTCTTCCAGTATTACCACCGGATACATACATGCCACAGACACATAATTGGGTGAACCTTTTCAGATTGTGACTCAGCTTTGCTAAAGTCCCCAATTAGAGGTGTCCAGGGTTCTTAAGCACACTCTTATTTGCCTTGGATCACAACTCTTATTATATATTTTTTTCTTTTTTTCTTTTTTCTTTTTCTCTCTTTTTTTTTCGAATTTTTTTTTTTTTGCTTTTTCTTGTTTCAAGAATCATTTTTATGATTTTTCAGATCCTCAGTAACATGTCTCCTTTTTCATCATTTTTTCAAGAGCCAACAATTTTTACATTCATGAACCACAAATTCAAAAGACATATGCACTGTTTAAGCATACATTCAGAAAACAAAAAGTATTGTCACCACATCAAACTAATTAAGCTGGTTTTAAAGATGAATTTGAAATCCTGTACTTCTTGTTCCTTTGTGATAAAAACAGTTTTCTTTTAAGAAAGGTGATGGATTCATCAGACATTCATAACTTTAAGGCATAGACACTAAGACACTAATGACCATAAGACACAAACATGGATAAACATAAGCATGAAAATTTCGAAAAACAAGAAAATAAAGAACAAGGAGATTAAAGAACGGGTCCACCTCAGTGATGGCGGCTCTTTCTTCCTCTTGAAGATCCTATGGAGTGTTTGAGCTCCTCAATGTCTCTTCCTTGTCTTTGTTACTCCTCTCTCATGATTCTTTGATCTTCTCCAATTTCATGGAGGAGGATGGCATGTTCTTGGTGCTCCACCCTTAGTTGTCCCATGTTGGAACTTAATTTTCCTAGGGAGGTGTTAATTTGCTCCCAATAGTCTTGTAGAGGAGAGTGCATCCCTTGAGGTATCTCAGGGATTTCTTGATGAGAGGGGTCTCTTGTTTGCTCCATCTTCTTCTTAGTGATGGGCTTGAGGTCATGCCTTCTCAGTTGAACCGGCTTTGGATGCCATAAATGGTTATGGAAAAACAAAAAGCAATGCTTTTACCAAACCAAACTTAAAAGGTTTGCTCGTCCTCGAGCAAAAGAAGAAAGAAGAGAGTAGAAGAAGAAGAAATGGAGGAGAGGGAGATGGCTTTGTGGTTAGGCCAAAAGGGGAAGAAGTAGTGGTTTGAATTTGGATGGTGAGGTAAGTGGGGTTTTATGGAGGTGAGTGGTGAAGAGAAAGATGGGATTTGATAGGTGAGGGGTTTGTGGGGATCCTGTGGGGTCCACAGATCCTTAGGTGTCAAGGAAAAGTCATCCCTGCACCAAATGGCATCAAAAATCACGTTTTGAGCCAATTCTGGCGTTAAACGCCGGGCTGGTGCCCATTTCTGGCGTTTAACGCCAGGTTCTTGCCCTTTCCTGGCGTTTAACGCCAGTCTGGTGCCCCTTTCTGGCGTTAAACGCCCAGAATGGTGCCAGACTGGGCGTTAAACGCCCAACTGCTAGGCTTACTGGTGTTTAAACGCCAGCAGCATCTTCCTCCAGGGTGTGCTGTTTTTCTTCCTGTTTTTCATTCTGTTTTTGCTTTTTTCATTAATTTTGTGACTTCTTATGATCATCAACCTACAAAAAAGATAAAATAACAAAAGAAAATAATTAATTATAAAACATTGGGTTGCCTCCCAACAAGCGCTTCTTTATTGTCACTAGCTTGACAGAGGACTCTCATGGAGCCTCAGAAATGCTCAGAACCGTGTTGGAACTTCCCAACGCCAAACTTAGAGTTTGAGTGTGGGGTTTCAACACCAAACTTAGAATTTGGTTGTGGCCTCCCAACACCAAACTTAGAGTTTGACTGTGGGGGCACTGTTTGGCTCTGTTTTGAGAGAAGCTCTTCATGCTTCCTCTCCATGATGACAGAGGGATATCCTTGGGCCTTAAACACCAAGGACTCTTCATTCACTTGAATGATCAGCTCTCCTCTATCAACATCAATCATAGCCTTTGCTGTGGCTAGGAAGGGTCTGCCAAGGATGATGGATTCATCCATGCATTTCCCAGTCTCTAGGACTATGAAATCAATAGGGATGTAATGGTCTTCAACCTTGACCAGAACATCCTCTACAAGTCCATAGGCTTGTTTTCTTGAGTTGTCTGCCATCTCTAGTGAGATTTTTGCAGCTTGTACCTCATAGATCCCTAATTTCTCCATTACAGAGAGGGGCATGAGGTTTACACTTGATCCTAAGTCACACAAGGCCTTCTTGAAGGTCATGGTGCCTATGGTACAAGGTATAGAAAACTTCCCAGGGTCCTGCCTCTTTTGAGGCAATTGCTGCCTAGACAAGTTATCCAGTTCTTTGGTGAGCAAAGGGGGTTCATCCTCCCAAGTCTCATTTCCAAATAACTTGTCAGTTAGCTTCATGATTGCTCCAAGGTATTTAGCAACTTGCTCTTCAGTGACATACTCATCCTCTTCAGAAGAAGAATACTCATCAGAGCTCATGAATGGCAGAAGTAATTCCAATGGAATCTCTATGGTCTCATTTTGAGCCTCAGATTCCCATGGTTCCTCATTGGGGAACTCATTGGAGGCCAGTGGACGCCCAGTGAGGCCTTCCTCAGTGGCGTTCACTGCCTCTTCTTCCTCCCAAAATTCGGCCATATTGATGGCCTTGCACTCTCCTTTTGGATTTTCTTCAGTGTTGCTTGGGAGAGTGCTTGGAGGAAGTTCAGTAATTTTCTTGTTCAGCTGATCCACTTGTCCTTCCAAGTTTCTAATGGAAGACCTTGTTTCAGTCATGAAACTTTGAGTGGTTTTGATTAGATCAGAGACCATGGTTGCTAAGTCAGAGGGGTTCTGCTTAGAATTCTCTGTCTGTTGCTGAGAAGATGATGGAAAAGGCTTGCCATTGCTAAACCTGTTTCTTCCACCATTATTGTTGTTGAAACCTTGTTGAGGTCTCTCTTGATTCTTCCATGAGAAATTTGGGTGATTTCTCCATGAAGAATTATAGGTGTTTCCATAGGGTTCTCCTAGGTAATTCACCTCTTCCATTGAAGGGTTCTCAGGATCATAAGCTTCTTCCTCAGATGAAGCTTCCTTAGTACTGCTTGGTGCATTTTGCATTCCAGACAGACTTTGAGAAATCATATTGACTTGTTGAGTCAATATTTTGTTCTGAGCCAATATGGCATTCAGAGTGTCAATCTCAAGAACTCCTTTCTTCTGACTAGTCCCATTGTTCACAGGATTCCTTTCAGAAGTGTACATGAATTGGTTATTTGCAACCTTTTCAATTAGCTCTTGAGCTTCTGTAGGCGTCTTCTTCAGATGAAGAGATCCTCCAGCAGAGCTATCCAAAGATATCTTGGATAGTTCAGAGAGACCATCATAGAAAATACCTATGATGCTCCATTCAGAAAGCATGTCAGACGGACATTTTCTGATTAATTGTTTGTATCTTTCCCAAGCTTCATAGAGAGATTCACCATCCTTCTGTCTGAAGGTTTGGACTTCCACTCTAAGCTTACTCAATTTTTGAGGTGGAAAGAACTTTGCCAAGAAGGCATTGACTAGCTTTTCCCATGAGTCCAGGCTTTCTTTAGGTTGTGAATCCAACCATATCCTAGCTCTGTCTCTTACAGCAAAAGGGAATAGCATCAGTCTATAGACCTCAGGGTCTACCCCATTGGTCTTGACTGTGTCACAGATTTGCAAGAATTCAGCTAAGAACTGATGAGGATCTTCCATTGGAAGTCCATGGAACTTGCAATTCTGTTGCATTAGAGAAACTAATTGAGGCTTAAGCTCAAAGTTGTTTGCTCCAATGGCAGGGATAGAGATGCTTCTCCCATAAAAGTCGGGAGTAGGTGCAGTAAAGTCACCCAGCACCTTCCTTGCTTTGTTGGCATTGTTGTTATTTTCGGCTGCCATGGGTTCTCCTTCTTTGAAGAATTCGGTCAGGTCCTCAATAAAGAGTTGTGCCTTAGCTTCTCTTAGCTTCCGCTTCAAGGTCCTTTCAGGTTCAGGGTCAGCTTCAACAAGAATGCCTTTGTCTTTGTTCCTGCTCATATGAAAGAGAAGAGAACAAGAAAATATGGAATCCTCTATGTCACAGTATAGAGATTCCTTAAGGTGTCAGAGGAAAAGAAGAATGGAAGACAGAGGTAGAAAATTCGAACTTATCAAAGAAGATGGAGTTCGAATTTTGCATTAAGGGATAGTGTTAGTCCATAAACAGAAGGATGTGAGAAGAAGGGAAGTAATTTTCGAAAATTAAGTAAAAGATTTTGAAAAATTTTTGAAAAATACTAATTGATTTTCGAAAATAAGAGTGGGAAAGAAATCAAGTGATTTTTGAAAAAGACTTTGAAATTAGAAGTTAAAAAGATTTGATTGAAAACCATTTTGAAAAAGATGTGATTAAGAAGATATGATTGGTTTTAAAAAAAATGTGATTGAGAAAATATGATTTGAAAACAATTTTAAAAGATATGATTTGAAAACAATTTGAAAAGATATGATTTTAAAATAATTTTAAAAGGTATGATTAAAAAATTAATGACTTGCCTAACAAGAAAAGATATGATTCAAACATAAAACCTTTCTCAACAGAAAAGGCAAAAATGTTCAATCAAATCATTAATTATTAGTAAGTATCTTTGAAAAAGGAAAGAAATTGATTTTGAAAACATTTGATTGAAAAGATATGATTTGAAAAAGATTTGATTTTGAAAAACTTTGAAAACTTAAAAAAAATTGATTTTGAAAACAAAATCTTCCCCCTTTAGCCATCCTGGCGTTAAACGCCCAGAATGGTGCACATTCTGGCGTTTAACGCCCAAACTACTACCCTTTTGGGCGTTAAACGCCCAGCCAGGCACCCTGGCTGGCGTTTAAACGCCAGTCTGTCTTCTTCACTGGGCATTTTTGAATGCCCAGTTTTTTTCTGTGTGATTCCTCTGTAGTATGTTCTGAATCTTCAATTCTCTGTATTATTGACTTGAAAAGACACAAATTAAAAATATTTTTGGGTTTTTAATAATAAGGAATAATTAAAATGCAACTAAAATCAAATGCATGCAAGACACCAAACTTAGCAGTTTGTATACTACTGACACTAACAAGATGATAATGCACATGAGAAACAACAAAACACTCAAGTCAATAGAATTCAAAGATCAAAACAAGGAAATCATCAAGAACAACTTGAAGATTAATGAAGACACATGCATGAATTCGAAAAATGCAAGAAGAACAAAAACATGCAATTGACACCAAACTTAAAATGAGACACTAGACTTAGACAAGAAATATTTTTAGTTTTTATGATTTTGAAATTTTTTTTTTGGATTTTTCGAAAATTAAGTGAAAAAGGAAATAAAGGTATCAAAATTCTTAATGAGAATTCCAGGAATCATGCAATGTTAGTCTAAAACTTTAGTCTAAAGGAATTAGACATAGCTAGCTAAGCTTCAGCAGGACATTGCATTCAAGAGCTAAATTGATGATGATCAATCAGCTTTGGTGATGATAAGAACATCACATAGAAACACTAGAATTCATTCTTAAGAACTCTGAAGAAAAATAATACCTAATCTAAGCAACAAGATGAACCGTCAGTTGTCCATACACAAGAACAATCCCCGGCAACGGCGCCAAAAACTTGGTGCGCGAAATTGTGATCACTACAACTTCGCACAACTAACCAGCAAGTGCACTGGGTCGTCCAAGTAATACCTTACGCGAGTAAGGGTCGATCCCACGGAGATTGGTGGTATGAAGCAAGCTATGGTCACCTTGTAAATCTCAGTCAGGCAGACTCAAATGGGTATAGATGATGAATAAAGCATAAAGATAAAGATAGAGATACTTATGTAATTCATTGGTAGGAACTTCAGATAAGCGTGTGAAGACGCCTTCCCTTCCGTCTCTCTGCTTTCCTACTGCCTTCATCCAATCCTTCTTACTCCTTTCCATGGCAAGCTCGTGTAGGGTTTCACTGTTGTCAGCAGCTACCTCCCATCCTCGCAGTGAAAGCTAATGCACACACTCTGTCACAGTGCTGCCAATCACCGGTGTGGTTCCCTCCCCTACCAGAATAGAATCACTCTTTTGCGTCTGTCACTAACGCCCAGTAGGTTACAGGTTTGAAGCACGTCACAGTCATTCAATCATTGAATCCTACTCAGAATACCACAGACAAGGTTTAGACCTTCCGGATTCTCTTGAATGCCGCCATCAGGTCCTGCCTATACCACGAAGATTCCGATTAAAGAATCCAAGAGATATTCACTAGAGCCTCGAATGCTTGTAGAACATGAATGGTTGTCAGTCACCTTGTTCATGGGTGAGAATGGTGATGGGCGTCAATCATCACCTTCATCAGGTTGAAGAACAAGTGATATCTTGGACAAAGAACAAGCGGAATTGAATGGAAGAACAATAGTAATTGCATTAATACTCGAGGTACAGCAGAGCTCCACACCTTAATCTATGGTGTGTAGAAACTCCACCGTTGAAAATACATAAGTACAAAGTCTAGGCATGGCCGAATGGCCAGCCTCCCAAAGAGGGTTCAATCATCAAAACATGATCAAAAGATGAAAATACAATAGTAAAAGGTCCTACTTATAGAAAACTAGTAGCCTAAGGTGTACAAAGATGAGTAAATGACATAAAAATCCACTTCCGGGCCCACTTGGTGTGTGCTTGGGCTGGGCAATGAAGCATTTTTCGTGTAGAGACTCTTCTTGGCGTTTAACTCCAGCTTTTATGCCAGTTTGGGCGTTTAACTCCCAATTAGGTGCCAGTTCCGGCGTTTAACGCTGGGAATTCTGAGGGTGACTTTGAACGCTGGTTTGGGCCATCAAATCTTGGGCAAAGTATGGACTATCATATATTGCTGGAAAGCCCAGGATGTCTACTCTCCAACGCCGTTGAGAGCGCGCCAATTGGGCTTCTGTAGCTCCAGAAAATCCACTTCGAATGCAGGGAGGTCAGAATCCAACAGCATCTGCAGTCCTTTTCAGTCTCTGAATCAGATTTTTGCTCAGGTCCCTCAATTTCAGCCAGAAAATACCTGAAATCACAGAAAAACACACAAACTCATAGTAGAGTCCAGAAAAGTGAATTTTTAACTAAAAACTAATAAAAATATACTAAAAACTAACTAAATCCTACTGAAAACATACTAAAAACAATGCCAAAAAGTATACAAATTATCCGCTCATCAACAAGCAACAATTTAAGTTTGGTGTTGTGATGAGCGGATAATTTATACGCTTTTTGGCACTGTTTTTAGTATGTTTTTAGTACATTTTAGTTAGTTTTTAGTATGTTTTTATTAGTTTTTATTTAAAATTTACTTTTCTAGGCTTTACTATGAGTTTGTGTGTTTTTCTGTGATTTCAGGTAATTTCTGGCTGAAATTGAGGGACCTGAGCAAAAATCTGATTCAGAGGCTAAAAAAGGACTGCATATGCTGTTGGATTCTGACCTCCCTGCACTCAAAGTGGATTTTCTAGAGCTACAAAAGCCCAATTAGCACGCTCTCAATTTCGTTGTAAAGTAGACATTTTGGGCTTTCCAGCAATGTACAATAGTCCATACTTTGCCCGAGATTTGATGGCCCAAACCGGCGTTGCAAATCAGCTTCAAAATTCCCGGTGTTTAACGCCGGAACTGGCACAAAAATTGGAGTTAAACGCCCAAACTGGCACAAAAGCTGGCGATTAACTCCAAAAAAAGTCTCTACACATGAAAGTTTCAATGCTCAGCCCAAGCACACACCAAGTGGACCCCGGAAGTGGATTTTTACGTTATTTACTCATTTCTGTATATCCTAGGTTACTAGTTCACTATAAATAGGATATTTTGACATTGTATCTTTACCTCATGACACATTACACGTTTCTTATTGTATCTTCTATGGCATGAGTCTCTAAACCCCATGGTTGGGGGTGAGGAGCTCTTCTGTGTCTTGATGGATTAATGCAATTACTACTGTTTTTCATTCAATCACGCTTGCTTCCATTCTAAGATATCACTTGTTCCTCAACTTGATGAATGTGATGATCCGTGACACTCATCATCATTCTCACCTATGAACGTGTGCCTGACAACCACCTCCGTTCTACCTTAGATTGAGTGGATATCTCTTGGATCCCTTAATCAGAATCTTCGTGGTATAAGCTAGAATTGATGGCGGCATTCTTGAGAATCCGGAAGGTCTAAACCTTGTCTGTGGTATTCTAAGTAGGATTCAAGGATTGAATGACTGTGACGAGCTTCAAACTCCTGAGGGCTGGGCGTTAGTGACAAACGCAAAAGAATCACTGGATTCTATTCCAACCTGATTGAGAACCGACAGATGATTAGCCGTGCTGTGACAGAGCGCGTTGAACATTTTCACTGAGAGGATGGGAGGTAGCCATTGACAATGGTGAAACCCTACATACAGCTTGCCATGGAAGGAGCCTTGCGTGCATGAAGAAGAAAACAGTGGGAAAGCAGAGGTTCAGAAGATAGAGCATCTCCAAAACCTCAACCTGTTCTCCATTACTGCAAAACAAGTATCTATTTCATGTTCTTTTACTTTTCACAATTAAACCTGAGAATTATTGATATCCTGACTAAGAGTTACAAGATAACCATAGCTTGCTTCAAGCGGACAATCTCCGTGCGATCGACCCTTACTCACGTAAGGTATTACTTGGACGACCCAGTGCACTTGCTGATTAGTTGTGCGGAATTACAAAAGTGTGATTGTGATTTCGTGCACCACATACATTGATGGAATGAGGTAAATCACTAGAATGAGGTGAGTGAATTAGTGTGACATTAGGAAATATTATGTATGTGAATTCTAAATTGCGCGGTTTAGAACACACATTAGCATAAAAGGGCGATGTCACAAAAGAAGCATGCACTTCACTTATCCTAGTGTGCTTGAGATGCTTTAAGTGAACTTGTAAGGTAAAACAAGCATTGAAGAGGCATGAAAGCATTCAAGCTAAAAGCATATGGATGCATATGAACAAGAAGCACAATGCATTAAGGTAAATGCACAACATCATCCATCAAGAGATTGACTAGGCAAGGAAAAGGATTCAAATCACATGGTGGCCAAATCATGCAATTTAAAAAGATTAAACATGCTTGAAGGCATTTCTCATCACTTGGTATTCTTAAAAGGTAAGCATGAAAAACTCAAAACCAAGTAGCAAAATATAACCTCAACAATAGAATCCAACAAAGATTATAAACATAGTGATGTTAAGATAACATCCCTTTTTAATACTCAGCAGCAATTAATGGTAAACAAGAATAGCAATCCAACACTTACAATGAAAAAGAGAAAATAAAATGAAAACTAACTAAAATTAACTAATCAACTAACTAACTAACTAATTAGTTAACTAAAATAAATGGTTATCAATGGTGTTTAGGAGTGTTGGATAAGGGGTAGAAGAAGGGAAGAAGAAAGTAGGAGGAAAAAAACGAAAAAAAGAGAAGAAAGAGAATGCTTGAAATAAGGGAATCTGCGCGTACGCACGCATGGCGTGCGCCCGCGGATGGTGGTGCAATGGATGCGACATGTACGCGTACACAGTGCGTCCGCATCGATGAGTTATTCCAAGAGTGGCGCGTACGTGGCATGTCCGCATACGCGCGAGTGGGTTTGTGCCAAAGGCACAACGTTGGTGCAGCGTGGCATAACTCTCTGGAAAATGTACCAGGAGGGCAGGTGGCACTATCGGCACGCGCACGCACGGGGCGCTTGCGCGTCAATCCGCAAGTAGCATCAAGGACGCATACGCGCTAGGTGCGCATACGCGCGGGTTGACTTGTGCCTCAGGCATGGTGCTGGCGCAATGTAGGCACAACTCTCAGGTCAATGTATGGAGGGATGAAATTTTTCAATCCACGCGTACGCGTACATGGCACGTTTGCGTGGGTGATTGAAAATGCTTAAGGCGCGCGTATGCGCCAGGTGTGCGCACGCGCGGGTTAGTGCTCTGTTTTTCAAAATTTTTCCAAGTTCTTTCACCAAACCAAGCCTTCCGAACCTCCAAACAGCTACCAAAACACCTTAAAACCTTATTTAACATACTATACTCCTAATTAAACTAAAAAAAATACAAAATCAAGCTAATTCCTACCAATATTCACAAAAGAGAAAATGAAAAGAATTTACCATGGTGGGGTGCCTCCCACCTAGCACTTTTATTTATTGTCCTTAAGTTGGACTTATGGGGAGCTCCTCTCAAGGTGGCTTGTGCTTGAATTCATCTTGGAACATCCACCAACGCTTGAGTCTCCAATAAGCTCCATTCTTCAAAATTAATATCTCCAAGCTTTGATGGAGTACTTCACAAACCATGGGCTCCCAAAGTTGATCCTCATGTGTTTCTCGATCCCACATTTTATTTTCACACCCGTCTTGAGGTTGATCATCATTAATCCATCCAGGTGGTAAGCAAGAGGAATTCTCAAGGTGATACCAAACTCTCCTTTTAGACCCATTCAATTGAGCACTAGCCCAACCCTTGCATCTAAGCCTTGAAGTATCAACCAAAATGAGGCTTGATTTACAACGCCATCCACTAAACATTCTTTTCTTACGCTTTATCCCACAAATCATCCTAAGTTGACCATCTGTTTCAAGCAAACCATACTCAAGTGGGACAATAAAGCTAATAGAAATGAGTTTTACCCACTCAAGTGAAGGAATATATGACAACCTAGGCAAAGAAGCTTCCAAGGATCTTGATAAGGCGTACTCAACTCCCGTCCTTCTTTTTCTAAGGACTTCCACCTCTTCACAAGATTTTTCAAATTCAATCTTTTGTTCGTCAATTCCATCTAACTCTTCTCCATCACTTAAATCATAAATGGGAGGTTGAGAGAAATCTACCTCCACATCGCTCTCTTCTTCATCGGGAGAAGGTTCTTCAAATTCAAAGGATTCACCACCACTAGGATTTGATGCTTGATCTTTATCTCCAAGGGAACTCAATTATTTCTCTATTCCTTTCAAGTCTTTATATGGGATATGCCTTGGAGGTTGTGCACATTCCTCCTCAACATTAACTTCAATCTTCTTGGAGGAGTTTTCTATAATTTTTGGTTCCCATGGAAGTTTCGCATCTCCTAAGTCTTCAACCACTTCTTCCTCTTCTTCAACAATCATAGGTTCCTCCAATTGTTCTAACACAAAGTATCATTCCTCCTTTTCCACCAGAGTTTCCAATCTCTCCTTCATGCTATGCTCTTCTTTTGATTCTCCACATGTAGCTATGGGAGTTCCTTGAGTGTCCAAAAGTTGGGATGCTAGCCGGTTTACCACCTCGTCCAAGGCGATCATGAATTGTTGCACATCCCTTTTCATCTCTTCTTGCCCTTGAACAAGAACACCAAGGATGTCATTGATGTGATATTTTACAACTCACACTACTAACCGGTAAGTGCACTGGGTCGTACCAAGTAATACCTTACGTGAGTAAGGGTCGATCCCACGAAGATTGATGGATTAAGCAACAATAGCGTTTGATAGGATTAGTTAGACAAGTAGAAGAGAGTGTTTTGGTATTCAAAAAGCATTAAACAGTAAATTAAGAATTTCAAAAAGCAAGCAGCAATGAGTTGGGAATAAAATATTTGAGAAAGCAGTTAAGGTTTCAGAGTTATCTATTTTTTCGGATTTATTTTTCTTACTAACTAATTTAATCCTGCAAGATTTAATTTCATGGCAAACTATATATGACTAGACCCTAATTCCTTAGACCTTCCTAGTCTCCTCTAAAATTCATTAACTGCCAATTCCTTGGTCAATTAAATCCAATTAGAAGGTAATGATTAAATTCTTAGTTTATATGCCAAAAGAATCCTAATTATCCAAAAATAAGGGGATTATATGTCATGTATCCCGTTAAATACAAACAATTAGAAATTTAGTATAATATGTTTTCAAGTTGTTGTTCAAGTAAAGAGCTTTTCCAAGTTTTACAAGAACTCAATTAGAACATGGGTCATACTTCCGTTCCACCCATATTCATAAAGTAAAGAATGAAAACAATTATTGAATATAAATCTAAACATGGATTAAATTAGAAAGATCAAACAAATAAATCCATACAAATAGACAGAGCTCCTAACCTTAACAATGAAGGATTAGTTACTCATGATTCAGAGAAGAAAACTAGGATTCTAGTAAAAAAAATGTGTGTCTAAATATACAGAGTTCCTATTTATAACTAATCCTAATAGATTTAAAATTTAATTATCTAAAAATAAAAATAATATCTTTTCCTAAAAGATAAGATTTGAATTTAAATTCGAATTAATTAACTACTCCGCGTCTTGTAACGTGGGGACCACTTGGCTTCACTGGATCTGCGCCTAACTTGGGTGCTAAAATGGGCCCAGAATTCACCCCTAAGCGTTTTCTGCGTTTTCTGCACGTGGGGCATGTCCCGCGTACGCATCGCTGGTCTTCTTTGCGAGTCACACGGACGCGTCGGTCACGCGCACGCGTCGTGGAGCAAATCTTCAAATCACGCGTACGCGTCAGTCACGCGTACGTGTCGCCATGGATGGCTCCAATTCACGCGCACGCGTCAGGCACGCATGCACGTCGCTCCTTGCAGCCATCTTCTTTAATTCTTGTGCTGCAGAAACTCCGTCAAATTCCGCCGAATGCTACCTAAAATAAATAAAATTGCCCATATCTCAAAATAGCATCCATAGTGGCTAAAATATAATTAATTCTTAATTAAACTCAGCAATTTTAGTGCAAATTCACTAGAAAAAGATAGACAAGATACTCACGCATCACAACACCAAACTTAAACTGTTGCTTGTCCTCAAGCAACCAAAACTAATATAAGCTTATGATGTGAAATTGCATGAGAATGAGAGTTCGATTAAGCTCGTGTCTCGTCTTATAGTGGGGTTTATAACTGTGATCCTGAATAGGTTTGGCATCTCACTCTCCTTTAAATCAGAAGGATGTCACTGTCGTTTGGAATTAGAATCCGGATAATATTATGAATTCTCTGATCTTTTATATTTCAGTTTAATCCTTGAACACAGCAAAATTGACTTTAATTTTTTTTCTTTGGTGCTTTACACCTTGAGCCTAGCCGTGACTTTAAATATTTTGTCTCAAGGATTACTTGATACAGAAACACCACAAGCACTTAACTGGGGGACTCTCTTTGAGTCCTGATTTTTCTTTGAGTTACTCCCAGACAGTTGTGCTCAAAGCCTTTGGCATACTCTGTTAAACGCACTTGGTCTCGACTCTAAGTGTTCTGTCTCAAGGATTAGTTGACACAATCACACCACAAGCATATGACTAGAGAAACAACTCTTTGAGCTTTTAATCATGTCTGACCTCCCTAGTCATTGATGCTCAGAGCCTTGGACCTTGCTTTTATTTATTAATTATTATCTATTTATTTTTCTTTTGCCGTTTCTTTTGCTTTAAGGATTAAATTTTTGTTTATTTCAGAGAAGTCATAATAGTTCTCTAAATTTCTGTTCCTTATACATCAACATCCCTTGATTCAAATTCAAATATGTACTGTTCATATCATGCATTCAAAAATCACAGAAAATACCACCACCTTTAAGTAAATCAGACTATTCTTAAAATTAACTCAATCTCTCATGCATTACATCACTTCTTTTTCTTTTCTTTTTAGATTCAAGTTCAGTGAGTGGTACATGAAACATCTTTTCAGCATTAATAGTAATTAAAAGAAAACTAAACTAGTCCTAGGACTCTAACTAATAAAGGATCATGCAACAAACAAAGCAAAATAGCAGAAAACCAGAACATAACATAGAAAAAGAGGGGAGGAATAAAAATGAAAGGAACTCAACCACCTTAGTTATCCTAGCGGTCACTTTATCCTTCAGGTTGTGTTCCTCAGTGAAGATGATTCGCCTCCCTTTTGGTGCCATAGGAATAAACAGAAAAGCTTTAAGCGAAGCGTCAACACCAAACTTAAATGTTTGCTTGTTCTCAAACTTAAATGAAAGAACAAGAGAGAATTAGGATTGGGAGAGGGGGAAAGAAAAGTGAAAACTGTGCGGCGAAGGCGACGCGTATGCGTGGGTCACGAATTTTCTTTAGGACGCATTCGCGTCAGGCACGCATTCGTATGCCATGGGTTTTGTGCGTTTCGCGCGAAGCCAGCCGCGCGCTCGCACAACTCTCTGTTCGTGTGGCTTGGGCACTATTATTTTCATACAACGCGTGCGCGTCAGGCACGCACTCGTGTGGATGGCCATATGTGCAGCTGTCGCGAATGCGCAAGTCATACGTCCGCGTCCTCTAACTTGTGCTTTTAGCATACTTCCTGCCCCAAGCCAGCACAACTCTCTATCCAAACACTCTTTTACGTCGAATTTGCAGGTCATGCATACGCGTCATTGACGCGCACGCGTGGATGGCGATATTTGCAAACGAGGCGCACGCATGAGGTACACGTATGCGTGGGTTGTTTGTGCTAAAGGCTTGGTTCCAGCGCCATTCCCGCTCAACTCTCTGTCAAATTTTATTTTTCACTCACACATGATCGACGCGTTCGTGTCAGTGACGCTTGTGCGTCGTATGCGCTTTTTTTATAAAGCTTGAGGTGTTCGGTTCCTGTGATAAAATAGCTGCATGATCAGAAAATTAGTAAGAACTCAATTAAAATCAAATAAGAAAATTACTACTACGAAAAATAAAAATAGCTAAGGATATGAAATTATCGGGTTGCCTCCCGACAAGCGCTTCTTTGAACTTACTTTGAACTTCTTTCTTGTGTCTCCATAATGTAGCTCAATATGCTCGAGAGTGAGGATTCTGATTACTGTATAAACCCATGCTGGGTTGTTGGTCAACACCATCTTCATTCCTAGGGAGAAACCTTTAGTGGGGATCTTTTTGTTTCTCCATCCTCTGGGTACTTTCTTCTTTTTGGGAACCTCCTCCTTGGTAGATGATGCATTCCCAACACCAAACTTAGGTTTGATGTCAGGAGAAATTTTATTGATTGTTGCCAAGGGAGGTTTAAGCTGCAAATTCTGCTGTGTATCATCAGGGGGTTTTTGAAGGTTTGGATCAATAAGCTCAGCCTGCATGCACCTCTCTTCTTCACCTGTTGGATGTATATATTTGAAGACATGAAAGACCAGTTGCTCATTATGCACTCTAAGCACTAATTCACCCACTTCTACATCAATCAGAGCTCTTCCAGTGGCTAGGAATGGTCTTCCTAGAATTATAGAGGCATTCTCATCCTCCCCCATGTCAAGAATCACAAAGTCTGCTGGGAGGAAGAACTTACCCACCTTGATCAGGATATTCTCCACTAATCCGTATGCAGGCTTCATAGATTTATCTGCCATATGTAATGCTATCTTTGTGGGTTGTGCCTCTTAGATTTGCAGCTTTTTCATCACAGATAAGGGCATTAGATTTATGCTTGCCCCCAGATCACATAGGACTTTTTCAAAGGTTGTGCTCCCAATGGTGCATGGAATTTGAAAGCTCCCTGGATTTGGCATCTTCCTTAGCAAATTATTCTGAATGACAGCACTACATTCTTTAGTCAGGACTACTGTCTCATCTCCCTTTAAACGCTTTTTCTTTGACAACAGCTCCTTCATGAACTTGACATAGATAGGCATTTGTTCCAAAACCTCAGTAAAAGGAATATTGATTTGTAACTTTCTGAAGATTTCCAAGAACTTTGAGAACCGCTTGTCCTTGGTCTCCTTTTGAAGTCTCTGAGGATATGGCATCTTAGGTTTGTACTCAAGAGCCTTTGGCAATGTAGGATGAGTGTCAAGAGAGTCTGGGAATGGATTGTCCGCACGCTTTGGAGGGGCGTGCTCTACTTCTTCCTTTTTCTCTTCTGGAGCTTCTTTTTCAACTAACTCTTCATTGACCTTGGTCTCAGAGCCAGCTACTTTACCACTTCTCAATTGAATAACCTTGCAATCTTCTCCTGGGTTCACCACTGTATCACCTTTAAATGTACTTGTAGACTTCTCCAGTATTTGCTTGCTCAGTTGGCCCACTAGCACCTCTAAATTTCTAATGGAGGCTCTGGTTTCCTGCATAACTTGGGCTTTTGTACTTGCCACTTGTCCACTTATCACGGAGATCGCCTTGCATTCCTCTCTTGGATTTGGAATTGTGTTACTAGGAAGGCTATTAGTGGTGCTCTGATCAATTTCATTAACTGTGGTGGCTATTTGACCCATTTGAGTCTCCAGGTTCTTGATGGATGCTCTGTTTTCCTGTCTAAAACTTGTCAATACTACTTCCAAATCATTGTTCTGTTGAAAACTGCCCTGAGAATTATTGTTAAAATTCTGAGGTCTCTGAGGTTGATCCCTCCATCCAAAATTTGGGTGATTTCTCCATCCCTAGTTGTAAGTCTTAGAATATGGATCATTGTTGGGATTCCTAGGACCACTCCCCATATAATTCACCTGTTCAGAAGAGGGTTGAGCATAATCATAATTATCATTTTGCATAAAGTTACCTGCCATGTCATAGGAGATTTCCTGTGGTGGATTTTGGGTGTTGATAGCTGAGACTTGCATGCCACCCATCTGTTGAGTAAGTAGATTTATTTGCTGAGACATCAGCTTGTTCTGAGCAAGAAGAGCATTAACAGCATCTACTTCCAACACGCCTCTTTTCTGAGGGGTTTCAGAATTCACAAGATTCCTGTTAGAGGAGTATAAATATTGGTTGCTTGCAACCAATTCTATAAGCTCAATAGTCTCCTCTGGTGTCTTCTTCTTGTACAATAAACCTCCTGCAGAATTGTCTAAGCACATCTTAGACATTTCACCCAAGCCTTCATAAAAGATATCTAGTTGAGTCCATTTGGAGAACATGTTTGGAGGGCATTGCCTAATCAGTAGCTTGTATCTCTCCCAAGCTTCATACAGAGTCTCACCATCCTTCTGCCTAAAGGTCTGAACATCCACCCTAAGCTTAGTCAGCTTCTTTGGTGGGAAAAATTTTGTGAGAAACTCAGTAACCATCTTGTTCTAAGTATCCAAACTCTCTTTGGATTGAGAATCTAGCCATAGCTTTGCTCCATCCCTTAGAGCAAATGGGAAGAGCATGAGTTTGTACACATCTGGGTTTACTCCATTTGTCTTCACAGTATCACAAATTTGCAGAAAACTAGAGATAAACTGATTTGGGTCTTCGTGGGGAAGACCGTGATACTGCAGTTTTGTTGCACCAGAGTGACCAGTTGAGGCTTCAACTCAAAGTTGTTCGCAGCAATAGGAGGTACCACAATGCTCTTTCCATACAGATCTGCAGTAGGAGCAGAGAAAGAGCCAAGTACTCTCCTTTGTTCATTCCCATTCGGGTTTGCCGCATTGGTATTATCAGTATTATTCGGATCTATAGTGGATTCTGCAGCCTTGTAAAGTCTTGCTTGTTGTAAACGCCGCCTGAAAGTCCTTTCAGGTTCAGGATCAAAGTCTAAAAGATGTTCTTTGTCTCTGTTCCTGCGCATAAACAAACAGAAAACAAGAAAGAATGGGAATCTCTATGTCAGAGTGTAAAAAATTCCCAGTGAGGTAATCTGTGTGAAATAATAAAATAAAAATATTAAATAAAATAAATAATAAATAGGTAACACCAAACTTAATTTCAGAAATTAAGAAAAATATTGGTGCTATTTATTTATTCAAAAATTTATTTATTTTTTCTTTTTTTAAAAATATTTTTAAAAATAGATTTTAAAAAAAAAAATAAAATGCCTAATCTAAGCAATCAAACAACTGATAGTTGTTAATCACAGTCAATCCCCGACAACGGTGCCAAAAACTTGATGTGATATTTTACAACCCACACTACTAACCGGCAAGTGCACCGGGTCATACCAAGTAATACCTTACGTGAGTAAGGGTCGATCCCACGAGGATTGATGGATTAAGTAACAATAGCGTTTGATAGGATTAGTTAGACAAGTAGAAGAGAGTGCTTTGGTATTCAAAAAGCATTAAATAGTAAATTAAGAATTTCAGAAAGCAAACAACAATGAGTTGGGAATAAAATATTTGAGAAAGCAGTTAAGGTTTTAGAGTTATCTATATTTTTGGATTTATTTTTCTTACTAACTAATTTAATCATGCAAGATTTAATTTCATGGCAAACTATATGTGACTAGACCCTAATTTCTTAGACCTTCCTAGTCTCTTCTAAAATTCATTAACTGCCAATTCCTTGGTCAATTAAATCCAATTAGAAGGTAATGATTAAATTCCTAGTTTATATGCCAAAAGAATCCTAATTATCCAAAAATAAGGGGATTATATGTCACGTATCCCGTTAAATACAAACAATTAGAAATTCAGTATAATATGCTTTCAAGCTGTTGTTCAAGTAAAGAGCTTTTCCAAGTTTTACAAGAACTCAATTAGAACATGGGTCATACTTCTATTCCACCCATATTTATAAAATAAAGAACGAAAACAATTATTGAAATATAAATCTAAACATGGATTAAATTAGAAAGATCAAACGAATAAATCCATACAAATAGACAGAGCTCCTAACCTTAATATTGAAGGATTAGTTACTCATGATTCAGAGAAGGAAACTAGGATTCTGGTAAAAAAAATGTGTGTCTAAATGTACAGAGTTCCTATTTATAACTAATCCTAATAGATTTAAAATCTAAAAGATAAGATTTGAATTTAAATTCGAATTAATTAACTACTCTGTGTCTTGTAACGTGGGGACCACTTGGCTTCACTGGATCTGCGCCAAACTTGGGTGCTAAAATGGGGCCCAGAATTTACCCCTAAGCGTTTTTTGCATTTTCTACACGTGGCGCATGTCAAGCATACGCGTCAGTCACACGTACGCGTCGCTGGTCTTCTTCGCAAGTCACGCAGACGCGTCGGTCATGCGCACGCGTCGTGGAACAAATCTTCAAATCACGCGTATGCGTCAGTCATGCGTATGAGTCGCCATGGATGCCTCCAATTCACGCGCACGCATCAGGCACGCGTGCGCGTCGCTCCTCACAGCCATCTCCTTTGATTCTTGTGCTGCAGAAACTCCGTCAAATTCCGCCGAATGCTACCTAAAATAAATAAAATTGCCCAAAACTCAAAATAGCATCCATAGTGGCTAAAATATAATTAATTCTTAATTAAACTCAGCAATTTAAGTGTAAATTCACTAGAAAAAGATAGACAAGATACTCACGCATCAGTCATCCATTGGAGGTTGGGGAGGATGGGAGGGTTCATTATTTTGGAGGGAGGGTTCATAATAAGAGGGTGGTTCATCATAATTAGGGTGTGGTGGTTCAACATTCTCCACTTTTTCCACTTGTTGCACAACATGCTCCATGGTTGCTTGAAATTGATTCAATGCTTCCTTAAGACAATCCCTTGACTCTTGTTCTGCTTGGATATCATGATTAGGATCATATGGCTCTTGGATTGATGGACATGAATATTCTTCTATGCGAGGTTGTGGTGGAAGGTAGAATTCATTTTGTGGTTGAAATTTTGTGTGCATTGGAGGTGGTTCATCTTGGTCATGGTATGGAGTTGGCTCTTGAAAGTGGTGATCTTGGGATAGTTCCATGTATGGTTCATATGGCTCAAAAGGTGGTTGGTATAAAGGATATGGATTAGGGTCATATGGAGGTGCTTGGTGGTAAGGAGCTTGTGAGTATGGTTGAGGGCTATGTCGAGGATATGGCTCATAGGCATATGGTGGTGGTTCTTGAAAGTCACAAGGGGATTTCCCATAGCCATTTGATTGGTATGCATCATAGAATGGTTCTTATTCATAGTGCATTGGTGGAGGTTGTTGCCATGAGGGTTGATCATATACATATGGCTCCTCCCACCTTTGAGTATCCCATCCTTGATGCATCTCTTTATTGTAATCTCCACTTCCTACAACATAGTTGTAATCACACTCATAGCCAAAGTGAGAAGTCATGATGAAAAGAGAAAAAAATCAAAAGCTAATAGAAAACAAGAGAACCAAAATTCTACAACTAGCAAATAAAGCAAAAAGCAAGATATTCACACTATTCACATATGTACAATAACCAATAACATAACACCATTGTAATTCCCCGGCAATGGTGCCATTTTGATGATTGAATTTTTGATGGTATAGAATTTCACAAATAAATTCTCGTTGCAGGTATAGTTTCTAAACTAATCAATAATCCTTTCATACAAAAAGTTGTTTGTCACTAGTACAAACCCCTAAAATTTATAAACCAAAGTATTGAACCTCGGGTCGTTCTTCCTAGGAATTGTAATGAAGTGCCTTGTTATTGGTTATGAGTTATTTTTGGGGTTTTGATAAGAAACACGAAAGATAAATGGCAAGGAAATAAACTAATGGCTAGAAAGGTCTTGGCAAGATTTGGTAGTCAAGGATCTCTATCCCTATCACTAACCATAATATGAGAATTGACAAGGATTAATCTCATTAAATCATCCTCTAACTAGTAGTAAAGGAAAGTTAAATGAGATATATCAATCCAAGTCCATAGGTCCTAACTCTCCACTAATTCGATTAGTGAGAACTAGAGTCAATGGCTCCCAATCATCAATTACTTGGACATTAGCGACTCAAGAAATCCTAAGTTACCTTTCCAAGCCAAGAGCACAAAATTCTACTCTAAAATCCTTCCAAGCATTTTATCAAACACTTGGAAGGCAAACAAATGAAGCATAGTAAATCAATCAACAAGAATAAAATCTAACAACAATTATTGTAAGAAATCAATGACAACAATTAAAAGAAACACAATTATTAGGAATTACCTAAAATTGAATTTAAAGAAAATATAAGGAACAATAGTAGATCTACAACAAAGTACAAGAACAACATAAAGAAAATTACAACAAAAGAATAGAAGGATTGATGATTGCAACAACAAAGAATTGAGAGATAGAAGTAGAAGAAGATGAATCTAAATCTAGATCTAAGAACTAAACCTAATCCTAATCCTAATCCTAGAGAGAAGTGAGAGCTTCTCTCTCTAAAACTAACTCTAAACTAATCCTAATGAGTGTGAATGATTGAATCTCCCTTTGCTCTTCAATCTTTGGCTTTAAATAGCATTTTTGGCACCAAAGTTGGTTGAGATTGGGCCCCACAACCCTTCTGAATTCACTGGCCACATTTTCATTAAAAGATCATATACCAGCACCGACGCATACGCGCACAGCATGCGTACGCGTCCATGGGGTAATTCGCAAGGTGCGCGTAAGCGCCTGGTGCGCGCACGCGTCCATGGGCGAGTTCAATTCTTTGGCTTTTCATGATCTTCTCCACTTTGTAGGCTTTCCTTTCACTCCTTTGATCCTTCCCTATCCCTTTTCCACCTAAAATCACTTAACAAACAAGTCAAGGCATCTAGTGGAATCAAAGGTGAATTAAAATTAACTAATTTATGGTCTAGAAAGCATATTTTCACACTTAAGCACAAATTGGGAGACAATCATGAAACCATGCTATTTCATTGAATAAATGTGGGTAAAAGGGCATAAAATCTCTTAAAATCAATACAAGATAAACCCTACAAATGGGATTTATCAGTGAGTTATGCTGCAATTTGTTTCGACCGACCCTTGACTCAGTTCACTGGAGAGGTGGATAGATTCTGATGATAGAGGTTGACATTGAGCAGGCACTCCACTGTCAGCCCAAAATTAGTGATAAAGATGCTTTTCAAAGGGCTGAGGAAGAGATGCACTGCCTTACTTATGATTATGATGCCTTGTGAAGTGTTATTGCACAGCCGGATGCCCCTTGGGAGATGGATGCCAATAAGACAAAACCTAAGGGGATGATGTTTGACTACTTGACGCGGGAGGCTCGGACATAGCAGCAGATTCTTGCTCACTATGTCATGCCGACCACGCACTTTACCGAGATTACAGTGGACATGCTCATTTTGATTGGGTGTATTATGGAGGGGAAAGAGCTGTACTTTCCCCTACTGATAAGGAAGTATATGTGACGAGCACATATGAGAGGCACAGTTCCATTCCCTACCTTGGTCACAGAGATGGCTCAGCGAGCTGGAGTTCCATGGTTGCCTGAGGATGAGTCGCCACCCCCGGTCCACAGAAAGGAGAAGACTATTCCGTGGGGGACTTGGGTGAGCGACACGCTACCAGTCTCGCGTCGCGCTCGAGCTTCTGCAGCAGTAACTCATAGGTCATCTTCCTCTTCAGTAGCAGCATCTGGCCCATCAGTATTTGGCCCATCAGCATATGGACCAGCAGCAGCACCAGCAGCACCAGCAGCACCACCAGTAGTGATGGTATTTTTGCGGAAAAACGAATTTCCAACACACAAATCCAACCGGCAAGTGTACCGGGTCGCATCAAGTAATAATAACTCACTTAGAGTGAGGTCGATCCCACAGGGATTGATGGATCAAGCAATTTTAGTGGGTGATTAGTTTAGTCAAGCTAACATTGAAGTGAATTTGGATGAAGTGTAACCAACAGAAAGTAAATAGCAAGGAAAATTAAAGTGCAGAAAGTAAAATTGCAAGTAACTTAAAGAACAAGAAAGTAAAATTACAAGAATCTTAAATGACAAGAAATGTAAATTGCATTAAATGTAAAGGGGAGTGGGTGCTAGAAATTAAAGAAATTAAACAAGAGAAAGTAAATTGCAACAAACAGAAGAACGAAAGCTGAATTGAATTGCAGTAGATCTTAAGCAAAAGAGTAAAATGCCTTGAAGAATTTAAAAACAGAAAAGCAATGCTTAATTTGCAGCAATTAAAAGGATGTTGAAGATCTCAGGAGTGGAAGAGACTAGAAAACAAGTCTAGATCTCAAGTCCTTCCTTGATCCAACAAGAGAAAAGTTACAGAAAATTAAAAGAATAGATTGCAGAAGGAGAAGAAGATTTAAAACAGCAAATGAAAATTGAGTTATGCAGTAAGAGAACAAGATGAATCTCAAATCAGGAATGAAACAGAATTCCTTCCTTCCCAATCCAAAATTCCAAAACAGCAATGAAAACTAAGAGAGAGAGCTCTCAAATCCTAACACTCCCTAGTGGAGCTAGCCTTTTCTGAAATGAGAATGATGCCCTTTATATAGGCTTCTTTTACAAAATGAAATTGAAATTAAAAACAAATTCACAAAAAATGAAATTCCTAATCTAGCTTCTTTGTGTGCCTTTGAGTCATGTTGAGTGGGCTTTTGCTTGCTTTGGATTTGAGGGAGAATGGGTCTTGGATGGCCTTGATTCAATTTGGTGAGGAATTAAATTTATATGAAATTGAATTTTTGGCCCATGATTATTTGCTCCCAGGAGGCTGCCCTGCCCTTGTGGAGGGCAGGGCAGAAAATGTTCGTGCGCCCTTGGTGTGTGCTTGTTGGTGAGAGTTGGTGCTGCAGGATGCTGCCCTGCCCTCGCGGAGGGCAGGGCAGAAAAAATTGGTGCGCCAGACTTGTGCCACGGTGCGCTGCTGGTGCTGCCAGATGATGCTGCGGTGCGCCAGAAGGGTGCCTTGGTGCGCCAGAATTGTGCACCAACAAAATGCTGCCCTGCCCTCGCGGAGGGCAGGGCAGTGTTTCCAAAAATGAAGCTCCGCGTTCGAGACTTGATGGATGCACACGCTACTTCTTTTCCTTGGTTTATTTTTGCTTATTTTTGCTCCTTAAAGATGCCTTTCGTTCCTGCCTCAATTTTACGCCAAATATGGATTTCTATATATCGTTGGAAAGCTCTGAATGTCAGCTTTCCAACGCAACTAGAAGCACATCAATTGGACGTCTGTAGCTCAAGTTATAGCCCTTTGAAGGAGGCATGGTCATGCTGTGAGCGCCCAGATTTTACCTTAGCGAAATTCTTGCTTCCAACCTCAATGTGCATCACGATTCTGCCCTGCCCTTGGCAAGAGCAGGGCAGTGTGCGTGCTGGCTGCTTCCTTCCTTGATTTGATCATGGGCCACGCTTTTAAAAGTGTGGCCTAATGCTCCAAAGTGTACCCCAACTTCAAAGTGTACCCCGAAGCTCTTTTTTTCTCCTTTTTTTGTGCTTCTTTGCTTCTTTTTCTTCTTATTTTCTACAAGATTTATAAAATTAAAATATCAAGAAAATATATCATTTAAGTACAAAAGCATTCAATATTTAAGCACAATTCATCAATTTCTTGTATGAAAAAGCATAGAAAAATAGGTATATGATGACATGTCATCACAACACCAAACTTAAACCTTGCTTGTCCCCAAGCAAGAAAAGAATCATGCAATAAAGATTGACAATCCAAGGTAAGAAGAGTAGCAAGTTAATGTTCATGGCAAGCTAGTTTTCTATGCATGCTACAATTACAAAAGAGATGTAAATGATTGATGCTTCTATCTAGCTTATTTTATGAAATCTTTTTCTTATAATTCTTCCTTGAAACAAGCTTTTGATTTTTTTTTTTAGCTTCTCCTTTTGGGTGCTTTGCCCCATGAGTAAATAACAAAGCTACGACTTCTAAATGCTTTGTTTTCAAGTATTACCACTTGATACATAAGCACCACAAGCATTTGAATTAGAGGACTTCATTAAGCTCATTTTTTTTCTTTTTTTTTTTGACTCTCTAATCATTGATGCTCAGAACCTTGAGCTTTGAGGGAGTGCTTTTGCACTTGAGCCTAGCCTTGACTTCTAAGTGTTTTGTTTTCAAGCATTTGGCTTGATACATAAACACCACAAGCACTTAGCAAATAAATTGCCATTGGTACTCAGAGCCTTCAGCTTTCTCATTCCTTCCCTTTTTCTTTTCTTGCTTTAATTGTATTTGCTTCTTCAAGGTTTTCATGATTTCAAAAGATTTCACAAAATGTACTAGACGAAAAACTTCGATTAAATAAAATCCAATGCAATTGAGCAACAATTAATCATACTAGCTTTCCAATACTTGTATGCACATGCTTAAAATCTTCTTTAATGCCTTGTTTGTTTATGATCATGATACTTTATTGCTTTTGAATTCACAAAGCTCAAGTTGGTAGTTATAATGCCACAGCACCATGTTTCAATCAAAATTCAAGCTATGCTTAGTCATACCACACATGCATACAGAGAATATAAAGACAATCATGCAATTTAAAGTGCTGGAAACAAAGGAGAGGAAAAGGAACTTTACAACCTTGTAGTTCATCTTCATTATTGTTGTCCTTTTTCTCCAATTCTTCCCTTTCCCTTGCCAACTTAGAGTGCTTGCTCATCCTCAAGCAACAATTAGAACAATGGCTATGGGGCTAAGATGGATCATGAATGTCTTACACAATGAAATGTTAGTAGCACATGTGTTTTAAGCAAGCAAAAATGAAAAATAACAATCAAGGCACAAGAGACAGCGACATTTGATTGCAAGCATAAGAAGGTGTGCACAATACTTTGCATAAAGAATAAGTGGCACACCAAACTTAGTGTGACACTTTCACTTGGAATTGATGCAAGTATCTAATAGATATTGGAACCAAATTTTGTTGCATAGCAACACCAAACTTAGAATGCAATCCTATGTCCACTTATTTGAATTAAAACCAAGCAAATGAAACTGTTATTTATTAATTACAATCACCAAGCTAAGAATCTGTCATTAATAAAGCTCTCTTGGTAATGTATTAACAAACACAGTGAATAAGCAAACTAAAATGAAAGCATTAAAAACAAAGAATTAACTAAAGTAAACAGAATAACAAAATATCAAACCAAAAGAAAATTAACACTGCAAAGACATTATGGTTATGCAGACAAGTGGTGTTGTTGAATGATTTGCATAGAAAAATAGGTGGCACACCAAACTTAGAATCTTGGTGTGTCACTTTCATTTTTTTGATTTGATGCAATCATCCAAAAAGATTGAAAACAATGTGTTGCACGGCAACACCAAACTTAGAATGTAACCATATGCCCATTTATTGAATTTAAACAAAGTAAAGAAAGAAAACAAAATAGAGAAGAGAAATTATACCTACGGTTGGGTTACCTCCCAACAAGTGCTCTTTTAGTGTCATTAGCTTGACATGTTGTTCTTCACTTTCTTCCTCTTCTTCCAGTTTGTTAAGAGGAATGACCTCAAAGGAGGAGAAGTTCCAGCTATTGGCCCTTTTCTTGGTTTCCTCTCAGCAAGCTTTCTTTTGAAATTGGCTTGATTGAGCTTGCTTGCTTGATCAGGGGGAGGATTGTTTGCAGTTGACCTTTTCTTGAATGTTGTCCTTGATATCTTGGTCACAATCCTCTTCTTGGTGTTTTTGTCAATTGCCTTCACTTCCTTGAGTCCAAGTCTTGGTGGTTGTGTATTTGTTGGAGTTTTGTCTTCATCAAGAGTTCCTTGCAGTGATGGTTCAATGACCCCTTCCTTCATGTGATTTTCTGCTTCACTTGAGTTTGACTTCTCTTGAGTGTCTTCCTCCCTTTCTTCTTCATGATTTTCCATTAATGCCTCTGGGAGGGAATCTTTATGTTTCATTGTCACCTCAAGTGGCTCTTGTGAATGTAAAAGTTTAGGATCAAATGCCTCCTCCACCTCATTTTTCATTAAAATTTTGCTTGACACAGAGGCTTCCTCATCTTGCCTTTTCACTTTCTTCGTTGCTCTCAACAATTGAGCTGTGTGCACTTCCATGTTTGTGAAGAAGTTCTCTTTTCTTTTCCAGAATTTCTTTTCCTCCTCCCAACATCTTTTGAGCATGGACTCAATCCTTGAGAGTCCTTGGCTTGTGGAAGTTTGTGTTGGTTGTGAGTCATGGGATGGATTTTGTGTTGAGGCATAGTTAATTGATGAAGAATTTTCAAATGAGAAACTGGGAAGTGAGGGTGGATAATTTTTCATGTGATTTGACTGCTCAGAATTTGCAGTTTCTTGGTGATACTCCCATCCACCATGAGGATAATGATATGAATTATTTTGTGGTGGTGGTTGGTATCCCTCATAATTCTCTTGCTCATCTTGGGGTTCTGAAGCAAACCTCCATGGATTGGAGTGCTCAGAATTTGTGTCTTCCTGGTGATATTCCCAACCATAATTAGAATACTGACTTGAATCATATTGTGATGGCGGGCAATATCCCATGAAGTTTGTTTGACTAAAAGATGAGGTGAACTCCATTTGAATTTTGCAAAACATAACACCATTGAAAATTGAAAGTCATGTCACAGAGACAGAATTTCTTAGTGAGGCAAAAACACAAACACCTTGGTTTCAACTTAGAACAGAGAACAAAAACAAAGAAAATGCTTGATCTAGACTTCTCACCCACTTAATCATTGTTGATCTAATCAATCCCCGGCAACGGCGCCAAAAACTTGATGGTATTTTTGCGGAAAAACGAATTTCCAACACACAAATCCAACCGGCAAGTGTACCGGGTCGCATCAAGTAATAATAACTCACTTAGAGTGAGGTCGATCCCACAGGGATTGATGGATCAAGCAATTTTAGTGGGTGATTAGTTTAGTCAAGCTAACATTGAAGTGAATTTGGCTGAAGTGTAACCAACAGAAAGTAAATAGCAAGGAAAATTAAAGTGCAGAAAGTAAAATTGCAAGTAACTTAAAGAACAAGAAAGTAAAATTGCAAGAATCTTAAATGACAAGAAATGTAAATTGCATTAAATGTAAAGGGGAGTGGGTGCTAGAAATTAAAGAAATTAAACAAGAGAAAGTAAATTGCAACAAACAGAAGAACTAAAGATGAATTGAATTGCAGTAGATCTTAAGCAAAAGAGTAAAATGCCTTGAAGAATTTAAAAACAGAAAAGCAATGCTTAATTTGCAGCAATTAAAAGGATGTTGAAGATCTCAGGAGTGGAAGAGACTAGAAAACAAGTCTAGATCTCAAGTCCTTCCTTGATCCAACAAGAGAAAAGTTACAGAAAATTAAAAGAATAGATTGCAGAAGGAGAAGAAGATTTAAAACAACAAATGAAAATTGAGTTATGCAGTAAGAGAACAAGATGAATCTCAAATCAGGAATGAAACATAATTCCTTCCTTCCCAATCCAAAATTCCAAAACAGCAATGAAAACTAAGAGAGAGAGAGCTCTCAAATCCTAACACTCCCTAGTGGAGCTAGCCTTTTCTGAAATGAGAATGATGCCCTTTATATAGGCTTCTTTTACAAAATGAAAATAAAATGAAATTGAAATTAAAAACAAATTCACAAAAAATGAAATTCCTAATCTAGCTTCTCTGTTTGCCTTTGAGTCATGTTGAGTGGGCTTTTGCTTGCTTTGGATTTGAGGGAGAATGGGTCTTGGATGGCCTTGATTCAATTTGGTGAGGAATTAAATTTATATGAAATTGAATTTTTGGCCCATGATTATTTGATCCCAGGAGGCTGCCCTGCCCTTGTGGAGGGCAGGGCAGAAAATGTTCGTGCGCCCTTGGTGCGTGCTTGTTGGTGAGAGTTGGTGCTGCAGGATGCTGCCCTGCCCTCGCGGAGGGCAGGGCAGAAAAAATTGGTGCGCCAGACTTGTGCCACGGTGCGCTGCTGGTGCTGCCAGATGATGCTGCGGTGCGCCAGAAGGGTGCCTTGGTGCACCAGAATTGTGCACCAACAAAATGCTGCCCTGCCCTCGCGGAGGGCAGGGCAGTGTTTCCAAAAATGAAGCTCCGCGTTCGAGACTTGATGGATGCACACGCTACTTCTTTTCCTTGGTTTATTTTTGCTTATTTTTGCTCCTTAAAGATGCCTTTCGTTCCTGCCTCAATTTTACGCCAAATATGGATTGCTATATATCGTTGGAAAGCTCTGAATGTCAGCTTTCCAACGCAACTAGAAGCACATCAATTGGACATTGGTAGCTCAAGTTATAGCCCTTTGAAGGAGGCATGGTCATGCTGTGAGCGCCCAGATTTTACCTTAGCGAAATTCTTGCTTCCAACCTCAATGTGCATCACGATTCTGCCCTGCCCTTGGCAAGAGCAGGGCAGTGTGCGTGCTGGCTGCTTCCTTCCTTGATTTGATCATGGGCCACGCCTTTAAAAGTGTACCCCAAAGCTCTTTTTTTCTCCTTTTTTTGTGCTTCTTTGCTTCTTTTTCTTCTTATTTTCTACAAGATTTATAAAATTAAAATATCAAGAAAATATATCATTTAAGTACAAAAGCATTCAATATTTAAGCACAATTCATCAATTTCTTGTATGAAAAAGCATAGAAAAATAGGTATATGATGACATGTCATCAAGTAGTACCACCACCACCAGCACCCCAGCCGATGTATCAACTGGTGCAGAGTCTCCTTGGATTCATGGAGTGGAGTGAACGTCGCACCAAGCAATGTTATCGATGCGTTACTCAGATGCTTGCATCGATAGGCCTCGTGATGCCCTCGGGTTCCGACACTTCTTCTGAGGAGGAGGAGGATCAGGAGGAGCATCCTCAGCAGGCTTAGGAGCCGGAGGCACCGACACAGACCCACGCTTCTGCAGAGACATTGCAGACTTCTGTGGAGCCACAGCCACAGCCTCAGCCAGTAGCGGACGTCGACCCACCTACCCAGTCCCAGCCACAGCATCGAGGACGATGCTTCATTTTAAGTGTGGGGAGGTGGTGCACGAAATTTTGATACACAATGGCGCCAACAACTTGGTCGCACAACTGTAATCTCACTTCTTTGTCACAACTTCGCACAACTAACCAGCAAGTGCACTGGGTCATCCAAGTAATAAACCTTACGTGAGTAAGGGTCGATCCCACGGAGATTGTCGGCTTGAAGCAAGCTATGGTCACCTTGTAAATCTCAGTCAGGCGGATTCAAATGGGTATGGAGTTTTCATAATTAAAAGATAAATAAAACATAAAGTAAAGATAGAGATACCTATGTAATTCATTAGTGAGAATTTCATATAAGTGCATAGAGATGCTTTGTTCCTGTTGAATCTCTGCCTTCCTACTGCCTTTATCCAATCCTTGATACTCCTTTCCATGGCAAGCTGTATGTTCGGGTTTCACCGGCGTCAATGGCTACCTCCCGTCCTTAGTGAAAATGGTCCAAATGCGCTGTCACCGAACGGCTAATCATCTGTCGGTTCTCGATCATGTTGGAATAGAATCTAGTGATCCTTTTGCGTCTGTCACTACGCCCAGCACTCGCGAGTTTGAAGCTCATCATAGTCATCCCTTCCCAGATCCTACTCGGAATACCACAGACAAGATTTAGACTTTCTGGATCTCAGGAATGGCTGCCAATAATTCTAGCTTATACCACGAAGACTCCGATCTTTCGAAATTGAGGCTAAGAGATACACACTCAATCTTAAGTAGAACAGAAGTGGTTGTCAGTCACGCGTTCATAGGTGAGAATGATGATGAGTGTCACGGATCATCACATTCATCAAGTTGAAGTGCGAGTGAATATCTTAGAAGAAGAATAAGCATGAATTAAATAGAAGAACAATAGTAATTGTATTAATACTCGAGGAACAACAGAGCTCCACACCTTAATCTATGGTGTGTAGAAACTCTACCGTTGAAAATATATAAGTGGTGAAGGTAGGCATGGCCGTGAGGCCAGCCCCCAATGTCTAAGAAAAACGTTCCAAAGATGTCAGATTCCAAAGATAAAAATACAATAGTAAAAGGTCCTATTTATAATGAAACTAGCTACTAGGGTTTACAGAAATAGGTAAATGATGCAGAAATCCACTTCTGGGCCCACTTGGTGTGTGCTTGGACTGAGCCTTGAGCTTTACACGTGTAGAGATCTCTCTTTGAGTTAAACGCCAGCTTTTATGCCAGTTTGGGCGTTTAACTCCAACTTTTATGCCAGTTCTGGCGTTTTGACTTCAGAATAGGGCAGAGAAGGGGCGTTTGAACGCCAGGTTTCTTTGTTAAAACTCGAGCAAAGTATGAACTATTATATATTGCTGGAAATCTCTGGATGTCTACTTTCCAGCAAAATTGAGAGCGTGCCATTTGGAGTTCTATAGCTCCAGAAAATTGACTTCGAGTGCAGGGAGGTCAGAATCCAACAGTATCTGCAGTCCTTTGTCAGCCTCTGAATCAGATTTTTGCTTAGGTCCCTCAATTTCAGCCAGAAAATACCTGAAAACACAGAAAAACACAAACTCATAGTAAAGTCCAGAAATGTGAATTTTGCATAAAAACTAATAAAAACATCCCAAAAAGTAGCTAGATCCTACTAAAAACTACCTAAAAATAATGCCAAAAAGCGTATAAATTATCCGCTCATCAGGAGGTCACTGTCATCGGCAGGATTTTCTATCTTGGGTGACCATTTTCAAACTTTTGTTTTATTTAGCTTTATTCGTCTTATTTTTAGTATTTGCACTTTACTGCACTTTTCGATTATTGTATATATTAGTTGTTTTGGATACTCTTGTTTTAACTTGTTGCATTTTGCACTTGGGTTGTATATATTTTATATTCTAACTGATTTGCACTTTTAGTTATTTAAGTTTATTGGTTTTGATTTGAAAAATTTGGATTATTGAGCTTAGTTGATCCCTTTTTACATAAGAGAACTTGGTTTGTTTGGAAAAGGGAATTAAACTAAGAAAATTTTTATTTTCTCAATCACAACATTGCATTTAGGATACATATAATAAGCTTAGTCAAAACAATGAATCTTTACAAGGAATTTATCTATAGGGCACCACCTCAAATGATTGAAATTTTTATGTTGGACTTGCATGAATTACACATTTTGTGGATCACGTTTTTGAGCTAAGAACACAAGCATGTGAGATTTTGAGCCTAATTGTGTGGTTACATTATATAACCACTTATTTCCATTCTTGTGTACATTATTCTCTTTCTATAATTGTAATCTTTGATTTGTTTAATTCTTTATGTCCATTATTACATGTATACATGCACTTATATGATTAAGGCCATTATTTCATGAATCTCACTTACCCAAATAGCCTACCTTTTACCTTCTATTGTTAACCAATTTTGAGCCTATGCTTGACCCAATTATTCTTTATTGTAGCACATTACAAGCCTAAAGTGAAAAACAATAAATGTCCCTAGTTTGGATCTTTGATTAGCTTAGGCTAGTGAGAGTGTTTATTATCTAAATTTGGAGAGATTTGGGAATATTGGTTGGGATAAATGATTGTTTTTGTATTTTGGTCAAAATTTTGGGAATTATGTACATACTCATGTGTTAATTAAATGTAAAACCATATGCATTGATGCTCTTGTATATATTTTATTTTGGAAAAAAAATGAGAAAAACAAAAAAATAAAATAAAAAGAAGAGAAATATAGAAAAAGAAAAAAATATGTATAAAAAAATGCAATAAAAAGGGGACAAAAATGCCCCAAAGTAAAGTAATAATATCAATACATACGAAATGTGAATTAAAGAGAATGCATGAGTATGTGAAAAAAAAGTGGGAATTATGGGTAGTTAGGTTTGTTTAGAATTATATAGGTTGTTATATAGGTTAGGTGGGAAGTTTAAGTTAATCAAAGATTCAAATCTCAAGCTCACTTAACCATATGCACCCTACCATGACCCTAGCCCCATTACAACCTTATGAAAAGACCTCATGATATTTGCATGCATGCTTGAAATAATTGTTGATTGTTAGATGAAAAACAAATCTTAGAAAGCATTATTAGGGGAGAATTGAGTGAATCAACCCCAAATACTTGAGTGACTAGAGCGGATACATATCCGGTGAGGGTTCGATTGCTCAATTACATATTTTCACCATGATCATCCCTTTTCTTGCAAGTTTGCAATTCTTTTTGATACTTCAATACAATTGTGGGTTTGATTTGATTTCTATTGTTTTAGCCCTTATGCTCATATATGTTTCCTTGGAAGTTGATTTGTTTTGACCAAACATTGGCATTCATAGAGATAGTTACATTTAGATAGGTTGCATATAGTTCATTTTCATTGAATAAATGTCATACCCCTTGTTTTTTTTCTTGATTTAGCATGAGGACATGCTACTGGTTTAGGTGGGGAGGTTGATAAACCCCAGTTTTAGGGTTTATCTTGCGTTGATTTGAGGAGATGTTATCATCTTTTCTCACATTTATCCAAGAAAATAGCATGGTTTCATTATTTTCTCCTAAATTATCTTTAGTCTGAAAACATGTTTTTTAGGCCCTTAACTTGCTAATTTTAATTCACCTTTGATTCCACTAGATGCCTTGATGTGTTTGCTAGCGAATTCAGGTTGAAAAATGCTAGGAATGGATCAAAGGAATGAAGAGAAAAGCATGCAAAGTGGAGAAATCATGAAAATCAAGGATTTAGGATGTACTCACCGACGCGTACGCGCAATAGATGCGCACGCATGGATGATGAAGTCGCATGGCGACGCGTACGCGTGACCCACGCATACGTGTCGATGCTCGCACGTGACTTCATTATAGTGAAAACGCTGGGGGTAATTTCTGAGCTTTCCAGGCCCAATTCCAATGGATACCAGAGGCTATTTAATGCAGAATTGAAGATTGGACAAAGGGGGGGAGCAGAGAGTTGAGTTTGCATCATGCTTTAGTTAGTTTCTAGAGTGAAAAGCTCTCTCTTCTCTCTAGAATTAGGTTAGATGTAGATTAGGATTTCTTAGATCTAGGTTTAATTCATGCTTTGATTTATTTTTCCTCTCTAATTTCTTGTTCTTCTACCTTTGCTTCTCTAGTTTAATATTTTACTTCTTGTAATTGTTTACTTTGTTGTTGATGCACTCTTGTTCCTTCTATTTCCCTTTTAATGCAACTTATGTTTGATTTCCTTTATTGTTGATTTGAGTTATTGTTGTTAATTCCTTGCAATTAGTAGTTGTAGATTTATATTTCTTGTAATCGTGTTTTACTTTCCTTTTTGTTCCTTCCAAGTGTTTGACAAAATACTTGGAAGGATGTTAGAGTAGATTTTTGTGTTCTTGGCTTGGGATGGTAACTTAGGTGAAATTGAGTTGCTAATGTCCAAGTCTCGATAATTGGTGTCGTTTGACTCTAGCTTTCCCTAAATTAATTAGTGAGAAAGTTAGGACTTATGGATTAGGATTGGTGTAGCTCATTTTACTTTCCTTTACTTGTTAGAGGATGACTTAATAGGATTAATCCTTGTAATTATCAAGTTGTGGTTAGTAATGAGGATCGAGATCCTTAACCATCAACCCTTGCCAAGACCTTTTTATCATTTGAATTTCATTTACTTCCTTGCAATTTACATTTCTTGTTCCTTACTCAAAACCCCAAAATATACAACTCATAACCAATAACAAGAACACTTCCCTGCAATTCTTTGAGAGACGACCCGAGGTTTAAATACTTCGATTTATTTTTATTGGGGTTTGTTACTTGTGACAACCAAATGTTTAATTGAGGATTTGTTTGTTGGTTTAGAACTATACTTGCAATGAGAGATTTCATTTGTGAAATTCTTTAACGACTGACAATTTTCTGTTTATCACAGTTCAGCCGAGGTATGGAGAGATTAGGGTCTTTGTGGTAAAGACTAGAAGCAAAGGCGCAGCATTCTCTGATACAGAAGATTCGAGCTTGTCTGTGGCGTTTTAAGTATGATCACTAAGGAGAATGGACTACAGGAGCTTCACCTTCAATTAGACTGGATCCGCACTAACCCTGGGGTTCAGATTTGGAGGAGCATTGACGACCTCTCAAGAAAGGTGTTGATCACATACAGCCTACCATAGAAGAAATCATTCACAGTTGGAGGAAATACTAAAACCAAATTAATTTAGAAGAACAAAGAATCTCTAAGACTTTAACCATCTTCATATCATTGCATTCACCATCAACTGAGTAACATTATCTTTATTTTACTTTTATGCGTTTTAAACAACCAACCAACTTTTCTATCTACCTGACTAAGATCTACAAGATAACCATAGCCTGCTTTAAATCATAATCCACGTGGGATCGGCCCTAACTCACTCAGGTATTACTTGGACGACCCAGTGCACTTGCTGGTTCAATTGTGCGAAGCTAAATTCCGTGCACCACGTGACATATAATTACATCATCTTTGGATTCTTAGGGTTTGTGTGGCTTATAAATCAGAATTTGAACTTAACCATCTAATACAATTGATTGATCAAGAAATTGATGGTTGGTTGGGTTAAAGGAGACTGAATTGCCTAGGAATAGAAATTTAATGACCTATGGTTTGCCACAAAATCAATCTTTGCATGATCAAAGTAGATAGCAATAAATGTTAATCCTGAAATTTGAATATCTCGAACACCTTAACTATCTTTATCATATTATTTTCTTAACCAATTTTAGTTTGCTTTTATTTTTTCTCTGTTTTTATGATATTTACTATTGAAACACTAAATTTTGATTGTCTGACTTGAATAATCAATTGACCATTGTTTGCTTAATACTTTAATCCTCGTGGGATCGATACTCACTCACGTTTATTACTTGGTACGACCCGATGTACTTTCCGATAAGTTGTGGTTAGAAATTTCACACCAAATGTTTGGCGCCGTTTCCCGGGATTAATTGTGAGTAACAAACTACAACTTGATTAATTACCTAGACTAGACATTTTTTTCTTTTTTCTGTTTCTCTTCTATTTCAAAGAAAAAATAAAAAATAATTCTTTCTATTCTTTTCTCTTTTCCTCTCTTTTTACCACATGATGCGTTTGATTCAGTTTTGTGTTTAGTACTGAAAAAAATAATGGAGAGAGATTACATGGGTTACTACTAACACTCAAAGAATGATTCATATTACTGTGGATGGAGGAACTATCCAGATTTTGGTTGGGATGTCAAGGCCAAGGAAACTTCAGTGTTCCATATTCCATTTATCAAGAACCATCATCTCTCTATTCATATCAAGAAACAAACTCTCTTTATTCTTATCAAGAACCATCATCTCCGGAGATGGCCTTAGAAATAGACTTAGCAGAACTCTCCAAAACACAATTAGCTTCATCCAGGAAATTAAGTCCTCCATTAAAAACTTGGCATTTGAAATGGGTCAATTAGTCAAACAGGTTGCCGAAAGGCCTACCAACACCTTCTCCAATGACACAATTCTCAACCCAAGAGCTTAAAGAGTGAAAAAGTGCTGAGCAAGGAGAATGAAGATCAAACTGAGGCTATAAAGGAGGAGTTAAAAATGCAAGAGCAAGACCAGGAGGCCCCTGTACCAAGTGAAATTCCAATGAAGAAGGAGGTAGTTGAGGAATACAAGAGAAGAAATGCAAGGTCCTACGGAAGAATGTGAGAAAATCAAGCAAAGGAGTTTATACTCTCGAGTGAATTAGAGAACTCTCCACCCTCACACATGGAAGAAGAGGAAGATGCGTAAATAAAGGAGGAAGCCATGCACACTCCATGCTTGCACACTCCAATAATTAAGGAGGAAGCCATACAAGTCCCTTCAACTCTATGCATGCAAGCTTCTGAGAAGAAAAATATGAATGCACCGGCCACATTTGAATTGAAGTCTTCTCCCCTAACACTTGAATATGCTTTCCTTGGTCTTAGTAAATTAGAAAGTTGTCTGGGTTACTTTTTGGTGGGTATATTTTTTCTCCTCATGTCTACTGAAGTCATTTCTCTTAACCAACTAGAAGAAGAGGAAGAAAATTCAAGAACCAACCGTCAAGCTAATAACGTTAAAGAAGCGCTTGTTGGGAGGTAACCCAATATTAGGTAATTTTTTTTCTTTTTTCTTTTTGCTTTACTTCATGTTGCATATGTATTTCATGGATTAAGTTTAGTGTTGCTACACTAACATGATGCTTGCATTTCACTGGGTACTTGGTCCAACCTCTCATTGATTGTGTCACACTAAGTTTGGTGTTTGACGGAGAATAAATGTCGGTAAAGAATTTCTCAATAAAATCACATTACAAGTATAGTTCTAAACTGACATACAATCCTCGGTCAACATTTAATTTGTTTGTCACTTAAGCAAACCCAATAAAAATAATTGAAGTATTTAAACCTCGGGTCGTCTCTCAAAGGAATTGCAGGGAAGTGTATTTATTATTGGTTATAGGAAAGTATTTTTGGGATTTTTGAATGATGAACAAGGAATGTAAATAACAAGAAAATAAACTAACAACTAAGAAAAGTCCTAGAAAGGGTTGAGAATTGGAATTCCTATCCTCATTATCATCGTCAATTGTGATGGTAATTGCCTTTTTCTCTCACTTAGTTAACCTCTAACAATTGAAGGAAAGTCAAGTAAGCAAAATCAACTAAAGCTCACAAGTCCTAATCAAAGACTAGATTTAGTGAAGTTCAAGCCAACTAGCAACTTTCAATCACCAATTAACAAGAGACTTTGATAATTCAAGAGTCTCCAAATTACTTAATCCAAGCCAAGAACACAAAAATCTATTTTAAAATTCAACCAAGTATTTTATCAAACCCTTGGAAGGCACAAAATAAAAACATAGAAAACTAACAAGAAATAGTAAAATCTAAGACTAACAATTGCAAGGAAACAATACTAACAAATTAAAGAAAGTGACAATAAACATAAAATACCTTAATTGGATTAAAAAAAAATTGGAATCAACCAGGAGTCATGAACAATAAAGCAACAAGGTAAAGGAAACAACATATAAAACTAAGAAAGCAAAGAGGTAATAACAAGGAATTAAAAGAAGAACTTCAATCAAGATAAGAAGTATAATCTAAACCTAGATGAAACTGAAAATAAAAGAAGAAACCCTAAACCTAGAGAGAGGAGAGAGCCTCTCTCTTTAGAATTCTACATTTAAAAACTAAAGTGTGTATGAAAGAATGATTTGAATGTGCTTCCGCTCCACTCTCCAGCCTCTTGTCTTCCTTTTCGGAGCTGAAACTGGGCCAAAAGCAGTCCAGAAATCACCCTCAGTGTTTTCACTTTATTGCATCACGTCACATTCGTCACGTGTACGCGTCATTTGAACTCTGCACTGGCCACACATACACGTCAGTCACGCTTACGCTTCAGCCATGCGTACTTGTCGACACCAGCTTCTCAAATATTTAATTCTTTGTGTTTCTTCCACTTTTGTATGATTTCTTTCCATCCTCTAAGCCTTTCCTACCCTATAAACCTGAGATCACTTAGGAAGCATGTTTTCAATCATAGCACAAAATTAGGAAGGAAACTTAAACACATGCAATTTACATGAATAAGTGTGAGAATAGTTGACAAAATTCACTCAATTCAATTCAAAATATATCATAAAATAGTGGTTAATCAATCTCTCCACACTTAAGTCCTCATGCTAAGCTCAAAAGAAGCTATAAAGAGTGAAGAGAAAATGGTAGGACTTATGCAATGGGACCTATCTATATGAATGCAACCACATGCTAAATGCTTCTACCTACTTGGTTAAAAGTAAATCAACCTCCAAGAATATATGAACAACTAGAGCTAGATCATGTGATTAAAGAATTGCACTAATTCAAATCATAAAATGAAGTATAAATAGACTTGCAGAAGAAAGCTCATGAAAGACGGGAACACGGATTGAGCATCAAACCCTTACCGGAAGTGTATCCGCTCTAATCGCTCAAGTGTTTAAGGGTCGATTCTCTCAATTCTCTACTAATCTTGCTTTCTAAGGCTTGTCCTTCTTCTACCAATCAACAAAAATTTAATGCATGAATACACATATCAAGAGGTCTTTTCATGGGTTACTGGTGGACGAAATTGTGATCCTCAAAATTGGTCTCTTTGTATTCGTGTGAAATCAACAATACCCCAAAGAGATCATGGTGTGATAAATTGGGATCTTAATAATCCCTGGTGTGATCATAACTCCGTTCAACTTAACCAGCAAGTGTACCGGGTCATCCAAGTAATACCTTACGTGAGTAAGGGTCGATCCCACAGAGATTGTTGGTATGAAGCAAGCTATGGTCACCTTGTAAATCTCAGTTAGGCGAATTAAATTGGTTTATGATGAGTTCGAAAATTAATTAATAAATAGAAAATAAAAGGGATAGAAATACTTATGTAAAGCAATAGTGGGAATTTCAGATAAGTGTGTGAAGATGATGTGCTCCTCTCGTATCTCTATTTTCTTATTACATTCATCCAATCCTTCCTACTCCTTTCCAGGGCAAGCTGTATGTAGGGCATCACCGTTGTCAATGGCTACATCCCATCCTCTCAGTGAAAACGTTCCTATGCTCTGTCACAGCACGGCTAATCATCTGTTGGTTCTCAATCAGGTTGGAATAGAATCCCTTGATTCTTTTGCGCTTGTCATCACGCCCAGCCTTCAGGAGTTTGAAGCTCGTCACAGTCATTCAATCCCAGAATCCTACTCGGAATACCATAGACAACTTTTAGACTTTCCGGATCCTCATGAATGCCGCCATCTATCTAGCTTATACCACGAAGATTCTGTTGAGGAATCTAAGAGATATGCGCCCGGCCTAGAGTAGAACGGAAGTGGTTGTCAGTCACGCGCGTTCATAGGTGAGAATGATGATGAGTGTCAGGGATCATCACATTCATCAAAGTTAAGTGTAACGTATATCTTGGAATAAGGATAGAAGAGAATTGAATAGAAAGTAATAATAATTGTATTGAAACTTGAGGTACAGCAGAGCTCCACACCCTTAATCTATGGTGTGCAGAAACTCCACTGTTGAAAATACATAAGTGAAAGGTTCAGGTATGGCCGAATGGCCAACCCCCATGGTCTAAGGACTAGGCGTCCAGAGATGTCTAATACACTAGTAAAAAGTCCTATTTATAATAAACTAGCTACTAGGGTTTACATGAGTAAGTAATTGATGCATAAATCCACTTCCGGGGCCCACTTGGTGTATGCTTGGGCTGAGCTTGATCTATCCACGAGCTGAGGCTTTTCTTGGAGTTGAACTCCAAGTTATAACGTGTTTTGAGCGTTCAACTCCGGATCATGACGTGTTTCTGGCGTTTAACTCCAGACAGCAGCATGTACTTGGCGTTCAACGCCAAGTTACGTCGTCAATTTCCGAATAACGTATGGACTATTATATATTGCTGGAAAGCTCTGGATGTCTACTTTCCAACGTCATTGAGAGCGCGCCAATTGGAGTTCTGGAGCTCCAGAAAATCCATTTCGAGTGTAGGGAGGTCAGATTCCAACAGCATCAGCAGTCCTTTTGTCAGCCTTTTTCAGAGTTTTGCTCAAATCCCTCAATTTCAGCCAGAAATTACCTGAAATCATAGAAAAACATACAAACTCATAGTAAAGTCCAGAAATGTGAATTTAACATAAAAACTAATGAAAACATCCCTAAAAGTAGCTTGAACTTACTAAAAACTACCTAAAAACAATGCCAAAAAGCGTATAAATTATCCGCTCATCAGTTGTAATGGGGTTAAGGCCAAGGTAAGAATATATTTGGTTAAGTGGACTAAAATCTGAATTCTTGATTGACCTAAACTTCCCCACATAGCCTAAGACAATCCATGTAATCAAAATACAAAACCTAACTACCCATTAACTATGTTTTCTACATATTCATGCATTCCAAATTTGAGTACAATACATATGCATTGCTACCATCATTTACTTTGGGGCATTTTGTCCCCTTTTTATTTTTTTCTCTTTTTTTCTTTTTTTTTATTTTTTTCTTTTTATTTTTATTTTTCTTTTTATTCTTTTTATATACATGGTGGATAATATATATATATATATATATATATATATATATATATATATATATATATAAGATCAATGCATATGATTAAGTATTAAATGCAAGAATATGTGCTCAACTATCTTTTTCACATTTTCACAAAAATATACAATACCCATTCCCAAACCAGATGTTCCCATACCCAATTTTCCCACACTTAAATCATGCACTCTCTCACTAGTCTAAGCTAACCAAGGATTCAAATTAAGAACATTTATTGTTTTCTGCTTAGAGTTAATGATGTGCTAAAATAGAGAACAAATGGGGTAAAATAGGCTCAACATTACTTTGCAAATGATGATGAAAAGGTAAGGCCATATAGGTATGTGAGCTTAGTGAAACAAAGGCCTCAATCACATAAATGCATTCATACATCAAACAATGGAAATATAGAATCAAGCAAGACAGAGATCACAACCTTAGAGAGAACAACACACACCAAAATAAAATATTGGTTGATAACATGCAACCAATCAATAGGCTCAAAATCTCACTAGGCTTGTGTGTTCTAGCTCTAAAACCATGTTTCAAAATAAATTTCTTCAAGCAAGTTCAAAAGTTTTAATTCAAATTAGTGAAATGCCCTAGAACAGTTTCTTGGAAAAGAAATCATCACTTCAACTAAGTAGTGGTAAAATATGCACAAACTTTAACTATAATGTAATGTATCATGCAAATGACTAACTAACAGAGAAGATTAAGAATTGGTGTTGGTGAAAGGAAGTAGTTACCCACGAAAGCCGGTCTCGACCTCCCCACACTTAAAGAGTGCACTGTCCTTGATGCATGCAAAGATGAGCAAAGTGGATTAGGGTGGGTTGCTACAATTGATGAGTGATGAGCAGATAATTTATACGCTTTTTGGCATTATTTTTAGGTAGTTTTTAGTAAGATCTAGCTACTTTTAGGGATGTTTTTATTAATTTTTATGCAAAATTCACATTTCTGGACTTTACTATGAATTTGTGTATTTTTCTCTGATTTCAGATATTTTCTGGCTGAAATTGAGGGACCTGAGCAAAAATCTGATAGGAAGCTGACAAAGGACTGCTGATGCAGTTGGATTCTGACCTCCCTGCACTCGAAATGAATTTTCTGGAGCTACAGAACTCCAAATGGTGCGCTCTCAACTGCGTGGGAAAGTAGACATTCAGGGCTTTACAGAAATATATAATAGTTCATACTTTATTCAAGTTTAGATGACGCAAACTGGCGTTCAACGCCAGTTCCATGCTGCATTCTGGAGTAAAACGCCAGAAACACGTCACAAACTAGAGTTAAACACCAAAAACACATTACAACTTGGCGTTTAACCCCAAGAGAAGCCTCTGCACGTGTAAAGCTCAAGCTCAGCCCAAGAAAACACCAAAGTGGGCCCTGGAAGTGGATTTCTGCACTAAGACTTATTTCTGTAAACCCTAGTAACTAGTCTAGTATAAATAGGACTTTTTACTATTGTATATTCGTCTTTTGATTGATCTTTAATCAGTGTATGCAATTTTAGACCTTCATGGGGGCTGGCCATTTGGCCATGCCTGGACCATCACTTATGTATTTTCAACGGTGGAGTTTCTACACACCATAGATTAAGGTGTGGAGCTCTGCTGTTCCTCGAGTATTAATGCAATTACTGTTATTCTTCTATTCAATTTAGCTTATTCTTATTCTAAGATATTCGTTGCACTTCAATATGATGAATGTGATGATCCGTGACACTTATCATCATTCTCACCTATGAACGCGTGCCTGACAACCACTTCCGTTCTACCTTAGATCGAGCGTGTATCTCTTGGATTCCTTAATCAGAATCTTTGTGGTATAAGCTAGAATTATTGGCGGCCATTCCTAAGATCCGGAAAGTCTAAACCTTGTTTGTGGTATTCCGAGTAGGATCTGAGATGGGATGACTGTGATGAGCTTCAAACTCGTGAGTGTTGGGCGTAGTGACAGACGCAAAAGAATCACTGGATTCTATTCCGGCATGATCGAGAACTGACAGATGATTAGCCTTGCTATGACAGAGCATTTGGACCATTTTCACTGAGAGGACGGGAGGTAGCCATTGACAACGGTGAAACCCAACATAGAGCTTGCCATGGAAAGGAGTAAGAATGATTGGATGAAAGCAGTAGGAAAGCAAAGATTCAGAAGGAACATAGTATCTTCATGCGCTTATCTGAAATTTCCACCAATGAATTACATAAGTATCTCTATCTTTATTTTAAGCTTTATTTATTTTCATATTCGAAACCCATTATAACCATTTGAATCTGCCTAACTGAGATTTACAAGATGACCATAGCTTGCTTCATACCAACAATCTCCGTAGGATCGACCCTTACTCACGTAAGGTATTACTTGGACGACCCAGTGTACTTGCTGGTTAGTTGTGCGAAGTTGTGACAAAGTGTGATTCACGTTTGAGAGCTCCAAGTCTTTGGCGCCATTGTTGATGATCACAATTTCGTGCACCAAGTTTTTGGCGCCGTTGCCGGGGATTGTTTGAGTTTGGACAACTGATGGTTCATCTTGTTGCTCAGATTAGGTAATTTTCTTCTTATTTTATTTTCAAAAACTTTTCAAAAATTTTTCAAAATTTTTCTTCTTTTTCATTTTTCCACAATTAATTTTCGAAAAAATCCAAAAAAAATAATAAAATCATAAAAACCAAGAATATTTTTGTGTTTCTTGTTTGAGTCTAGTGTCAATTTTTAAGTTTGGTGTCAATGGCATTTTTTAAAAATTTGTGCATTTTTCAAAAAAACTCATGCATGGTGTTCTTCACGATCTTCAAGTTGTTCTTGATAAGTCTTCTTATTTGATCTTTAAATTTTCTTGTTTTGTGTCTTTTGTTGTTTTTCATATACATTTTTGTATTCATAGTGCCTAAACATGAAAAATTTCTAAGTTTGGTGTCTTGCATGTTTTTCGTTTCTTGAAAATTTTTCAAAAATAAGTCTTGATGTTCATCATGATCTTCAAAGTGTTCTTCGTGTTCATCTTGAGATTCATAGTGTTATTGCATGCATTAGTGGTTTTGATCCAAAATTTTCATGTTTTGGGTCATATTTGTGTTTTTCTCTCTCCTTATAAAAAATCAAAAAAATATATTTTTCTTTTTTCTCTCATAAATTTCGAAAATTTGAGTTGACTTAGTCAAAATTTTTTAAAACTTAGTTATTTCTTATAAGTCAAGTCAAATTTTCAATTTTAAAAATCCTATCTTTTCAAAACTTTTTCAAAAATCAAATCTTTTTCATTTTTCTTTTATGATTTTCGAAATTTAAAAATATTTTTCAAAATCTTTTTCTTAATTTCATTTCAAATTTTCGAAAACTTTGCTAACAATTAATATGATTGATTCAAAAATTTGAAGTTTGTTACTTTCTTGTTAAGAAATGTTCAATCTTTAAATTCTAGAATCATATCTTTTAGTTTCTTGTTAGTTAAGTAATCAATTTTAATTTTAAAAAATCAAATCTTTTTAATTTCCTCTTCAAATATTTTTCAAAATATCTTTTCAATCATATCTTTTTAACCATATCTTTTTCAAAATATCTTTTCAATCATATCTTTTTAACCATATCTTTTTCAAATCATATCTTTTTCAAAATTAATTTCAACATCTTTTCTAACTTCTTATCTTTTCAAAATTGAATTTCAAATCTTTTTCAACTAACTAATTGACTTCTTGTTTATTTTACTAATTCTTATCTTTTTCAAAACCACCTAACTACTTTCCTTTCTCTAATTTTTGAAAATCACCTCCCTCTTTTTCAAAATTCTTTTAATTAATTAATTGTTTCAAATTTTAATTTTAATTTTATTTTTTCTTAATTTTTGAAAATCACTAACCTTTTTTTCAAAAATAATTTTCGAAATTCTCTCCCTCTCATCTCTTTCTATTTATTTTATTTATTTACTAACACTTCTCTTCATCTTAAAATTCAAACCCTCTCTTCTCTTCTGTGTTCGAATTTTTCTCCTCTTCATTCTTATTCTTCTTCTTCTACTCACATAAAAGAATCTCTCTACTGTGGTAAAGAGGATCCCTATTATTATTTTCTGTTCTCTTCTTTTTCATATGAGTAGGAGCAAAGACAAGAACATTCTTTTTGAAGCAGATCCTGAACCTGAAAGGACTCTGAAGAAGAAACTAAGAGAAGCTAAATTACAGCAATACAGAGAAAACCTTACAGAAATTTTCGAAAAAGAAGAGGAGATGGCAGCCAAAAATAATGACAACAACAATAATGCAAGGAGGATGCTTGGTGATTATACTAAACCTACTTCCAATTTTTATGGAAGAAGCATCTCAATCCCTGCCATTGGAGCAAACAATTTTGAGCTGAAGCCTCAACTAGTTGCTCTAATGCAACAAAACTGCAAGTTTCATGGACTTCCATCAGAAGATTCCTATTAGTTTTTAACTGAGTTCTTGCAGATCTGTGATACTGTTAAGACTAACAGAGTAGATCCTGAAGTCTACAGGCTCATGCTTTTCCCTTTTGCTGTAAGAGACAGAGTTAGAACATGGTTGGACTCACAACCTAAAGATAGCCTGGTCTCTTGAGATAAGCTGGTCACGGCCTTCTTGGGCAAGTTCTTTCCTCCTCAAAAGCTGAGCAAAATTAAAGTGGATGTTCAGACCTTCAAGCAAAAAGATGGTGAATCCCTCTATGAAGCTTGGGAAAGATACAAGCAGTTGACCAAAAAGTATCCTTCTGACATACTTTCAGAGTGGACCATTTCAGATATATTCTATGATGGTCTATCTGAATCCTCTAAGATGTCACTGGACCATTCTGCAGGTTGATCCATTCACCTAAAGAAAATGCCTGCAGAAGCTCAAGAACTCATTGACATTGTTGCAAATAACCAATTCATATACACCTCTGAGAGGAACCCTGTGAGTAATGGGACGCCTCAGAGGAAGGGAGTTCTTAAAATTGATGCTCTGCATGCCATATTGGCTCAGAACAAAATATTGACTCAGCAAGTCAACATGATTTCTCAGAGTCTGAATGGATTGCAAAATGCATCCAACAGTACTAAAGAAGCATCATCTGAAGAAGAAGCTTATGATCTTGAGAACCCTGCAATGGCAGAGGTAAATTATATAGGTGAAGCCTTTGGCAACACCTATAACCTTTCATGGAGAAATCATCCGAATTTTTCATGGAAGGATCCCCAGAAGCAAGGCTTCAATAATAACAATGGTGGAAGAAACAGGTTTAGCAATAGCAAGCCTTTTTCATCATCTTCTCAGCAACAGACAGAGAATTCTGAGCAGAGCACCTCTAGCTTAGCAAACATAATCTCTGATCTATCTAAGACCACTTTAAGTTTTATGAATGAAACAAGGTCCTCCATTAGAAACGTGGAGGCACAAGTGGGTCAGCTGAGTAAGAAAATCACTGAAATTCCTCCTAGTACTCTCCCAAGCAATACAGAAGAGAATCCAAAAAGAGAGTTCAAGGCCATTGATATAATCAAAATGGCCAAATCCAAAGAGGAAGGGGAGGGCGTGAATCCCAATGAGGAAGACCTCATGGTACGTCCTCCAGATAGAAAGGAGTTCCCTATTGAGGACTGATGAGCGGATAATTTATACGCTTTTTGGCATTGTTTTTAGATAGTTTTTAGTAAGTTTGAGCTACTTTTAGGGATGTTTTCATTAGTTTTTATGTTAAATTCACATTTCTGGACTTTACTATGAGTTTGTGTGTTTTTCTGTGATTTCAGGTAAATTCTGGCTGAAATTGAGGGACTTGAGCAAACCTCTGAAGAAGGCTGACAAAAGGACTGCTGATGCTGTTGGAATCTGACCTCCCTGCACTCGAAGTGGATTTTCTAGAGCTACAGAACTCCAATTGGCGCGATCTCAATGGCGTTGGAAAGTAGACATCCAGAGCTTTCCAGCAATATATAATAGTCCATACTTTATTCGAAGAAAGACGACGTAACTTGGCGTTGAACGCCACGTTCATGCTGCTGTCTGGAGTTAAACGCCAGAAAAACGTCATGATCCGGAGTTGAACGCCCAAAACACGTCATAACTCGGAGTTCAACTCCAAGAGAAGCCTCAGCTCGTGAAATGATCAAGCTCAGCCCAAACATACACCAAGTGGGCCCCGGAAGTGGATTTATGCATCAATTACTTACTCATGTAAACCCTAGGAGCTAGTTTATTATAAATAGAACATTTATCTATTGTATTAGACATCTTTTTTGACCACTTTAAGTCTTTTATCATTCGGTCACTTGATCATGGAGAGGGCTGGCCATTCGGCCATGCCTGAATCCTTTGCTTATGTATTTTCAACGGTGGAGTTTCTGCACACCATAGATTAAGGGTGTGGAGCTCTGCTGTACCTCAAGTATTAATGAAATTCTATTATCTTTTATTCAAATCTCTCTTATTCTTATTCCAAGATATTCATTCTTACCCAAGAACATGATGAATGTGATGATAAGTAACCCTCATTATCATTCTCACTTATGAACGCACGTGATTGACAACCACTTCCGTTCTACATGCAACAGAGCTTGAATGCGTATCTCTTAGATTCCCCAACAGAATCTTCGTGGTATAAGCTAGATAGATGGCGGCATTTATGAGGATCCGGAAAGTCTCACCTTGTCTGTGGTATTCTGAGTAGGATTCCGGTAATGAATGACTGTGACGTGCTTCAAACTTGCAAGTGCTGGGCGTTAGTGACAGACGCAAAAGAATCAAGGGATTCTATTCCAGTAGGCGCAGGAACCAACCAGTGATTAGCCGTACTGTGACAGAGTGCGTGAGCATAGTTTTCACTGCGAGGATGAGATGTAGCCATCAACCATGGGTGATGCCTCCAGACGATTAGCCGTGCGAGTGACAGCCGCATAGGATCATTTTCCAGAGAGGATTGAAAGTAGCCACCGCTGATGGTGAACCCCTATACACAGCTTGCCATGGAAAGGAGTAAGAAGGATTGAGTAGAAGCAGTAGGAGAGCAGGCGTCCTTGAGCCATGCAGCATCTCCACTCGCTTATCTGAAATTCCCACCAATGAATCTGCATAAGTGTTCTATCCCTTTTTATAATCTATTCTCTTATTTCTATTTTCGAAACCCATAAACCATCTTAACCTGCCTAACTGAGATTTGCAAGGTGACCATAGCTTGCTTCATACCAACAATCTCTGTGGGATCGACCCTTACTCACGTAAGGTTTATTACTTGGACGACCCAGTACACTTGCTGGTTAGTTGAACGGAGTTGTGAATTCAAATAAAGACAATTATTGAATAAATCCATACAAGTACAAAGAATAGTGATCACAATTTCGTCCACCAAGTTTTTGGCGCCGTTGCCGGGGATTGTTCGAGTATGGACAACTGACGGTTCATCTTGTTGCTCAGATTAGGTAATTTTCTTTTCAAAAATCTTTTTCAAAAATTTTTCTTTTCTTTTTCGTTTTTCCAAAAATGTTTTTCAAAAAAAATTAATAAAAATAAAAAAAATTAGAAAATCATAAAAACCAAAAATATTTTGTGTTTCTTGTTTGAGTCTTGAGTCAAATTTTAAGTTTGGTGTCAATTGCATGCTTTCAAAATTTTTCTTGCATTTTTCGAAAATCTCATGCATTCATAGTGTTCTTCATGATCTTCAAGTTGTTCTTGATAAGTCTTCTTGTTTGATCTTGATGATTTCTTGTTTTGTGTTGTTTGTTGTTTTTCATGTGCACTTTTGCATTCATATTTTCCATGCATTAAAGATTTCTAAGTTTGGTGTCTTGCATGCTTTCTTTGCATTAAAAATTTTTCAAAATTATGTTCTTGATGTTCATCATGATCTTCAAAGTGTTCTTGGTGTTCATCTTGACATTCATAGCATTCTTGCATGCATTCATTATTTTGATCTAAAAATTTCATGCATTGAATATTTTTGTTGTTTTTCTCTCTCATAATTAAAAATTCAAAAATAAAAAAAAATATCTTTTCCTTATTTCCCTCCAAATTTTCGAAATTTTGGGTTGACTTGGTCAAAAATTTTTAAAAATTAGTTGTTTCTTACAAGTCAAGTCAAAATTTCAATTTTAAAAATCTTATCTTTTCAAAATCTTTTTCAAAAATCATATCTTTTTCATTTTTTTTATTATTTTCGAAAATTTTAAAAATTAATTTTCAAAAATCTTTTTCTTATCTTTTATATCATATTTTCAAAAACTAGCTAACAATTAATGTGATTGGTTCAAAAATTTGAAGTTTGTTACTTTCTTGTTAAGAAAGGTTCAATCTTTAAATTCTAGAATCTTATCTCGTAGTTTCTTGTTAGTTAAGTATTTTTTTAAAAATTAAATTTTTTTCAAATATCTTTTTCAAATATATCTTTTTATCTTTTATCTTATCTTTTTCAAAAATTTTATCTTTTTCAAAATTTGATTTCAAAATATCTTATCTAACTTCTTATCTTCTTATCTTTTCAAAATTTGATTTCAAATCTTTTTCAATCAACTAACTAACTTTTTGTTTGTCTCTTATCTTTTTCAAAACCACCTAACTACTTTTCCCTATCTAATTTTCGAAAATTCTCCCTCTCTTTTTCAAAAATTCTTTTTGTTTTAAATTTTAATTTTAATTATATTTTATCTTTGATTTTCGAAAATTACTAACCCCTTTTTCAAAATTATTTTCGAAAATCTCTCTTCTCTTCTCTTATTCTATTTAATTATTTAATTACTAACACTTCTCTTCACCTCTCTTCATCCAAAAATCCGAATCTCCATCTCCATTCTTCTATCCCCTTCTTGTTCTACTAACATAAAGGAATCTCTATACTGTGACATAGAGGATTCCTCTTTCTTTTCTTGTTTTCTTCTCTTTCATATGAGCAGGAACAGGGAAAAAGGCACTCTTGTTTGAGTTGATCCAGAACCTGAAAGGACTCTGAAGAGAAAATTAAGAGAAACTAAATTACAACAATCCAGAAATAACCTTTCAGAAATTTTCGAACAAGAGAAGGAGATGGCAGCCGAAAATAATAATAATAATAATGCAAGGAGAATGCTTGGTGACTTCACAAAGCCAACGTCCAAGTTTGATGGAAGAAGCATCTCCATTCCTGCCATTGGAGCCAATAACTTTGAGCTTAAGCCTCAACTAGTTGCATTAATGCAACAAAATTACAAGTTTATGGACTTCCATCTGAAGATCCTTATCAGTTTTTAACTGAGTTCTTGCAGATCTGTGAGACTGTAAAGACGAATGGAGTTGATCCTGAAGTCTACAGACTCATGCTTTTCCCTTTTGCTGTAAGAGACAGAGCTAGAATATGGTTGGATTCACAACCTAAGGATAGCCTGGACTCCTGGGATAAGCTGGTCACTGCCTTCTTGGATAAATTCTTTCCTCCTCAAAAGCTGAGCAAGCTGAGAGTGGATGTTCAAACCTTCAAACAAAAAGATGGTGAATCCCTCTATGAAGCTTGGAAAAGATACAAGCGGCTGACCAAAAGATGTCCATCTGACATGTTTTCAGAATGGACCTTATTAGATATATTCTATTATGGTCTCTCTGAATTTTCAAAAATGTCATTGGACCATTCTGCAGGTGGATCTATTCACCTGAAGAAAACGCCTGAAGAGGCTTAAGAACTCATTGACATGGTTGCAAACAACCAGTTCATGTATACCTCTGAGAGGAATTCCGTGAATAATGGGATACCTCAGAAGAAAGGAGTTCTTGAAATTGATGCTCTGAATGCCATATTGGCTCAGAACAAAATGTTGACTCAACAGGTCAACATGATCTCTCAAAATCTGAATGGATTGCAACATGCATCCAACAGTACTAGAGAGGCAGCTTTTGAAGAAGCTTATGATCCTGAGAACCCTGCCATGGCAGAGGTTAATTATATGGGTGAACCTTATGGAAACACCTATAATCCATCATGGAGAAATCACCCAAATTTCTCCTGGAAGGATCAACAAAAGCCTCAACAAGGCTTTAACAATGGTGGACGCAATAGGCTGAGTAATAGTAAGCCATATCCATCATCTTCTCAGCAACAGACAGAGAATTCTGAACAAAACACTTCTAATTTAGCCAATATAGTCTCTGATCTGTCAAAGGCCACTTTCAGTTTCATGAATGAAACAAGATCCTCCATTAGAAATTTGGAGGCACAAGTGGGCCAGCTGAGTAAGAAAGTCATTGAAACTCCTCCCAGTATTCTCCCAAGCAATACAGAAGAGAATCCAAAAGGAGAGTGCAAGGCCATTGATTTAATCAAAGTGGCCGAATGCACTAGGGAGGAGGAGGACGAAAATCCTAGTGAGGAAGACCTCCTGGGACGTCCTTCAAGCAAGAAGGAGTTTCCTATTAAGGATCCAGAGGAATCTGAGGCTCATCTAGAGACCATAGAGATTCCATTAAATCTCCTTCTGCCATTCATGAGCTCTGAAGACTATTCATCCTCTGAAGAGGATGAAGATGTGACTGGAGAGCAAGTTGCTCAATATTTAGGAGCTATCATGAAGCTGAATGCCAAGTTGTTTGGTAATGAGACTTGGGAAAGTGAACCTCCCTTGCTCATTAGTGAACTAGATACTTGGATTCAGAGAACTCTACCTCAAAAGAAACAAGATCCTGGCAAGTTCTTAATACCTTGCACCATTGGCACCATGAGCTTTGAAAAAGCTCTATGTGATCTGGGGTCAGGGATAAACCTTATGCCACTCTCTGTAATGGAGAAGCTGGGGATTATTGAGGTACAACCTGCCTTGTTCTCATTACAATTGGCAGACAAGTCCATGAGACAAGCTTATGGAATAGTAGAGGACGTGCTAGTAAAGGTTGAAGGCCTTTACATCCCTACTGATTTCATAATCCTAGACACTAGGAAGGAAGATGATGAATGCATCATCCTAGGAAGACCTTTCCTAGCCACAGCAGGAGCTGTGATAGATGTCAACAGAGGTGAGTTAGTCCTTCAATTAAATGGGGACTACCTTGTGTTTAAGGCACATGGCCATCCCTCTATGAAAAAAGAGAGTAAGCATGAAGAGCTTCTCTCAGTTCAGAGTCAAGAAAAGCCCACACAGTCAAACTCTAAGTTTGGTGTTGTGAGGCCACAACCAAACTCTAAGTTTGGTGTTAAGACCCCATATCCAAACTCTAAGTTTGGTGTTGGGACTACACACTAAAATTGACCTGATCACCTTGTGGCTCCATGAGAGCCACTGTCAAGCTATTGACATTAAAGAAGCGCTTGTTGGGAGGCAACCCAATTTTATTTATCTAATTTTATTTTATTTTGTTTCTTTGTTATTTTTGTGTTTAATTAGGTACATGATCATGAGGAGTCACGAAAAAAAATCAAAAAAATTAAAAACAGAGTCAAAAACAGAAGAAAAAAATTTTCACTCTGAAGGTAGCACAGACTGGCGTTCAACGCCAGTAAGATGCATCTGGCTAGCGTTCAACGCCAGAACAGAGCACCATTCTGGCGCTGAACGCCAGAAACAAGCAACAAACTGGCGTTAAACGCCAGGAATGTGCACAGAAAGGACAAACTGGCGCTGAACGCCAGCAACAAGCATGAAACTGGCGTTCAACGCCAGAAACATGCATTACATGGGCGTTGAACGCCCAGAACGTGCACCAATGGGCGTTTGAATGCCAGAATGATGCACGAAGGCATTTTACATGCCTATATGGTGAAGGAATGGTATTTCTTTTCACCTCAGGATCTGTGGACCTCACAGGATCCCCACCTACCTCGCCCTCTCTCTTTCCATTCATGGTCATCCCTTCTGTTCTTCATTCACCACCTACATCTATCCACTCTTCCCCATACACCCCACCTACCTTTACAATTCAACTTCTCTTTCCCACCCAATCCCACCCATATAGCCGATTCCATCTCCCCCCACTCACCTCCATTTTCTTCTTCTTCTTCTTCCTCTCTTCTTTCTTCTCTTGCTCGAGGGCGAGCAATATTTTAAGTTTGGTGTGGTAAAAGCATAGCTTTTTTGCTTTTCCATTACCATTAATGGCACCTAAGGCCAGAGAAAAAGCTTCCACCTCTGAGTCTTGGGAGATGGAAAGAATATAAGCCGTCATAGCTCAGTGGTAGAACATGTGGCTGCAAATCAAGAGATCCCTGAGATACCTCAGGGAATAAGTTATCCTCCACACAAATATTGGAAGCAACTAAGGGTAGAAACACCAAAATTACTAGGAATCATTCAACAGAAGCAAGGAAGAGACATAGAGGAGCTCAAAAAGCACCATTGGACCTTCAAGAAGGCGCCACCCTCACTCAGGTGGATTCATTCCTTGTTCCTTATTTCTTTCTGTTTTCGGTTTTTAATTATTGTGTTTATCTATGTTTTGTGTCTCTACTTCATGATCATTAGTATGTAACCATGCCTTAAAACTATGAATAAAATCCATTAATCCTTCACCTCTCTTAAATGAAAAATGTTTTAATTCAAAAGAACAAGAAGTACATGAATTTCAAATTTATCTTTGAATATTAATTTAATTATATTGATGTGGTGGCAATACTTTTTGTTTTCTGAATGAATGCTTGAACAGTGCATATTTTTGATCTTGTTGTTTATGAGTGTTAAAATTGTTGGCTCTTGAAAGAATGATGAACAAAGAGAAATGTTATTGATGATTTGAAAAAAATCATGAAATTGATTCTTGAAGCAAGAAAAAGCAGTGAAAAAGGAAGCTTGCGAAAAAAAAATGGCGAAAAAAAATATAAAGAAAAAGAAGGAGCAGTAGAAAAAGCCAATAGCCCTTAAAACCAAAAGGCAAGGGTAATACTGGAAAACAAAGTGCTTAGGGCCACGGCCAAGACTCATAAGTAGCTGTGTTCAAGAGTCAACATGCTTAACTAGGAGAGTCAATAACACTATCCCAAATTCTAAGTTCCCATAGAAGCCAATCACTCTAGACTTCAAAGGAAAAAGTGAGATGCCAAAACTGTTCAGAAGCAAAAAGCTACAAGTCCCGCTCATCTAATTAAATTAATATCCATTGATATTCTGGAATTTATAGTATATTCTCTTCTTTTATCCTATTTGATTTTCAGTTGCTTGGGGACAAGCAACAATTTAAGTTTGGTGTTGTGATGAGCGGATAATTTATACGCTTTTTGGCATTGTTTTTAGATAGTTTTTAGTAAGTTTGAGCTACTTTTAGGGATGTTTTCATTCGTTTTTATGTTAAATTCACATTTTTGGACTTTACTATGAGTTTGTGTGTTTTTCTGTGATTTCAGGTAAATTCTGGCTGAAATTGAGGGACTTGAGCAAAACTCTGAAGAAGGCGGACAAAAGGACTGCTGATGCTGTTGGAATCTGACCTCCCTGCACTCGAAGTGGATTTTCTAGAGCTACAGAACTCCAATTGGCGCGCTCTCAACGGCGTTGGAAAGTAGACATCCAGAGCTTTCCAGCAAATATAATAGTCCATACTTTATTCGAAGAAAGACGACGTAACCTGGCGTTGAACGCCAAGTTCATGCTGCTGTCTGGAGTTAAACGCCAGAAAAACGTCATGATCCGGAGTTGAACGCCCAAAACACGTCATAACTCGGAGTTCAACTCCAAGAGAAGCCTCAGCTCGTGAAATGATCAAGCTCAGCCCAAACATACACCAAGTGGGCCCCGGAAGTGGATTTATGCATCAATTACTTACTCATGTAAACCCTAGGAGCTAGTTTATTATAAATAGAACATTTATCTATTGTATTAGACATCTTTTTTGACCACTTTAAGTCTTTTATCATTCGGTCACTTGATCATGGAGAGGGCTGGCCATTCGGCCATGCCTGAATCCTTTGCTTATGTATTTTCAACGGTGGAGTTTCTGCACACCATAGATTAAGGGTGTGGAGCTCTGCTGTACCTCAAGTATTAATGAAATTCTATTATCTTTTATTCAAATCTCTCTTATTCTTATTCCAAGATATTCATTCGTACCCAAGAACATGATGAATGTGATGATAAGTAACCCTCATTATCATTCTCACTTATGAACGCACGTGATTGCAACCACTTCCGTTCTACATGCAACAGAGCTTGAATGCGTATCTCTTAGATTCCCCAACAGAATCTTCGTGGTATAAGCTAGATAGATGGCGGCATTTATGAGGTTCCGGAAAGTCTCACATTGTCTGTGGTATTCCGAGTAGGATCCTGGGAATCCGGAAAGTCTCACCTTGTCTGTGGTATTCCGAGTAGGATTCCGGTAATGAATGACTGTAACGTGCTTCAAACTTGCAAGTGCTGGGCGTTAGTGACAGACGCAAAAGAATCAAGGGATTCTATTCCAGTAGGCGCAGGAACCAACCAGTGATTAGCCGTACTGTGACAGAGTGCGTGAGCATAGTTTTCCCTGCGAGGATGGGATGTAGCCATCAACCATGGGTGATGCCTCCAGACGATTAGCCGTGCGAGTGACAGCCGCATAGGATCATTTTCCAGAGAGGATTGAAAGTAGCCACCGCTGATGGTGAACCCCTATACACAGCTTGCCATGGAAAGGAGTAAGAAGGATTGAGTAGAAGCAGTAGGAGAGCAGGAGTCCTTGAGCCATGCAGCATCTCCACTCGCTTATCTGAAATTCCCACCAATGAATCTGCATAAGTGTTCTATCCCTTTTTATAATCTATTCTCTTATTTCTATTTTCGAAACCCATAAACCATCTTAACCTGCCTAACTGAGATTTGCAAGGTGACCATAGCTTGCTTCATACCAACAATCTCTGTGGGATCGACCCTTACTCACGTAAGGTTTATTACTTGGACGACCCAGTACACTTGCTGGTTAGTTGAACGGAGTTGTAAATTCAAATAAAGACAATTATTGAATAAATCCATACAAGTACAAAGAATAGTGATCACAATTTCGTCCACCAAGGACCTAAAGGAATCTGAGGCGCATATAGAGACCATGAAGATTCCATTAAACTTCTTTCTGCCATTCATGAGCTTTGAGAACTATTCTTCCTCTGAAGAGGATGAAGATGTAACTGAAGAGCAAGTTGCTCAATATCTAAGAGCCATCATGAAGCTGAATGCCAAGTTGTTTGGTAATGAGACTTGGAAAGATGAACATCCCTTGCTCATTAGTGAACTAAATACATGGGTTCAGCAAACTTTACCTCAAAAGAAACAAGATCCTGGTAAATTCTGAATACCCTGTACCATAGGCACCATGACCTTTGAGAAGACTCTGTGTGACCTGGGGTCAGGTATAAATCTGATGCCACTCTCTGTAATGGAGAAGCTGGGGATCTTTAAGGTACAAGCTGCAAGAATCTCATTAGAGATGGCAGACAAGTCAATAAAACAAGCTTATAGATTGGTAGAGGACGTGTTAGTGAAGGTTAAAGGCCTTTACATCCCTGCTGATTTCATAATCTTAGACACTGGGAAGGATGAGAGTGAATCCATCATTCTTGGAAGACCCTTCCTAGCCACAGCAGGAGCTGTGATTGATGTTGACAGAGGAGAGCTAGTCCTTCAATTGAATGGGGACTACCTTGTATTTAAAGCTCAAGGATCTTCCTCTGCAACCATGGAGAGGAAGCATGAGAAGCTTCTTGATGAGCGGATAATTTATACGCTTTTTGGCATTATTTTTAGATAGTTTTTAGTAGGATATAGCTACTTTTAGGGATGTTTTTATTAGTTTTTATGCTAAATTCACATTTCTAGAATTTACTATAAGTTTGTGTGTTTTTCTATGATTTCAGGTATTTTCTGGCTGAAATTGAGGGACCTGAGCAAAACTCTGATAAGATGGCTGACAAAGGACTGCTGATGCTATTGGATTCTGACCTCCCTGCACTAGAAATGAATTTTCTGGAGCTACAGAACTCAGAATGGCGCGATCTTAACGGCGTTGGAAAGTAGACATCTAGAGCTTTCCAGCAATATATAATAGTCCATACTTTATTCAAGATTAGATGATGTAAACTGGCACTCAACGCCAGTTCCATCCTGCATTCTGGAGTCAAACGCCAGAAACACGTTGCGAACCAGAGTTAAACGCCAAAAACACGTTACAACTTGGCGTTCAACTCCAAAAGAATCTTCTGCAAGTGTAAAGCTCAAGCTCAGGCCAAGCACACACCAAGTGGGCCCCGGAAGTGAATTTCTGCATCAATTACTTACTTCTATAAACCCTAGTAGCTAGTCTAGTATAAATAGACATTTTACTATTGTATTAGACGTCTTTTGACCACATCTTTGGTCTCAATTTTAATCTATTATTCATCTTAGGAGACTATTGATCACGTTCATGGGGGCTGGCTATTCGGCCATGCCTGTACCACTATCACTTATGTATTTTCAACGGTGGAGTTTCTACACACCATAGATTAAGGGTGTAGAGCTCTGCTGTACCTCGAGTTTTAATGCAATTACTACTATTTTCTATTCAATTCAGTTTATTCCTGTTCTAAGATATTCGTTGTACTTCAACATGACGAATGTGATGATCCGTGACACTCATCATCATTCTCACCTATGAACGCGTGACTAACAACCACTTTTGTTCTACCTTAGACCGGGCGCATATCTCTTGGATTTCTTAATTAGAATCTTCTTGGTATAAGCTAGAATTGATGGCGGCATTCATGAGAATCTGGAAAGTCTAAACCTTGTCTGTGGTATTCCGAGTAGGATTCAGGGATTGAATGACTGTGACGAACTTCAAACTCGCGATTGTTGGGCGTGATGACAAGCGCAAAAGAATCAATGGATTCTATTCCGACATGATCGAGAACCGACAGATGATTAGCCGTGCTGTGATAGAGCATTTGGACCATTTTCATTGAGAGGATGGGATGTAGCCATTGAGAACGGTGATGCCCTACATACAGCTTGCCATGGAAAGGAGTAAGAAGGATTGGATGAAGGCAGTAGGAAAGCAGAGATTCAAAAGGAGCACAGCATCTTCATACACCTATCTGAAATTCCCACCAATGATTTACATAAGTATTTCTATCTTTATTTTCTGTTTATTTATTATTATTATTCGAAAACTCCATAATCATTTATTACCCGCCTAACTGAGATTTACAAGATGACCATAGCTTGCTTCATACCAACAATCTCCATGGGATCGACCCTTACTCACGTAAGATTTATTACTTGGACGACCTAGTGCACTTGCTGGTTAGTTGTGCGGAGTTGTGAAGAAAGTGCTGAGTTAGTAAATGCGCATACCAAGTTGAATGCCATTGTTAGAGATCACAATTTTGTGGACCAAGTTTTTGGCGCCGTTGCCGGGGATTGTTCGAGTTTGGACAACTGACGATTCATCTTGTTGCTCAGATTAGGTAATTTTATTTTCAAAAAAATTTTTTTCAAAAATCTTTCAAAAAGATTTTCTCCCTCTATTTTCGAAAAATCCTTCAGAGTTTTTAAGAATGAATTCTAGAGTTTCAAAATGGTATGCTGAAGCTTGGCTGGCCATCAAGCTTTAGACTAACCTTGTATAATTCCTAGTATTTTGATTGAGAACTTTGAATTCATTACTTCCTTTTCCTATATGTTTTTGAAAAAAAAAAAACCAAAAACAAAAAATATTTTGTGTTTCTTGTTTGAGTCTAGAGTCAAGTCACAAGTTTGTGTCAATTGCATGTTTTAATTTTTAAAAAAATAATTGTCGAAAATTCATGCATTCATAGTGTTCTTCATGATCTTCAAGTTGTTCTTGGTAAGTCTTCTTATTTGATCTTTAAATTTTCTTGTTTTGTGTTGTATGATATTTTTCATGTGCATTTTTGCATTCATAGTGTCTAAACATGAAAGATTTCTAAGTTTGGTGTCTTGCATGTTTTCTTTGCATAAAAAATTTTTCAAAAATATGTTCTTGATGTTCATCATGATCTTCAAAGTATTCCTGGTGTTCATCTTGACATTCATAGTGTTCTTGCATGCATCATTGGTTTTGATAAAAAAAATTTCATGTTTTGGGTCATTTTTATGTTTTTCCCTCTCATCATTCAAAAATTCAAAAATCAAAAAAATATATTTTCCTTTTTTCTCTCATAAATTTCGAAAATTTGAGTTGACTTAGTCAAAATTTTATTAAAACTTAGCTATTTCTCATAAGTCAAGTCAAATTTTCAAATTTAAAAATCTTATCTTTTCAAAATCTTTTTCAAAAATCAAATCTTTTCTATCTGAATTCTCTAAGATGTCACTGGACCATTCTGCAGGTGGATCCATTCACCTAAAGAAAACGCCTGTAGAAGCTAAAGAACTCATTGACATGGTTGCAGATAACCAATTCATGTATACTTCTGAGAGGAATTCCGTGAGTAATGGGACGCTTCAGAGGAAGGAAGTTCTTGAAATTGATGCTCTGAATGCCATATTGGCTCAGAACAAAATGTTGACTCAGCAAGTCAACATGATTTCTCAAAGTCTGAATGGATGGCAAAATGCATCCAACAGTACTAAAGAGGCATCTTCTGAAGAAGAAGCTTATGATCCTGAGAACCCTGCAATAGCAGAGGTAAATTACATGGGTGAACCTTATGGAAACACCTATAATTCATCATGGAGAAATCATCCAAATTTCGCATGGAAGGATCAACAAAAGCCTCAACAAGGCTTTAATAATGGTGGAAGAAATAAGCTCAGCAATAGCAAGCCTTATCCATCATCTTCTCAGCAACAGACAGATAATTCTGAGCAGAGCACCTCTAACTTAGCAAACTTAGTCTTTGATCTGTCTAAGGCCACTTTAAGTTTCATGAGTGAAACTAGGTCCTCCATCAGAAATTTGGAGGCACAAGTGGGCCAGCTGAGTAAGAAAGTCACTGAAACTTCTCCTAGTACTCTCCCAAGCAACATTGAAGAGAATCCAAAAAGAGAGTGCAAGATTATTGACATAATCAACATGGCCGAACCTAAAGAGGAAGGAGAGGACGTGAATCCCAATGAGGAAGACCTCATGGGACGTCTCTCAAGCAAGAAGGAGTTCCCTATTGAGGACCTAAAAGTATCTGAGGCTCATATAGAGACCATAGAGATTCCATTAAACCTCCTTCTGCCTTTCATGAGCTCTGAAGACTATTCTTCCTCTGAAGAGGATGAAAATGTAACTGGAGAGCAAGTTGCTGAATATCTAGGAGCCATCATGACGCTAAATACCAAATTGTTTGGTAATGAGACTTGGGAAGGTGAACCTCCCTTGCTCATTAATGAACTATATACATGGATTCAGCAAACCTTACCTCAAAAGACACAAGATCCTGGCAAATTCTTAATACCCTGTACCATAGGCACCATGACCTTTGAAAAGGCTCTGTGTGACCTAGTGTCAGGCATAAATCTTATGCCACTCTCTGTAATGGATAAGCTGGGGATCATTGAGGTACAGCCTGTCATATTCTCACTACAGATGGCAGACAAGTCAATAAGACAAGCTTATGGATTAGTAGAGGACGTGTTAGTGAAGGTTGAAGGCCTTTACATCCCTATTGATTTCATAATCTTAGACACTAGGAAGGAGGAGGATGAATGCATCATCCTTGGAAGACCTTTCCTAGCCACAGCAGGAGCTGTGATTGATGTTGACAGAAGAGAATTAGTCCTTCAATTGAATGGGGACTACCTTGTGTTTAAGATCCAAGGGTGTTCTGACGTGGCGGAAATTGGCGAGTTAAGAAATTACTAATAGAAATATGTTGCAAGTACAGTCCTTAACAGCTGAAAATCCGCTTATCAATTTAGAATGGTTGTCACAATATTGAAATTAAAATACTGGGAGTATGATCCAGGTCGTCTCCCAACGAGTTGCAGAAAGATGTGCTATTTTATCAATTAAGTGTTTTCAAAAATAGTTGAGTTGATAAACAGGAAATTAATTTAGAGAATTTAATTAATTTTAAATAAAAGCCTTGACTGGGAGTAGATTATTTGGAAGCCCTATTCTTGTTGAAGTACTCTCAAGATTAATTAATGATTGGAAGTTGCTCTGCTTAGTTATCCCTTACTAGGTAAAGGAAAGTCAAGCAAGTTGGAAAGTTGTTTCTAGTCACAAGTCCTAATCCTCTCCTTTGGGAAGAACTAGTGTCAATGATTAGAGGGTGATCAAACAATAAACCCAATTATAATTTCTTTATTGAGTGATTCAACTCAGGGTTTCTTTTCAATCATCTCCCAATCAAGTTATGGAACTACTCACTCATCATAATTATAAATGGGGAAAATAAAAGAAGACATGATAAATAATAATGAAAGGGATTAATTGAAAATAAAAATAGTCTATATTAATAGCTTGTGAAAATAATTCAATGTCAACTTTGGAGGAATTAAGAATATGGAAGAATAAATGAAAAGTAAATAATAGACTATAATGACTAGTACCGGAGGTAGACTCTTCTCAAAAGCTAAAGCCAAAATCTTCAAAATCCTAATGAATGTTCTAGTGAGTAAAAACCTAGGGGAGAAGTAAATTTAGATCTAAAAACTAAAAATTATGCAGAATGAATGTTGTTCTCTGTCTCTGCATGTTCCCTGGCTCTAATCTGTGTTTCTGGGCGAAAAACTGGGTTGAAATCCGGCCCAGAAACTCTGCCAGCGACTTCTGAAATTCTGCAGATCTCGCACGTCATGCGGCCATGTCATCCACGTGTTCGCGTCGTTCATGCAGCTTCCAATCCGCGCGGTTGCGTCAGGAACGCGAGCGCGTCACTATTATTTCTTCTATTTCGCGCGGTCGCGTCAGCCATGCGACCGCGTGGCTTCTCGCTGGTTATCTCCTCAATTCTTTGTGTTCCTTCGATTTTTGCATGCTTTCTTTTCATCCCTTAAGCCATTCCTGCCCTGTAATTCATGAAATCACTTGACACACATATCAAGGCATCTAATGGTAATAAGAGATGATTAAATAAAAGAAAATAAAAGCCAAAGAAGCATATTTTCAATCATAGAGCAATTTTAGGAAGGAGTTGTAATTACATGCAAATCATATGAATAAGTGGGCGAAGACTTGATAAAACCACACAATTAAACACAATATAAATAATAATATATTGGTTTATCAACCTTCCCATACTTAAACATTAGCATGTCCTCATGCTAAGTTGAAGGAGATAAATATGAATGAACAGGGACATGCAAGACTCATGCAATGCAATGCAACCTATGTGCATATGAATGCAACTATATGAGTTGGTCTACATGATTAAAAATAGATAAGTTCTCTAAGACAAAATATGGGGCAGATTTCACTAATTTAGAGCATATTGTAAAAGCAGATAAATTTGTAAGAAGATAGCTTGTGAAAGCAGGGAATACAGGACTGAGCATTGAACCCTTACTGTTGGTGCATGTGCACTTTAATCATCTCTAGCATATGGGGTAATCACTCTATCCTTCTCTAATCATGCTTTCAAAAGATTTTGTTTTTCACCTAATCAATCAACAATTTTAAAATGCCAATGCAAACATCATGAGGTCTTTTCATGGTTGTAATGGGGCTAAGGTAAAGGTGAGGATACACATATGGCTAAGTGAGCTTATATATTGAATCTTTAATTAACCCAAGCTCCTACCTAACATACATATATTCTATATAATTTCAACATTCATCTTAGCTACCCAGAATTTCCTTTTCACATTCCATATTCATGTATCAACCTTTATTTTATTTTTATCATATGTGCATTGATTATTCAATTCTGACTTATCATTGGGGTGATTTTGTCCCCTTATTCACTAAAATAAAGAATATGTTTTTTTTAATTGTATAACTTACCAATGCACATAGATTTGTAATTTTCTTTTATGGTTTCACATGAATAGGTACCCAAATTCCCTTTTATTCTATTATGATATATTTTCTATTACCCTTTATTCCCACAATTTTCCCATACTCAATTAACACACAAATTCTATCTTAAGCTAACCAAAGATTCGATTGGGATTTTCAATTGTTTTCCGCTTAAGGCTAGTAATGTGGTACAATATGGAACTAATGGGATTAAAAATAGCTCAAAGTGGTTAACAAAGGTAGTTAAAAAAGGTTGGCTTATTTGGGATATGTGAGTTAAACAAGCAATGGCCTCAATCATATGCATGCACATAACACATTAATTTTGGACATATAGGATAAAACAAAATTCAGATTACAATCATAGAGAAGTAAACACACAAGAAAAAAAATGTTTATGGTTAAATAGTGTAACCATGTATTTAGGCTCAAGGTCTCACGGGTTGTGTGTTCCCTTTTTTTTTAGCTCAAAAATTCTGTTCTAATTTCAACTTCAAACAAATTTAACATAAATATTTTGATTTAAATTAGTGAAATTTAAAAAAAATATATGGTCTTAAAAGAAACTTATTGTCTTTTCAATCAGGTAGAACATGCATGCAATTAACCTACTAATATGCAATCTATCCTATTCTAAAGAAGAAGAGATTGGTGTTAGGGGGAAAAGAATTACCTCTGGAAGTCAGGTACTGACCGACCTCCCCACACTTAAGGCTTTGCACCGTCCTCGGTGTCATCTGTCATGAACAATGATGGGCTGGTGGCAGTATCTCCACAGTCGGGATCGTCATGGCTCCTTGTGCTGGTAAAGGAAGTGGAGTCCGGAGTGCCTGGGTTATCGTCAGGTCTGTGATTGCCTGTGAGTAGCTCCTTGAGGTATTTGAAACGGCGGTGGTTACGGCGCTCTCGGAGCTTTTCTTTCTTGTCTAGTTGGTCCAACCACTTCAAGATTTGATACAGCAACTGACTAGTAGATGGTGGAGGAACTGCATCATCCTCTGTGGACTGGCTGGTAGTGGCAAGTGGTGGCCTGAGATATCTCCCGTTAGGGACGTACTGATCATCCTGTGGAAGTATGACTTTGGTGTCTTCAGCTCTGTAGGAGACTCCAGCTGCTGAGACAAGATTAGAGACCAAGGCAGGGAAAGGTAGGTTGCCCGCGATTCGCACGTGTCCCATAGCATTCCGGATATGTCTCGGTAAATTTAGAGGCTGGTCTGTGAGGATGCACCATAGTAGAACGGCCATGTCTGCGGTGAAGGAGGACTCATGAGTGCTCGGGAAGACGTAATGGGACATAATCTGTGCGCATACGTGAGCTTCTAAGGTAAGTGCGAAAGCCGAGATTCCCTTAGGACGGGAACGATGGTATCCGAAGATCCATTTGCTGCCAGGTTGAGCGATAACTCTGAGAACAGCGTCCCAGTCAAAGTTGTATGCCTGGCGCTTGAGTGCGGCTTCTTGAAAAGCTTCCAATCCTTCTGGAGCAGGGGGAAGATCTAAGGCTCGCTGAATGGCCTCTTCTGTAATGGGGACTTGCTTCTGACATATATAAATAGACTGCAGGGTCGGCAGGTGGAAGTTGGAGTAGAACTCAACTACCCAAGAAAGATTAACCTGTCGTGGCTGTCTCTATAGGAATCCCCAATGTCTTTATGCAATTTGCGGATCAACAAAGTCGGCAATACGAGGCGGAAGGATAAGAAGGTGTTCATTGTTGTAATTCTGAGCTGCCAGAATAGGAAAAATCTGCTCACAGTAGCGATTTGGAAATCGTGCAGTGTCCTTTGCTGGGAAGGCTCTCTCCTTTTAATCAACCTTTATAATCCTTTTAATTCTTTTTGTTGAGGGCTTGACTGCAGTTGAAGAAGGCTCTGCCACTAATGCTCTTTTTGTTCCTTTCCTTGCTGTGGATTTGGGGGTAGCTTTCTCTTTGCCTTTCTTGGTGGCCATCCTGAAAGGAAACGAGGAAAGACATGAGTATTCAAGGGTTATAGCAAGGAAAGGAATAGGAAAGGTGGTAATTAATGCACAGGTATGGATAATGATGTGAACACATGGTCATGACTACATGTGGCAAATCAACAATGGAAATATAGCAAGTGCATGTGAGGAAAATTGAATGCAAGGAGTTTATTGGCATGCCGACAAAGGGCATGAGTAGCATAGATGAAGCATTCAATGTCCAAATTAGATTACCAGGTCTCTCAAATTAATAATATGTTTGTAAAAACAATTATATTTAAGTAATAAAATAGAAAAGGGATTATGTGAAAGGCAGGCATTTAGAGTAGTAGATTTAAAGGAAATCCAAAAATAGTGCAAAATGCCATATGGGCATTTTCATAAACACATAGCATGCATGTTAAATAAGGTATGGAAAATATTAATTAGGACATGCAAGTAACCCTATAAAAATAATATATAATTGTTTAAACAAATCCTAAACAATCCAAAAGCAACATGTAAAAATAGTGACCCAAATAAAATTCCAACACCAATAGGAAGAATAGGAAAAGAAAAAGAAAACATGGTTAGGGAAAGTAGAAGAAAAAGAAAAAGAAAACATGAAAATAAAAAGAAGAATGAAAAAGTAAAGAGTGAAGAAGAGAGAAGAGAAACCTTGATAATGGTGGTGGAAGAAGGGGGTGGAAGAGAGAAAGAAGGGAGGAAGAAGGAAGAGGGGAGAAAGAAATAAGAGAAGGGGAAAGAAAAGATAAAACAGGCTGGCAGATTTGAATGAGTTGGGCGGCGCAAACGGCGCGGACGCGTGGGGCACGCGATTGCGTGAAAAGCCCTTAAGTGAGGTGACGCGGACGCGTGACATGATTTGCGCTAGTGGCGCGAGGGCAGCTTTGCGCTCACACAACTCTCTGTTTAAATTGTGTATTGCCAGAATTTGGGGTGACGCGATCGCGTGGTTGACGCAATCGCGTGGATGGCCAAATGGAAATAACGGCGCGGACGCGTACGGCACGCGTTCGCGTGGCAGGACTTGTGCGACTAGCACAAATGCAGCCCAAGTCCAGCTCAACTCTCGGCCATTCACCCTTGTTACGTCAAATTGTAGGGGCACGCGTTTGCGTAATCAACGTGGACGCGTGGTGAGGCCAATTTATAAATGATGCGGTTGCGTCATCCACGCGGTCACGTGGATCAAATTGTGCCAAAGGCACGCCTCGAGCCACATTCTGGCGCAACTCTCTGTCCAATCTTCTTTATTTCCAATGCTCATGCGACGTGGAAGCGTCGGTGACGCTGGCGCGTCGCATGCGATTTCACTATCTTTTTTTTATGCAAATGCAGTATGCAGATGAGGTGCAAGATATAGGCAATAGTACAGAGAAGAGTTATAGGTGAGGGAAGATAAGGAGAAGAAGAGGAACGATCATACTGTGGTGGGTTGTCTCCCACCTAGCACTTTGCTTTAACGTCCTTAAGTTGGACGCTTCATCAGCTCAGTTTTCTGTTGCGAGTGGATCCTCCAAGAGGAAGATATCTAACTCCTTGTTTTTCGTCACCTTCTCACCATGGTAGAGCTTCAAACGATGTCCATTAGCCTTGATGAGTTTAGAGCTTGAAGGGTGACTTAGGTGAAAAACTCCGTACGGCTCAGCCTTCTCGACTCTATATGGACCTTCCCACCTTGATCGCAGCTTGCCTGGCATGAGCCTTAGTCTGGAGTTGTAAAGGAGGACTAAATCCCCAGGTTGGAACTATTTCCTCTTGATGTGTTGATCATGTGCAGCTTTTATTTTCTCCTTGTACAGCCTTGAGTTCTCATAAGCTTCTAGGCGAAAGCTCTCCAATTCTTGCAGTTGCAACTTCCTTTCAGCTCCGGCTTTTTCAAATCCCATGTTGCATTCCTTTACTTCCCAAAAAGCTTTGTGCTCCACCTCAACTGGAAGATACAGGCCTTTCCATAGACTAAGCGAAAAGGACTCATCCCAATGGGTGTCTTGTATGTTGTTCTGTATGCCCAGAGTGCATCTTGTAGCCTGGTGCTCCAATCTCTTCTATGAGGTTTGACTATTTTCTGCAATATGCGTTTTATCTCTCTGTTAGACACTCGGCTTGCCCATTAGTCTGAGGATGGTAGGCTGTTGCTACTTTATGGATGATCCCATGCTTCTTCAGTAATCCTGTTAGTCTCCTGTTACAAAAATGGGTGCCTTGATCGCTCACGATTGCTCGTGGTGATCCAAAGCGACAAATAATGTGGTTTCTAACAAAGGAAACGACAATGTTAGCATCATCAGTACGGGTAGGAATTGCTTCCACCCATTTAGAAACATAATCTACAACTAACAGTATATAAAGGTGGCCATTAGAATTTGGAAATGGACCCATGAAGTCAATGCCCCAAACATAAAAAATTTCACAGAAAAGCATAATTTGTTGAGGCATTTCATCCCTCTGGGATATATTACCAAATCTTTGGCATGGGGGACAAGATTTACAAAATTCAGCAGCGTCTTTAAAAAGAGTAGGCCACCAGAATCCACAGTCTAAGATTTTTCTAGCTGTTCTTTGAGGGCCAAAATGTCCTCCACTCTCAGATGAGTGGACTGGAATTCTGATTGAGGCACACACCTTCTAATTACCTGGTCAGCGCCACATCTCCATAAATATGGGTCATCCCATATATAATATTTAGACTCGTTTTTCAGCTTGTCTCTTTGGTGCTTAGTAAAGTTTGGAGGAAAAGTGCGGCTAACTAGATAATTAGCGACAGGTACATACCAAGGGACTACCTTAGATACTGCTTGTAGGTTATCAAATGGAAAATTATCAGCTATAGGAGTGGAGTCATCTTTAATGTGCTCAAGGCGACTCAAGTGGTCTACCACTAGATTCTGGTTACCACTCATATCCTTTATTTCTAAATCAAATTCTTGTAGTAGCAGTATCCAACGTAGAAGCTTGGTTTGGATTCCTTTTTAGCTAATAAATACTTCAGAGCTGCGTGGTCTGAATACACTACTACCTTAGCACCAAGTGAATAGGCTCGGAATTTATCCAGAGCAAAAATAATAGCAAGAAGCTCTTTTTCAGTAGTAGTGTAGTTAGACTGAGCAGTGTCTAAAGTCTTAGACGCATAAGCAATGACAAAAGGATATTTACCTTCACGTTGAGCCAGTGCTGCTCCTACTGCATGGTTGGAAGCATCGCACATGATTTCGAATGGTTGGCTCCAGTCAGGTCCTCTCACAATTGGAGCTTGAGTCAGGGTGGTCTTCAGCTTATCAAACGCTTATTTGCAATCCTCGCTGAACTCGAACTCCATATCGTTCTGCAGTAACCTGGATAGGGGAAGTGCTACCTTACTAAAGTCCTTAATGAATCTTCGGTAAAAACCTGCATGGCCAAGGAACGAACGGACTTCCCTCACAGAGGAGGGGTAAGGCAAACTAGAAATAACATCCACCTTTGCTGGATCTACAGAAATTTCAGTATTAGACACAACAGGTCCTAGTACAATTCCTTGTCTTACCATAAAATGACATTTCTCAAAATTCAATACAAGGTTTGTACTGACACATATATCTAGTACTCTAGACAAACTATCCAAGAAAAGGCTAAAGGAATCACCATAAACGCTAAAATCATCCATAAAAACCATCATACAGTCCTCAAGAAGGTCAGAGAAAAGACTCATCATGCACATTTGGAAAGTAGCTGGTGCATTGCACAAGCCAAAGGGCATTCTCTTATAGGCATAAGTCCCAAAAGGACATGTAAAAGTAGTCTTTTCCTGATCTTCAGGGGCTATATGAATCTGGAAATAGCCTGTGTAACCATCTAAAAAGCAATAGTGTGATTTACCTGACAGGCGATCCAGCATTTGATCAATGAATGGAAGAGGGTAGTAATCCTTACGAGTGGCTTGGTTAAGACGCCTATAATCAATGCAGACCCTCCAGGCGTTCTGTACTCTGGTTGCTTTGAGCTCTCCATGCTCATTCTTCACTGTAGTGACTCCAGACTTCTTGGGCACCACTTGTACTGGGCTCACCCATTCACTGTCTAAGATGGGATAGATAATATCTGCCTCTAATAGTCTACTCACTTCCTTCTTGACAACCTCTAAGATAGTGGGGTTCAGTCTTCTTTGGGGTTGACGAACGGGTCTTGCTCCTTCTTCTAAAAAGATTCTATGCTCACAAACTTGAGGGTCGATGCCTACTATGTCTGCCAAACTCCACCCAATTGCTTTCTTGTGCCTCCTCAGCACACTAAGTAACTGCTCTTCCTGTTGAGAAGTGAGGTCCTGTGCAATGATAACTGGAAATTTCTGCTTGTCCTCGAGGTAAGCATATTTGAGGTGTGGAGGGAGGGGTTTCAATTCTAACTTATGTTCATGGTCAGGCTCTGGATTGTCTGGAGCTGGTGGCAGTTGTAGAGTACTTTCCTTGTCCTATGTACTTTTCGTCAAACTCCTCCTGGTGAACTTCAGCTACGGTTTCATCTATGATGTCACACTGGAGGATAGAATGATCTTCTGGATGGTGCTTGATAAATCACTATTTTATGGTTTATCTTGTGCTTAATTGAGTGGATTTTATCAATCTTTCATATACTTATTCATACTAAATGCATGGGTTTACATTCTCCTTCCTGATTCTGTGCTATGATTGAAAACATGCTTCTTTGGCTTTTATTTTCTTTTATTTAATCCTCTCTTGTTACCATTAGATGCCTTGATATGTGTGTTAAATGATTTCAGAGATTACAGGGCAGAACGGCTTAGAGGATGGAAAGGAAGCATGCAAAAGTTGAAGGAATACAAGAAGTTGAAGGAACTGCAAAGCTGTCAGCCTGACCCTCTCGCACTAAAATGACCATAACTTGAGCTACGGAGGTCCAAATGATGCGGTTCTAGTTGCGTTGAAAAGCCAACATTCGGGGCTTCGCAACGATGTATAATTTGCCATAGCTGCCCCGACGTTACGCGACACGAACGCGTGAATGACGTGCCCGCGTCGCATATGCGAACTTGAATACATGCAAACGCGTGGACGACGCTTCCGCGTCACTTTCCCACGGCCTATACGTACCAGACTTCGAAATTAGCGATTTCTGGGCTATTTCCGGCCCAGTTTTAAGCCTAGAAAACACAGATTAAAGGCTGCAAAGTGGAGGAATGAAAGAGACAACTCATAACAGGCTTTCCATAATTTAGATGTAGTTTTTAGAGAGAGGTTCTCTCCTCTCTCGTAGAATTAGGATTAGGACTTCTATTAGGATTAGGATTGTTTCTTCATACCAGGTTCAATAATTTATGTTTCTCTTCTATTTTGTTTACTCTGAAGCTTGTATTTGTGTTTGATTTATGTTGCCTAATTGGCTTATGAATATTGTCCATGTTAGAATTGACATCTTCATTTAATATAATTTGAGGTACTCCATATATTTATGATTTCAATTTAGCTTTTTATATTCTTGGCTTTAATTGATTAATTGGTAACTCTTGAGTTGTCAAACTCATTGTCGACTGAAAATTGGAATTCTTCAAGAATTAACTCGAGTTCCAATAACTCTAGCCTTTTCCAAGGAAAGACTAGGACCTGAGGAACCAAACATATTCCATCCCCTTGACTTACCTTCATAGTTAGAGGTTAACTGGGATAGGACTTCCAGTTTTCATACCTTGCCAAGAGTTTTATTAGTTACTAATTTACTAATTCTTGCAATCTATTTCTCTTGTATAAAACCTTTTTTAAACCCAAACACTATTTTTCCATAACCAATAATAAATCATACTTCCCTGCAATTCCTTGAGAAGACGACCCAAGGTTTGAATACTTTGGTTTATAAATTTATTGGGTTCTGTTACTTGTGACAACCAAAACGTTTATACGAAGGAATTTTCTTTTGGTTTAGAATCTATACTCACAACGCGACTATATTTTTTTAAAATTCTTTACTAGCAAAAATTCTAACGTCAAAATGGCGCCGTTGCCGGGGAATTGCAAACGTGTGCCTTATTATTGGCTATTGTAAATATTTTTCAAAAAAAAATTTCAGATTTTTATTTTAAAATTTTTATCTTATCTTATCTTATTTCAAAATCAAATTTCAAATTTCAAATCTTTTTCAAAAAAAATCATATTTTTTTTCAAAATCTTATCTTATCCTTTTTCAAAAATCATATCTTTTTCAAAATCCTATCTTTTTTTTAAATCTTATCTTTTTCAAAATATTTTCTTTTTGTTAGTTTTTGTTTCTATTTCCTCCTACTACTATGAACTCTCACCCCTTTGGCTATGAGTCTGGTTACAATTATGTTACAGGAAGAGGAGATTATAATGACAACATGCACCATGGTTGGAACAATCAAAGAAGGGAGGAGCCACAAGAATTTGATCAACCCTCATGGCAACAACCACCTCCAATGGACTATCAACAACCATTCTGTGATGCATATCAAGGCAATGGCTATGGTGAGCACTCTTTTGATTATCAACAACCACCGTCAAACCCTCTCCTCAACATCACTTTGGACCACCACACTTACAAGCCCCTTTCCGCCACTCACCTCCATATGACCCTAACCCATATCCACCATACCAACCACCCTATAAACCGTATGAACCATATATAGAACCACCCCAATTCCATCCCAATTACTCCCAAGAACCACCACTGCCAATTTTTTGATCGACCCAAGAATCACAGGCTCGCCTCAAGGAATCAGTAGATCAATTTCATGCAACCCTTCATCAACTGGAGCAAGAAATAAATGAATTACCTTTCAGACGTTTGGACACTCAAGGAACCCCCATGGCTTCATGTGGAGAATCTAATGAAGAACGTAGCATGAAGGAGATACTAGAAACTTCAGTGGACAGTAAAGATCATGACTTTTTACTGGAACAAGTGGAGGAAGCCGGAATTATTGAAGAAGAAGAAGTGGTCGAAGACTTAGGAGATGTTGAGCCTCCATTGGGAAGTCCATTCATAGAGCCTCCTTCTAAGGTGTTTGATGTTGATGCTGAAGAGGGTGTACAACCTCCAAGGCATAGCATGGTTGAAGACGTTGAAGGGGACGATCAAGAGATGGATTCAATCATAATAAATTCTTATCTACATTTGAATCCTCCCCCATTGGACTTGACATGGAGATTAAAGAAGAAGAAGCACAACCTCCCATGCCTTTGGTGAACAATAAAGAAGAAATTGAATCAGAAGAAAGCTACCAAGAGGAAGAGGTTGAAATTGAAGAAGCTCGTAAAGAGGTGGAAGATGTCAAAGAAGAGCACAAGAGAGTGGAGCTTGCAAGTTCATTAGAAACCCGTCCCCCTAAGTTGCCATCATCCTTCACAACATTCAAGTGGGTAAAATTCATATCCCTTAGCTTTCTAATTCCACTTGAATATGGGCTACTAGAGACGGATGGTCAACTTAGAGATCTTTTTGGCATTAAGAGTAAGAGAAAGATGGTTAGTGGTAGAAGTTGTCAAGCAAGGTTCAACATGGTTGTGTGCTCAAAATTTAAACGCAAAGGTTGGTGTAAAGCTCAATTGAATGGGTCTAGGAAGTTGCTTGGCCGCTTTAGTGAGAATTCAGATTGCCTGCCACTCGGTTGGAACACTAAGGATCAACAAGAAGACGGGTGCAAAAGCAAGGTTTGGGACCCCGGAATTCGATCTAGAAATCAATACTTTTGGGGCCTTGTCAATTGCTTTAGCTTGCTCGAAGGCCTTCTGCGCCTAGTTTGGGATCCCAGAGGCTGTGGGAATTCCAAACACTAGTGGAGATTCTTGGATGAATACAAGCACAAGCCACCATAACAAGAAGCTCACCAAATGTCCAACTTAAGGACTTTAACTAAAAGTGCTAGGTGGGAGACAACCCACCATGGTATGATCGTTTCTTTTTCCTGTTTTAATTTTAGTCTGTTTTTGAGTTTTGATTGAACCTGGAATCATGCATAGCATTCATATTAAGCATTGCATTCTACATACTGCATTATAAAAAAAATTCACGCACGCGACGCGACAGCGTCACCGACGCGTCCGCGTCATATGTGCGTTGGGAAGAAAAGAAAATTAAACAGAGAGTCACGCAAAAGCGTGGCTGGAGGCGTGTCTTTGGCACAATTTGACCCACACGACTGCGTCGCTGACACGTCCGCGTCATGTGGGAAAAATGCCTCCCATGCATCTGCGTCACCCACTCGAACGCGTGCCCCATAATTCGACGTAAAAAGGGCGTATGGCCGAAAGTTGAGCTGGAACGTGGTTGGACTCATGCTAGAAGCACAAGCCCTACCACGCGAACGCGTGCCCCACGCGTCCGTGTCATTTTTCAAAATAGGCCATCCACGCGATCGCATCACCCACGCGACTGCGTCACCCTAAATTTTGGCAATATGCATATCAAACAGAGAGTAGTGCATGCTCGAGGCTGCCCTCGCGCTAATGGCACAAATCGATCGACGCGACCGCATGGATGACGCGTCCGCGTCATTTCAAAGAAGCGTTATCCACGCGAACGCGTCACTGACGCGTCCGCGTCACAAGCAACGCACAGCTTATCTAGATCAGCCAAACATCTTATCTTTTCTTTCCTAAATCTAAATCTTTTCTTTTCCTTCTTATTTCTTTCTTTCTCTTTTCTTCTTTCTTCTTCCTTTTCTTACTTTCTTCTTCTCATCCCTCTTCACTTCCATTTAATTTATTTGCATAGTTTCATTCATTGCATTATTTTCATTGGTGTTAGAAATTTATTTATTTTGCTTGTGGATTATTCAAAGAATTGTTTGACAATTATATAACTTTTTAAAAGGATGCTTGCATGTTCAATTTAATACTTTCAATAACTTATTTACCATGCATTCTATGTGTTTGTGAAAAAGCCCGTATGGCATCATGCACTACTTTTATGTTATCCTACTACTTTAATGCCTGTTTTTCACAAAACCCTCTTTCTATTTTATTAATTTTTATATAATTGTTATTACAAGCATATTGTTAGTTTGGAGGACTTGGTATTCTAACTTGGACATTGAATGCTTGATATATGCTACTCATACCTTTGCCAGCATGCCAATAAACATCTTGCATTTAACTGTCATCACATGCACTTGCTATATTTCCATTGATGACTTTTCACGTGTAGTCATGACCATGTGTTAACGTCATTCTTCTTTACTGTGCATTGATTACCACCTTTCCCGTTCTCTTCCTTGCTGGATCCCCTAGCTTTACTTGTTACTTTCTTTTTCCCTTTTCAGGATGGCCATCAAGAAAGGTAAAGAGAAAGCTACTCCCAAACCACCGGCAAGGAAAGGAATAAAAAAGAGCACTAGCTGCGGAGCCACCTATCCACTTGCACATCTTAGCATGCACCGAGGATGGTGCAATCTTTAAGTGTGGGGAGGTCGATACTGACTTCCGCGGGTTAGTTATTTTCTAACTCAACACCAACGTTTAAACTTCTCTGTAGTTAGTTCTTGCATTTGCATGTTTGATTGCATTATAGTTATATTTTGTGCATATTTTACCATCACTTGGTTGAAGTAATAAATTTCTTTTCAAGACTTTATTTTATAATATTTCACTAATTTAAATTAAAAATTAAAAATTTCTATGTCTTAAATTTGTTTGAAGTTGTATTTGGAACATGATTTTTGAGCCAAAGAACACAAAACCTTTGAGATTTGAACTTATTTACATGGTTACATTATTTCACCATAAATTTTAATTCTTATGTGTTTTCTTCTCTATGATTGCAATCGTTGCTTTGTTCCATTCTATATGTCCATTATTTAGTGTATGTACATGCTTGCATATGATTGAGGCCATATTTGATTATTAACTTACTTATCCCAAATAAAGCCTACCCTTTTATGTCACCCTTGTTAGCCACCTTGAGCTTTTTACTCCCCTCTTATTTTATAACCACATTACTAGCCTTAAGCAGAAAAACAAAATAAAAATCCCAAGTTGAATTCTTGGTTAGCTTAAGATAGATATTGTGTATAATTTAAGTGTGGGGAATTTTATGGGAACATGGGATGATAGAAAAAAAAGGGAATTAAATCGAATAAGTTATTTGAAAATTTGGGAAGCATGCTCATATGAAATCAAAATAATTAAATTACCATGTGCATTGACAAAAAAAAAGAAAAAAAAGAAGAAAATTATTATTAAGTAATTAAATAAGGGGATACAAAAAAATATAATATACCCCAAATGCAAAATAAAAAGAATCAATGCACATGGGACAAAAATTCAAACATAAGTTTGATACATGAGCGTGTAATACAAAAGTGAAAAAAAATTGGGTAGCTAAGTAAAGCATTTTAAATTATATAAAGTGTGTATGTTAGGTGAGATCTTAGACTAATCAAGGATTCACTTTGTTAGCTCACTTAGCCTTATACATATATCCTCACCTTTACCTTAGCCCCATTACAACCTTGAAAAGACCTCATGATCTTTGCATTGGTACATTAAATATTTGTTGATTGGTTAGATGAAGAACAAAGTTTAGAAAGAATGACTAAGGAAGAGTAGAGTGATTACCCTATACACTAGAGAGACTAGAGTGATATACACTACCAGTGAGGGTTCAGTGCTTGATTCTATGTTCCCTGCTTTCATCAGCTATCTTCTTACAAGTTTACTTGCTTTTTATTGTACTATTTGAATTAGTGGAATTTGATTCATATTTGTCTTAGAGAACTTATCTACTTCTAACCAAGAAGGTAGAAACATTTTGCATGTAGTTGCATTCACATAGATAGGTTGCATTGCATACTATCTATCATTCCTCTTCACTCCTTTATAGCTTCTCTTGAGCTTAGCATGAGGACATGCTAATATTTAACTGTGGGGACATTGATAAACCACTATTTTATGGTTTATCTTGTGCTTAATTGAGTGGATTTTATCAATCTTTCATACACTTATTCATACTAAATTCATGGGTTTACGTTCTTCTTCCTGATTCTGTGCTATGATTGAAAACATGCTTCTTTGGCTTTTATTTTCTTTTATTTAATCCTCTCTTATTACCATTAGATGATTTGATATGTGTGTTAAGTGATTTCAGAGATTACAGAGCAGAATGGCTTAGAGGATGGAAAGGAAGCATGCAAAAGTGGAAGGAATACAAGAAGTTGAAGGAACTCCAAAGCTGTCAGCCTGACCCTCTCGCACTAAAATGACCATAACTTGAGCTATGAAGGTCCAAATGATGCAGTTCTAGTTGCGTTGGAAAGCTAACATCCGGGGCTTCACAACGATATATAATTTGCCATAGCTGCTCCGAAGTTAGGTGATGCGAACGCCTGAATGACGCACCCATGTTGCATCTGCGAACTTCAATCCACGCAAACGCGTGGATGGTGGACGAAATTGTGATCATTGATATTGGCTCTTTGGCATATACACAAAAACTATTGTGGCACTAGTTGAATTCACAACTCCGTTCAACTAACCAGCAAGTGTACTGGGTCGTCCAAGTAATAAACCTTACGTGAGTAAGGGTCGATCCCACAGAGATTGTTGGTATGAAGCAAGCTATGGTCACATTGCAAATCTCAGTCAGGCAGATTAAATTGATTTATGGATTTTGAAAATAAAGATAAGAAAATAGAAATAATAAACGAGATAGAAGACTTATGCAGATTCATTGGTGAGAATTTCAGATAAGCGAATGGAGATACTGTATGGCTCAAGGACGCCTGCTCTCCTACTGCTTCTACTCAATCCTTCTTACTCCTTTCCATGGCAAGCTTTGTATAGGGGTTCACCATCAGCTGTGGCTACTTTTAATCCTCTCGGGAAAATGATCCTATGCGGCTGTCACTCGCACGGCTAATCGTCTGGAGGCATCACCCATGGTTGATGGCTACATCCCATCCTCGCGGTGAAAACTAATGCTCACGCACTCTGTCATAGTACGGCTAATCACCGGTTGGTTCCCACTCCTACTGGAATAGAATCCCTTGATTCTTTTGCGTCTGTCACTAACGCCCAGCACTCGCAAGTTTGAAGCACGTCACAGTCATTCATTACCGGAATCCTACTCGGAATACCACAGACAAGGTTAGACTTTCCGGATTCCCAGGATCCTACTCGGAATACCACAGACAAGGTGAGACTTTCCGGATCCTCATAAATGCCGCCATCTATCTAGCTTATACCACGAAGATTCTGTTGGGGAATCTAAGAGATACGCATTCAAGCTCTGTTGCATGTAGAACGGAAGTGGTTGTCAATCACGCGCGTTCATAAGTGAGAATGATAATGAGGGTTACTTATCATCACATTCATCATGTTCTTGGGTACGAATGAATATCTTGGAATAGGAATAAGAGAGATTTGAATAAAAGAAAATAGACTTTCATTAATACTTGAGGTACAGCAGAGCTCCACACCCTTAATCTATGGTGTGCAGAAACTCCACCGTTGAAAATACATAAGCAAAAGGTTCAGGCATGGCCGAATGGCCAGCCCCCCTAACGTGATCAATGATCTCTTAGGATGAAGAATAAAACAAAACTGAGACCAAAGATGAAACGTGGTCAAAAGACATCTAATACAATAGTTAAATGTTCTATTTATACTAGACTAGCTACTAGGGTTTACATGAGTAAGTAATTGATGCATAAATTCACTTCCGGGGCCCACTTGGTGTATGCTTGGGCTGAGCTTGATCAATCCACGAGCTGAGGCTTCTCTTGGAGTTGAACTCCGAGTTTTGACGTGTTTTGGGCGTTCAACTCCGGATCATGACGTTTTTCTGGCGTTTAACTCCAGACAGCAGCGTGTACTTGGCGTTCAACGCCAAGTTACGTCGTCAATCTTCGATTAAAGTATGGACTATTATATATTGTTGAAAAGCCCTGGATGTCTGCTTTCCAATGCCATTGAGAGCGCGCCAATTGGAGTTCTGTAGCTCCAGAAAATCCATTTCGAGTGCAGGGAGGTCAGATTCCAACAGCATCAGCAGTCCTTTTGTCAGCCTTCTTCAGAGTTTTGCTCAAATCCCTCAATTTCAGTCAGAATTTACCTGAAATCACAGAAAAACACACAAACTCATAGTAAAGTCCAGAAATGTGAATTTAACATAAAAACTAATGAAAACATCCCTAAAAGTAGCTCAAACGTACTAAAAACTATATAAAAACAATGCCAAAAAGCGTATAAATTATCCGCTCATCACAACACCAAACTTAAATTGTTGCTTGTCCCCAAGCAACTGAAAATAAAATAGGATAAAAGAAGAGAATATACTATAAATTCCAGAATATCAATGAATATTAATTTAATTAGATGAGCGGGACTTGTAGCTTTTTGCTTCTGAACAGTTTTGGCATCTCACTTTTTCCTTTGAAGTTTGGAGTGATTGGCGTCTCTAGGAACTTAGAATTTCGGATAGTGTTATTGACTCTCCTAGTTAAGCATGTTGATTCTTGAACACAGCTACTTATGAGTCTTGGCCGTGGCCCTAAGCACTTTGTCTTCCAGTATTACCACCGGATACACAAATGCCACAGACACATAACTGGGTGAACCTTTTCAGATTGTGACTCAGCTTTGCTAAAGTCCCCAGTTAGTGGTGTCCAGAGCTCTTAAGCACACTCTTTTGGATCACGACTTTAACCACTCAGTCTCAAGCTTTTCACTTGGACCTTCATGACACAAGCACATGGTTAGGGACAGCTTGATTTAGCCGCTTAGGCCTGGATTTAACTTCCTTGGGCCCTCCTATCCATTGATGCTCAAAGCCTTGGATCCTTTTTACCCTTGCCTTTTGGTTTTAAGGGCTATTGGCTTTTTCTACTGCTCCTTCTTTTTCTTTCTATTTATTTATTTATTTATTTTTTTTTCGCAAGCTTCCTTTTTCACTGCTTTCTCTTGCTTCAAGAATCAATTTCATGATTTTTCAAATCATCAATAACATTTCTCCTTGTTCATCATTCTTTCAAGAGCCAACAATTTTAACACTCATAAACAACAAGATCAAAAATATGCACTGTTCAAGCATTCATTCAGAAAACAAAAAGTATTGCCACCACATCAATATAATTAAATTAAATTCAAGGATAAATTCGAAATTCATGTACTTCTTGTTCTTTTGAATTAAAACATTTTTCATTTAAGAGAGGTGAAGGATTAATGGATTTTATTTAATAGCTTTAAGGCATGGTTACATACTAATGATCATGAAGTAGAGACACAAAACATAGATAAACACAACATTAAAAACCGAAAACAGAAAGAAATAAAGAACAAGGAATGAATCCACCTGAGTGAGGGTGGCGCCTTCTTGAAAAGAAATACCATTCCTTCACCATATAGGCGTGTAAAATGCCTTCATGCATCATTCTGGCGTTCAAACGCCCATTGATGCACGTTCTGGGCGTTCAACGCCCATGTAATGCATGTTTCTGGCGTTGAACGCCAGTTTCATGCTTGTTTCTGGCGTTCAGCGCCAGTTTGTCCTCTCTGTGCACCTTCCTAGCGTTTAACACCAGGTTGTTGCTTGTTTCTGGCGTTCAGCGCCAGAATGGTGCTCTGTTCTGGCGTTGAACGCCGGCCAGATGCACCTTACTGGCGTTGAACGCCAGTCTGTGCTGCCTCCAGGGTGAACATTTTTTTCTCCTGTTTTTGACTCTGTTTTTAATTTTTTTGATTTTTTCGTGACTTCTCATGATCATGTACCTAATTAAACACAAAAATAACAAAGAAACAAAAATAAAATAAAATTAGATAAATAAAATTGGGTTGCCTCCCAACAAGCGCTTCTTTAATGTCAATAGCTTGACAGTGGCTCTCATGGAGCCACAAGGTGATCAGGTCAATTTTAGTGTGTAGTCCCAACACCAAACGTAGAGTTTGGATATGGGATCTTAACACCAAACTTAGAGTTTGGTTGTGGCCTCACAACACCAAACTTAGAGTTTGACTGTGTGGGTTCTTCTTGACTCTGAACTGAGAGAAGCTCTTCATGCTTACTCTCCTCTGTCACAGAGGGATGGCCATGTGCCTTAAACACAAGGTAGTCCCCATTCAATTGAAGGACTAACTCACCTCTATTGACATCTATCACAGCTCCTGCTGTGGCTAGGAAAGGTCTTCCTAGGATGATGCATTCATCATCTTCCTTCCTAGTGTCTAGGATTATGAAATCAGTAGGGATGTAAAGGCCTTCAACCTTTACTAGCACGTCCTCTACTATTCCATAAGCTTGTCTCACTGACTTGTCTGCCAATTGTAATGAGAACAAGGCAGGTTGTACCTCAATGATCCCTAGCTTCTCCATTACAGAGAGTGGCATCAGATTTATCCCTGACCCAAGATCACATAGAGCTTTTTCAAAGCTCATGGTGCCAATGGTACAAGGTATTAAGAACTTGCCAGGATCTTGTTTCTTTTGAGGTAGAGTTTTCTGAATCCAAGTATCTAGTTCACTAATGAGCAAGGGAGGTTCACTTTCCCAAGTTTCATTACCAAACAACTTGGCATTCAGCTTCATGATAGCTCCTAAGTATTGAGCAATTTGCTTTCCAGTCACATCTTCATCCTCTTCAGAGGATGAATAGTCTTCAGAGCTCATGAATGGCAGAAGGAGGTTTAGTGGAATCTCTATGGTCTCTGTATGAGCCTCAGATTCCTCATGATCCTTAATAGGAGACTCCTTCTTGCTTGAGGGACGTCCCAGGAGGTCTTCCTCACTAGGATTTTCGTCCTCTTCCTCCCTAGTGCATTCGGCCACTTTGATTAAATCAATGGCCTTGCACTCTCCTTTTGGATTTTCTTCTGTATTGCTTGGGAGAGTACTGGGAGGAGGTTCAATAACTTTCTTACTCAGCTGGCCCACTTGTGCCTCCAAATTTCTAATGGAAGATCTGGTTTCATTCATGAAACTGAAAGTGGCCTTTGACAGATCAGAGACTATATTGGCTAAATTAGAGGTGTTTTGTTCAGAATTCTCTGTCTGTTGCTGAGAAGATGATGGATATGGCTTGCTATTGTCCAGCCTATTGCATCCACCATTGCTAAAGCCTTGCTGAGGCTTTTGTTGATCCTTCCAAGAGAAATTTGGATGATTTCTTCATGATGGATTATAGGTGTTTCCATAAGGTTCACCCATGTAATTAACCTCTGCCATGGCAGGGTTCTCAGGATCATAAGCTTCTTCAGAAGCTGCCTCTCTAGTGTTGTTGGATGCATGTTGCAGTCCATTCAGATTTTGAGAGATCATGTTAACCTGTTGAGTCAACACTTTGTTCTGAGCCAATATGGCATTCAGAGCATCAATTTCAAGAACTCCTTTCTTCTGAGGTATCCCATTATTCACGGAATTCCTCTCAGAGGTATACATGAACTGGTTGTTTGCAACCATGTCAATGAGTTCTTGAGCCTCTTCAGGCGTTTTCTTCAGGTGAATAGATCCACCTACAGAATGGTCCAATGACATTTTCGAAAATTCAGAGAGACCATAATAGAATATATCTAATAGGGTCCATCCTGAAAACATGTCAGATGGACATCTTTTGGTCAACTGCTTGTATCTTTCCCAAGCTTCATAGAGGGATTCACCATCTTTTTGCTTGAAGGTTTGAACATCCACTCTCAGCTTGCTCAGCTTTTGAGGAGGAAAGAATTTATCCAAGAAGGCAGTGACCAGCTTATCCCAGGAGTCCAGGCTATCTTTAGGTTGTGAATCCAACCATATTCTAGCTCTGTCTCTTACAGCCAAAGGGAAAAGCATGAGTCTGTAGACTTCAGGATCAACTCCATTTGTCTTTACAGTCTCACAGATCTGCAAGAATTCAGTTAAAAACTGATAAGGATCTTCAGATGGAAGTCCATAAAACTTGCAGTTTTGTTGCATTAAAGCAACTAGTTGAGGCTTAAGCTCAAAGTTATTGGCTCCAATGGCAGGAATGGAGATGCTTCTTCCATCAAACTTGGACGTTGGCTTTGTGAAGTCACCAAGCATTCTCCTTGCATTATTATTATTATTATTTTCGGCTGCCATCTCCTTCTCTTGTTCGAAAATTTCTGAAAGGTTGTTTCTGGATTGTTGTAATTTAGCTTCTCTTAATTTTCTCTTCAGAGTCCTTTCAGGTTCTGGATCAACTTCAACAAGAGTGCCCTTTTCCCTGTTCCTGCTCATATGAAAGAGAAGAAAACAAGAAAAGAAAGAGGAATCCTCTATGTCACAGTATAGAGATTCCTTTATGTTAGTAGAAGAAGATAGGGAAGAAGAGTGAAGAAGAATGGGTAAGGATAGAGGTGGTGATTTGAGATGAAGAGAAGTGAAGAGAAGTGTTAGTAAATAAATAAATAAATAGAAGAAGAGGAGAGATAGAAAATTTTCAAAAATGATTTTGAAAAAATGGTTAGTGATTTTTGAAAATTAAAGATAAAATATAATTAAAATTAAAATTTAAAACAATTAAAAAGAATTTTTGAAAAAGAGATGAGATATTTTCGAAAATTAGAGAGGGATAGGTAGTTAGTTGGTTTTGAAAAAGATAAGAAACAAACAAAAAGTTAGTTAGTTAATTGAAAAAGATTTGAAATCAAATTTTGAAAAAGATAAGAAGATAAGAAGTTAGATAAGATATTTTGAAATCAAATTTTTGAAAAAGATAAAATTTTTGAAAAAGATAAGATAAAAGATAAAAAGATAAGATAAAAATTTTAATAAAAAAAAAAGATATTTTGAAAAAGATTTAATTTTAAAATTACTTAACTAACAAGAAACTACAAGATAAGATTCTAGAACTTAAAGATTGAACCTTTCTTAACAAGAAAGTAACAAACTTCAAATTTTTGAACCAATCACATTAATTGTTAGCTAATTTTCGAAAATATGATATAAAGATAAGAAAAAGATTTTGAAAATATTTTGAAAAATATTTTTGAAATTTTCGAAAATTATATAGAAAAATGAAAAAGATATGATTTTTGAAAAAGATTTTGAAAGGATAAGATTTTTAAAATTGAAATTTTGACTTGACTTGTAAGAAACAACTAATTTTAAAAAATTTTTGACCAAGTCAACCCAAAATTTCGAAAATTTGGAGGAAAATAAGGAAAAGATATTTTTTTGATTTTTGAATATTTTAATTATGAGAAAGAAAAACAACAAAAATACTCAATGCATGAAATTTTTAGATCAAAACAATGAATGCATGCAAGAATGCTATGAATGTCAAGATGAACACCAAGAACACTTTGAAGATCATGATGAACATCAAGAACATTATTTTGAAAAATTTTTGATGCAAAGAAAACATGCAAGACACCAAACTTAGAAATCTTTAATGCATGGAAAATATGAATGCAAAAGTACACAAGAAAAACAAGGAAAGACACAAAATAAGAAAACATCAAGATCAAACAAGAGGACTTATCAAGAACAACTTGAAGATCATGAAGAACACTATGAATGCATGGAGTTTTCGAAAAAAATGCAAGAAAAATTTTTAAAGCATGCAATTGACACCAAACTTAAAAATTAACACAAGACTCAAACAAGAAACAAAATATTTTTGATTTTTATGATTTTCTAATTTTTTTTTTTTGATTTTTTTCGAAAATATAGTTTGGAAAAACGAAAAATAAAAAGAGAAATTTTTGAAAAAGATTTTGAAAAGAAAATTACCTAATCTGAGCAACAAGATGAACCGTCAGTTGTTCATACTCGAACAATCCCCGGCAACGGCGCCAAAAACTTGGTGGACGAAATTGTGATCATTGATATTGGCTCTTTGGCATATACACAAAAACTATTGTGGCACTGGTTGAATTCACAACTCCGTTCAACTAACCAGCAAGTGTACTGGGTCGTCCAAGTAATAAACCTTACGTGAGTAAGGGTCGATCCCACAGAGATTGTTGGTATGAAGCAAGCTATGGTCACCTTGCAAATCTCAGTCAGGCAGATTAAATTGATTTATGGATTTCGAAAATAAAGATAAGAAAATAGAAATAATAAACGAGATAGAAGACTTATGCAGATTCATTGGTGAGAATTTCAGATAAGCGAATGGAGATACTGTATGGCTCACGGACGCCTGCTCTCCTACTGCTTCTACTCAATCCTTCTTACTCCTTTCCATGGCAAGCTTTGTATAGGGGTTCACCATCAGCTGTGGCTACTTTTAATCCTCTCGGGAAAATGATCCTATGCGGCTGTCACTCGCACGACTAATCGTCTGGAGGCATCACCCATGGTTGATGGCTACATCCCATCCTCGCAGTGAAAACTAATGCTCACGCACTCTGTCATAGTACGGCTAATCACCGGTTGGTTCCCGCTCCTACTGGAATAGAATCCCTTGATTCTTTTGCGTCTGTCACTAACGCCCAGCACTCGCAAGTTTGAAGCACGTCACAGTCATTCATTACCGGAATCCTACTCGGAATACCACAGACAAGGTTAGACTTTCCGGATTCCCAGGATCCTACTCGGAATACCACAGACAAGGTGAGACTTTCCGGATCCTCATAAATGCTGCCATCTATCTAGCTTATACCACGAAGATTCTGTTGGGGAATCTAAGAGATACGCATTCAAGCTCTGTTGCATGTAGAACGGAAGTGGTTGTCAATCACGCGCGTTCATAAGTGAGAATGATAATGAGGGTTACTTATCATCACATTCATCATGTTCTTGGGTACGAATGAATATCTTGGAATAGGAATAAGAGAGATTTGAATAAAAGAAAATAGACTTTCATTAATACTTGAGGTACAGCAGAGCTCCACACCCTTAATCTATGGTGTGCAGAAACTCCACCGTTGAAAATACATAAGCAAAAGGTTCAGGCATGGCCGAATGGCCAGCCCCCCTAACGTGATCAATGATCTCTTAGGATGAAGAATAAAACAAAACTGAGACCAAAGATGAAACGTGGTCAAAAGACATCTAATACAATAGTTAAATGTTCTATTTATACTAGACTAGCTACTAGGGTTTACATGAGTAAGTAATTGATGCATAAATTCACTTCCGGGGCCCACTTGGTGTATGCTTGGGCTGAGCTTGATCAATCCACGAGCTGAGGCTTCTCTTGGAGTTGAACTCCGAGTTTTGACGTGTTTTGGGCGTTCAACTCCGGATCATGACGTTTTTCTGGCGTTTAACTCCAGACAGCAGCGTGTACTTGGCGTTCAACGCCAAGTTACGTCGTCAATCTTCGATTAAAGTATGGACTATTATATATTGTTGAAAAGCCCTGGATGTCTGCTTTCCAATGCCATTGAGAGCGCGCCAATTGGAGTTCTGTAGCTCCAGAAAATCCATTTCGAGTGCAGGGAGGTCAGATTCCAACAGCATCAGCAGTCCTTTTGTCAGCCTTCTTCAGAGTTTTGCTCAAATCCCTCAATTTCAGTCAGAATTTACCTGAAATCACAGAAAAACACACAAACTCATAGTAAAGTCCAGAAATGTGAATTTAACATAAAAACTAATGAAAACATCCCTAAAAGTAGCTCAAACTTACTAAAAACTATATAAAAACAATGCCAAAAAGCGTATAAATTATCCGCTCATCAGTGGACGACGCTTCCGCGTCACTTTCCCGCGGCCTGTACATACCAGACTTCAAAATTAGCAATTTCTGGGCTATTTATGGCCCAGTTTCAAGCCTAGAAAATACAGATTAAAGGCTGCAAAGTGGAGGAATGAAAGAGACAACTCATAACACACTTTTCATAATTTAGATGTAGCTTTTAGGGAGAGAGGTTCTCTCCTCTCTCTTAGGATTTGGATTAGGATTTCTATTAGGATTAGGATTGTTTCTTCATACCAGGTTCAATAATTTATGTTTCTCTTCTATTTTTGTTTACTCTAAAGCTTTTATTTGTGTTTGATTTATGTTGCCCAATTGGCTTATGAATATTGTCCATGTTAGAATTGACATCTTCATTCAATATAATTTGAGGTACTCCGGATATTTATGATTTCAATTTAGCTTTTTATATTCTTGGCTTTAATTGATTAATTGGTAACTCTTGAGTTGTCAAACTCATTGTCGACTGAAAATTGGAATTCTTCAAGAATTAACTCGAGTTCCAATAACTCTAGCCTTTTCCAAGGAAAGACTAGGACTTGAGGAACCAAACTTATTCCATCCACTTGACATACCTTCATAGTTAGAGGTTAAATTAGTGGGAGAAAAATCCAATTCTCATCACAATTGATAAGGATAACTAGGATAGGACTTCTAGTTTTCATACCTTCCTAAGAGTTTTATTAGTTATTAATTTATTAATTCTTGAAATCTATTTCTCTTGCTTAAAATCTTTTTCAAACCCAAACACTGTTTTTCCATAACCAATAATAAATCATACTTCCCTGCAATTCCTTGAGAAGACGACCCGAGGTTTAAATACTTCGGTTTATAAATTTATTGGGTTCTATTACTTGTGACAACCAAAACGTTTATACGAAGGGATTTTCTGTTGGTTTAGAATCTATACTCACAACGCGACTATATTTTTATAAAATTCTTTACTAGCAAAAATCCTAACGTCAGTGCTTCATAACTCCATTCAGATTGAAGCTTACTACTCGGCCGTCTATTTCAAAAGAGTGTGTTCCTGAAAAAGCATCTAATTTGAACTTCGAGGTCTTCAAGAAAGGTCTTCTGAGTAGGATTCATTTTGGGGCATCTCCAGGATGTAAAAATCAATGGGGAAAGTGAGACCTTTAATACCCACTAATACATCTTCAGCAACTCCAGCCACTGTAATAATACTTTTATCTGCTAACACAAAACGAGCTGCCGACCTTTTTAAGGGAGGGAGCCTCAAAACATCATATACAGATAAAGGCATTATTCTAACACATGCTCCTAAATCACACATGCAGTCAGAAAATATCACACCTCCAATGGTATAGTTAACCATGCATGGGCCTGGGTCACTACATTTTTCAGGTATATTTCCCATTAAAGCAGATATAGAACTACCTAAAGGAATAGTTTCTAATTCATTAATTTTGTCTTTATGTATGCATAAATCCTTTAGAAACTTTGCGTATTTAGGTACCTATTGAATAACATCAAAAAGGGGAACAATTACCTCAACCTTTTTGAATATTTCTACCATTTTGGGATCAGGTTCCAACTGCTTCCTGGGCTTCCTTGCAAGTTGTGGAAATGGAATAGGAATGGCGTTTTCTACAATCTTTGTGCGCTTTGGTGCTTCTTCCTATGATCTAGCATCTTCTTCCTCAGCCATGTCCTGTATACCCTTTTCTTCCTCAACATCTTCTATTTCCACTACCTCTTCAGCTGAGGCGTGTTCAGGTAGGTTTGGCTCTTCCTGATTCCTCTCTTGCAATGTGGTTCCCGACCTTAGGGTGATGGTATTAATGCCACCCTTGGAATTGGGTAATGGTTGAGAGGGGAGTCCACCAGAGCTTGAGGACTGATTGTTGGAGTTGTTCAGTGATCCAATCTGTGAGACAAGAGCTTGCAAAGTAGAATTCAGACCATTCAGAGTAGAAGTGAGGTTGTTTTCCGTGGCCTGTTGTCTCCGATCAATAGATTGTAGTAACTCATCATTAGAAGATGAAAAGGGATAAGTGATATGAGAGGTCTGCTGAGATGCTTGAGGCTGTCTTAAATGAGGTGCTCTGTAGGCCTGATTCTGATTTTGCTGCCTGAAGTTGTTATTGTTATTCCACCTCTGATTTCCATTGTTATCTCTGCTTTCTCTGTTATGATTGTCCCTCAAACTCTGGTTAGAATTATCTCTCCAGCCTTGGTTAGAGTTATCCTGCCATCCATGGTTATAGCTGCCACCTTGATTGTACCCTTGATTGGGGCAGTCATAGAAGTTATGAGTGGCTGCTACAGTGTGGTCTTCCGGTTGGAGTTGCGGACACTCATCAGTGTAATGACTGTAATCTGCACAGATTCCACATACTCTTTGTGGAACCAACTGCTGGCTGTGCTGTGGTGGAGAATGCTAAACTTGCTGAGGCTGTTGTTGACTTAGCTGCATCTGCTTCAGCAAGTTAGTCATTTCACATAAGCGCTGAGCTATAGTAGCAGTATCTTTGCTAGTGGATACCTCTGCAACAGCTATTGACCGACTTTGTTTCTGCCTGTGATTCCCAGTAGATTCAGCCAAGTCGCTGATCAATTGCCATGCTTCTTCCGTAGTCTTGTACTTTTTCATAGACCCATTGCTAGCACCTTCCAATGTGGTCCTATCTTGAGATTTCATGCCCTGCGTAAAGTAGTCGAGCAACACTATCTTGTCAATCATATGGTGGGGACATGCTTCTAGAAGATTATTGAAGCGTTCCAAGTATTCATAGAGAGTCTCAGATTCATCCTGAACGATCATGGACATGTCTTTTCTCAGTTTATTGGCAACCTCAGCTGGAAAGAATTTCTCCAAAAATTCTCTTCTAAGCGTATCCCAGTTGGAAACAGTTGTTTCGGGTTGAGTGTAGTACTACTCTCTTGCCTTTCCCTCAAGAGAGAATGGGAAGGCTTTTAGCAGAATGGAAATTTCATCAGTGCCATCACGCTTAACAGTAGAGCAAGCAGTCTGAAAATCCCTAAGGTGCTTGATAGGCTCTTGAGCAGGTAAGCCATGAAACTTGGGCATCAAGTTGAGTAGCAAAGACTATTTCGAAATCTACAGCCACTGCTGGGTGGTGTGCCTGGAATGGTTGTAGTGTAAAATCAAGGGCTCCTTCCTCCTGGATAGTGACTCTCCTAGGTGCTGCCATGTCACCTGCACATAAATCAACTGGATCAGTAGAGAGGGAGCTTATTTCTTCCTTAGATGACGTTTAAGGTTTGTCCTTAGAGAGGACTCGCCGACGCCGAGCTTGCCTTATATGTGAAATAGTTCTTTCAATCTCAGGGTCAAATGCTGGCAAGCTTGGATCAGGAAGTGAACGCGTCATTTAACAAAAGAAACGTACAGCTCATAGTAACAAATTAAAAAGAAAAATTGCAATTAAATAAATGCCAATCAATAAATTAGCACATTGTTGCAACTCCCCAGCAACGGCGCCAAAAATTGACGTGGCGAAAATTGGCGAGTTAAGAAATTATTAACAGAAATACGGTGCAAGTACAGTCCTTAACTAGCCGAAAATCCACTTATCAATTTAGAATGGTTGTCACAATATTGAAACTAAAATACTGGGAGTATGAATCCCAGGTCGTCTCCCAACGAGTTTCAAAAATGGTTGAGTTGATAAAAAGGAAATTAATTTAGAGAATTTAATTAATTTTAAATAAAAGCCTTGACTGGGAGTAGATTAGTTGGAAGCACTATTCTTGTTAAAGTACTCTCAAGATTAATTAATAATTGGAAGTTGCTCTGCTTAGTTATCCCTTACTAGGTAAAAGAAAGTCAAGCAAGTTGGAAAGCTGTTTCTAGTCACAAGTCCTAATCCTCTCCCGTGGGAAGGATTAGTGTCAATGATTAGAGGGTGATCCAACAATAAACCCAATTATAATTTCTTTCTTGAGTGATTCAACTCAGGGTTTCCTTTCAATCATCTCCCAATCAAGTTATGGAACTACTCACTCATCATAATTATAAACTTCACAGAATCAATGGGGAAAATAAAAGAAGACATGATAAATAATAATGAAAGGGATTAATTAAAAATAAAAATAGTCTATATTAATAGCTTGTGAAAATATTTCAATGTCAACTCTGGAGGAATTAAGAATATGGAAGAATAAATGAAAAGTAAATAATAGACTATAATGACTAGTACCGGAGGTAGACTCTTCTCAAAAGCTAAAGCCGAAATCTTCAAAATCCTAATGAATGTTCTAGTGAGTAAAAACTTAGGGGAGAAGTAAATTCAGATCTAAAAACTAAAAATTATGCGGAATGAATGTTGTTATCTGTCTCTGCATGTTCCCTGGCTCTAATCTGTGTTTCTGGGCCGAAAACTGGGTTGAAATCCGGCCCAGAAACTCTGCCAGCGACTTCTGAAATTCTACAGATTGCGCACGTCATGCGGCCGCGTCGTCCACGCGTTCGCTTTGTTCATGCAGCTTCCAATCCGCGCGGTTGCGTCAGGCACGCGAGCGCGTCACTGTTATTTCTTCTATTTCGTGAGGTCGCGTCAGCCATGCGACCGCGTGAGTTCTCACTGGTTATCTCCTCAATTCTTTGTGTTCCTTCCATTTTTGCATGCTTCCTTTCTATCCCTTAAGCCATTCCTGCCCTGTAATTCCTGAAATCACTTAACACACATATCAAGGCATCTAATGGTAATAAGAGAGGATTAAATAAAAGAAAATAAAAGCCAAAGAAGCATGTTTTCAATCATAGAGTATTTTTAGGAAGGAGTTGTAATTACATGCAAGTCATATGAATAAGTGGGCAAAGATTTGATAAAACCACACAATTAAACACAATATAAATCATAAAATAGTGGTTTATCATGTTCCTCTGCAACCATGGAGAGGAAGCATGAAAAGCTTCTCTCAGTACAGAGTCAAACAGAGCCCCCACAATCAAACTCTAAGTTTGGTGTTGGGAGGCCACAACCAAACTCTAAGTTTGGTGTTGGGAGTCTACAACATTGACCTGATCACCTGTGAGGCTCCATGAGAGCCCACTTTCAAGCTATTGACATTAAAGAAGCGCTTATTGGGAGGCAACCCAATTTTTATTTATCTAATTTTATTTTATTTTATTGTTTTTTTATGATTTATTAGGTTTATGATCATGTGGAGTCACAAAATAAATACTATAATTAAAAACAAAATAAAAAACAGTAGAAGAAAAAGCACACCCTGGAGGAAAGGCTTACTGGCGTTTAAACGCAAGTAAGGAGCATCTGGCTGGCGTTCAATGCCAGAACAGAGCATGGATCTGGCGTTGAATGCCAGAAACAAGCAGCATCCTGGCATTTAAACGCCAGGAATACACCCTGAGGAGAGCTGGCACTGAACGCCCAAAACAAGCATAAAGCTGGCGTTCAACGCTAGAAACAAGCATCAATCTAGCATTGAATGCCAGGATTGCATGTAGAGGGCATTTTACACACCTCATTGGTGCAGGGATGATAATCCTTGACACCTCAGGATTTGTGGACCCCACAGGATCATCTCAGGATCTGTGGACCCCACAGGATCCCCACCTACCTCAACTCACATTCTCTCCTCTTCACACAATTCAATAACACTCTTCCCCAAAACCCTTCACTAATCACCTCAATCTCTCTCTTCCCCATAAACCCCACCTACCTTTAAAATTCAAAATCCTTTTTTCCCACCCAACCCACCCAACATGGCCGAATACACACCTCTCTCTCTCTCTCCTCCATACCCTCTTATTCTCCTCCTATTCTTTCTTCTTTTGCTCGAGGGCGAGCAACATTCTAAGTTTGTTGTGGTAAAAGCATAGCTTTTTTTGTTTTTCCATAACCATTGATGGCACCTAAGGCCAGAGAAACCTCAAGAAAGAGGGAAGGGAAGGCAATTCCTTCCACCTCTGTCATGGGAGATGAAGAGATTCATCTCAAGGGTCCATAGCTCAGTAATAGAGTATTTGACTGCACATCAAGAGAGCCCCTCATCAAGAAATCCCTGAGATGCTTGAAGGGATATATTTTTCTCCACACAACTATTGGGAGCAACTAAAGATAGGAGCACCAAAATCACTAGGGATCAAGCAACAGAGACAAAGAAGAGACATAAAGGAGCTCAAAAAGCACCATTGGTCCTTCAAAAAGGCACCACCCTCACTAAGGTGGACTCATTCCTTGTTCTTATTTCTCTGTTTTTCAATTTTTATGCTTCATGTTTGTCTATGTTTGTGTCTTTATTACATGATCATTAGTATTTAGTAACTATGTCCTGAGGCTATGAATAATTCCATTAATCCTTCACCTCTCTTAAATGAAAAATATTTTTAATACAAAAAGAACAAGAAGTACATGAGTTTCGAATTTATCCTTGAATTTAGTTTAATTATATTGATGTGGTGACAATACTTTTTGTTTTCTGAATGAATGCTTGAACTGTGCATATTTTTTATCTTGTTGTTTATGAATGTTAAAATTGTTGGCTCTTGAAAGAATGATGAACAAAGAGAAATGTTACTGATAATCTGAAAAATCATAAATTTGATTCTTGAAGTAAGAAAAAACAGTGAATTGCAAAAGCTTGCAAAAAAAAAAGTGGCGAAAAAAAAAATATATATAGAAAGAAAAAGAAAAAGCAAGCAGAAAAGCCAATAGCCATTAAAACCAAAAGGCAAGGATAAAAAGGGTCCAAAGCTTTGAGCATCAATGGATATGAGGGCCCAAGGAACTAAAATCTAGGCCTAAGCGGCTAAATTAAGCTGTCCCTAACCATGTGCTTGTGGCATGCAGGTCCAAGTGAAAAGCTTGAGACTGAGTGGTTAAAGTCGTGATCCAGAGCAAAAAGAGTGTGCTTAAGAACTCTGGACACCTCTAACTGGGAACTTTAGCAAAGCTGAGTCACAATCTGAAAATGTTCACCCAGTTATGTGTCTGTGACATTTATGTATCCGGTGGTAATACTGGAAAACAAAGTGCTTAGGGCCATGGCCAAGACTCATAAAAGTAGCTGTGTTCAAGAATCAACAAACTTAACTAGGAGAATCAATAACACTATCTGAAATTCTAAGTTCCTAGAGATGCCAATCATTCTAAACTTCAAAGGAAAAAGTGAGATGCCAAAACTATTCAGACGCAAAAAGCTACAAGTCCCGCTCATCTAATTAGAACTAATATTCATTGATATTTTGGGATCTATAGTATATTCTCTTCTTTTATCCTATTGATTTTCAGTTTCTTGGGAACATGCAACAATTTAAGTTTGGTGTTGTGATGAGCGGATAATTTATACGCTTTTTGGCATTGTTTTTAGATAGTTTTTAGTAGGATCTAGCTACTTTTAGGGATGTTTTTATTAGTTTTTATGCTAAATTCACATTTCTAGACTTTACTATGAGTTTGTGTGTTTTTCTAGGATTTCAGGTATTTTCTGGCTGAAATTGAGGGACCTAAGCAAAACTCTGATAAGAAGGCTGACAAAGGACTGCTGATGCTGTTGGATTCTGACCTCCCTGCACTCAAAATAGATTTGCTGGCGCTACAAAACTCCAAATGGCGCGCTCTCAATGGCGTTAAAAAGTAGACATCCAGAGCTTTCCAGCAATATATAATAGTTCATACTTTATTCAAGATTAGATGACGTAAACTGGCGCTCAACGCCAGTTCCATGCTGCATTCTAGAGTCAAACGCCAGAAACACGTCGCGAACCAGAGTTATACGCCAAAAACACGTTACAACTTGGTGTTCAACTTCAGAAGAAGCTTCTACAAGTGTAAAGCTCAAGCTCAGTCCAAGCACACACCAAGTGGGCCCCGGAAGTGAATTTCTGCATCAATTACTTACTTCTGTAAACCCTAGTAGCTAGTCTAGTATAAATAGGACATTTTACTATTGTATTAGACATCTTTTGACCACATCTTTGGTCTCAGTTTTAATCTATTATTCATCTTAGGAGACTATTGATCACGTTCATGGGACTGGCCATTCGGCCATTCCTGGACCACTATCACTTATGTATTTTCAACGGTGGAGTTTCTACACACCATAGATTAAGGGTGTGGAGCTCTGCTGTACCTCGAGTTTTAATGCAATTACTACTATTTTCTATTCAATTCAGTTTATTCCTGTTCTAAGATATTCGTTGCACTTCAACATGACGAATGTGATGACCTGTGACACTCATCATCATTCTCACCTATGAACGCGTGACTGACAACCACTTTCATTCTACCTTAGATCGGGGGCATATCTCTTGGATTCCTTAATCAGAATCTTCGTGGTATAAGCTAGAATTGATAGCGGCATTCATGAGAATCTTGAAAGTCTAAACCTTGTCTGTAGTATTCCGAGTAGGATTCAGGGATTGAATGACTGTAACGAACTTCAAACTCGCGATTGTTGGGTGTGATGACAAGCGCAAAATAATCAATGGATTCTATTCCGACATGATCGAGAACCGACAGATGATTAGCAGTGCTGTGACAGAGCATTTGGACCATTTTCACTGAGAGGATAAGATGTAGCCATTGACAATGGTGATGCCCTACATACAGCTTGCCATGGAAAGGAGTAAGAAGGATTGGATGAAGGCAGTAGGAAAGCAGATATTTAAAAGGAGCACAGCATCTTCATACGCCTATCTGAAATTCCCACCACTGATTTACATAAGTATTTCTATCTTTATTTTCTGTTTATTTATAATGATTATTCGAAAACTCCATAATCATTTATTATCCACCAAACTGAGATTTACAAGATGACCATAGCTTGCTTCATACCAACAATCATCGTGGGATCGACCCTTACACACGTAAGGTTTATTACTTGGACGACCCAGTGCATTTGCTGGTTAGTTGTGTGGAGTTGTGAAGAAAGTGCTGAGTTAGTAAATGCGCATACCAAGTTGAATGCCATTGTTAGAGATCACAATTTCGTGCACCACTTCTCTCAATACAGAGTCAAACAAAGCCCCACAATCAAACTCTAAGTTTGGTGTTGGGAGGTCACAACCAAACACTAAGTTTGGTGTTGAACCCCCACATTCAAACTCTAAGTTTGGTGTTGGGAGGTCCCAACAATGCTCTGAACATCTGTGAAGCTTCATGAGAGCTCACTGTCAAGCTATTGACATTAAAGAAGCTCTTATTGGGAGGCAACCCAATTTTTATTTATCTATATTTCTATTGTTCTTTTATGTTTTATTAGGTTTATAATCATGTGGAGTCTCAAAACAATTGCAAAAATTAAAAACAAAATCAAAAACAGCAGAAGAAATAGCACACCCTGGAGGAAGAGCTTATTGGCGTTTAAATGCCAGTAAGGAGCATCTGGCTGGCGTTTAACGCCAGAACAGAGCATGAAGTTGGTGTTGAACGCCAGAAACAAGTAGCAGTCTGGCGTTTAAACGCCAGAAACAAGCATAGAGCTGGCGTTTAACGCCAGAAACAAGCATAGAGCTGGCGTTTAACGCCAGAAACAAGCATCAGTCTGGCGTTAAACGCTAAGATTGCATATAGAGGGCATTTTACATGCCTAAAAGGTGCAGGGATGAGAAATTCTTGATACCTCAGGTTCTGTGGACCCCACAGGATCACCTCAGGATTTATGGACCCCACAGGATCCCCACCTACCCTACTTCTCTCTTCTTCACACAATCCAATAACACTATACCCCTCATCAATCACCTCAATCTCTCTTCCCCATTACCCCTTCACCAATCACATCCATCCACTCTTCCCCATAAACCCCACCTACCTTCAAATTCAAAATCTTTCCCACCCAAACCCACCCTAAATAACCGAACCTAAACCCCTCTCCCTCCACTATATAAACCCCTCCATCCTTCTTCATTTTCACACATCACTACTCTCTCTTCTCCCCCTTGGCCGAAACCCACACCTCTCTCCCTCTCCTCCATATCTTCTTCTTCTATTCTTTCTTCTTTTGCTCGAGGGCGAGCAACATTCTAAGTTTGGTGTGGTAAAAGTATAGCTTTTTTGTTTTATATAACCATTTATGGCACCTGGTGGACGAAATTGTGATCACTACAACTTCGCACAACTAACCAGCAAGTGTACTGGGTCGTCCAAGTAATAAACCTTACGCGAGTAAGGGTCGATCCCACAGAGATTGTTGGTATGAAGCAAGCTATGGTCACCTTGTAAATCTTAGTCAGGCAGACTCAAATGGATATGAATGATGATATACGAATGAAACATAAAGATAAAGATAGAGATACTTATGTAATTCATTGGTAGGAATTTCAGATAAGCGTATGAAGATGCTTGTCCCTTCCATCTCTCTGCTTTCCTACTGTCTTCATCCAATCCTTCTTACTCCTTTCCATGGCAAACTTATGCAAGGGTTTCACCGTTGTCAGTGACTACCTCCCATCCTATCAGTGGAAATGTTCAACGCACCCTATCACGACACGGCTATCCATCTGTCGGTTCTCAATCAGGCCGGAATAGAATCCAGTGATTCTTTTGCGTCTGTCACTAACGCCCCGCCTTCAAGAGTTTGAAGCTCGTCACAGTCATTCAATCATTGAATCCTACTCAGAATACCACAGACAAGGTTAGACCTTCCGGATTCTCTTGAATGCCGCCATCGGTTCTAGCCTATACCACGAAGACTCTGATCTCACGGAATGGCTGGCTCGGTGACAAACCCCAATTTGACGGTTTGTTGTGTATTGAATTTAGAGTATTTTGATAACCTTTTGTCACATTTAGCCTATGAATTAGCATGGTTTTGTTATCTCTCCCATATTTGTGCTTAAGTGTAAAAACATGCTTTTCAATCCTTATTTTGATAAATTCTAATTTCTCTTTGATTCCATAAGATGCCTTGATGTGTTTGCTAGTAATTACAGGATTGAAATAGGCTAGGCATGGATCAAAGGAAGCAAGGAAGGAAGCATGCAAGTGGGGAGAAGCACAAAAAGCTAAAGAGTTGATCTAGGCCAAGCACGCGTACGCGCACAAGGCGCTCGCGCGCACATTGCGAAACAGGCCAAGGACGCGCACGCGTACCGTGCGCGCACGCGCTGATGATGGCACATGACCTCACTAAAGCAACACGTGCCTGGCAATTTTGGGAAGGTTTCAGCAACCAACTTTGGCGCCAAAATGCATATAAGAACCAAGGATTGAAGGGGATTGATAAGGGATTTCACTAGGACTAGTTTTAGTTTTAGTTTCTAGAGAGAGAAGCTCTCACTTCTCTCTAGAATTAGGATTAGGATTAGGTTTAGGTTAATCTCTCTTCTTAGATCTAGGTTTAATTCATACTTTGATTCAATTTTCTTTTATCAATTCTCAATCTTCTTCTCATCCTCTTTCTAGTTATGTGTTTTAATAATTGTAATTCTTCATTTTGTTTTGGATAGATTGTTGTTCCTTTATTTCCTTTCAATAATGCGATTTGAGGTAATTCATGATAATTGTGATTTCCTTGATTGTTGTTGATTAATTCTTTGCAATAATTGTAGTTAGATTCTATTCTTGTTGTCAATTTACTATGCTTTCCTTTTATGCCTTCCAAGTGTTTGATGAAATGCTTGGTTGGATTTTAGTGTAGGTTTTGTTCCTCTTGGCCTAGGTAGAGTAATTAGTGACTCTTGAGTTATCTAATTCTTTTGTTGATTGATAATTAGAAGTTGCAAATTGATTTGAATGCCTCTAAACCTAGTCTTTCCTTTAGGAGTTGATTAGAACTTGAGGAATCAAATTGATTCATCCACTTGACTTTCCTCCATGGTTAGGGGTTGACTAAGTGGGAGCAATGGATCATTTGCCATCACAATTGAAGAGGATAACTAGGATAGAACTTCTAGTTCTCATACCTTGCCAAGAGCCTTTTATAGTTGTTAGTTTACTTTCTTGCCATTTATCTTTCATGCCTCTTATCAAAACCCCAAAATAATTCACAACCAATAACAAGACACTTTATTGTAAATCCTAGGGAGAACGACCTGAGGTCCAATACTTCGGTTTATAAATTCTAGGGGTTTGTACTAGTGACAAACAACTTTTTTTTGTATGAAAGGATTATTGTTTGGTTTAGAAACTATACTTTACAACGAGATTTTATTTGAGAAATTCTAAACCGTCAAAAATCCAATCGTCACTCGGTTGTCAGGCGAGCACTCGGTTGTCAGGCGATCAACCATGCATCGTGTATCAGGAATCCAAGAGATATCCACCCAATCTAAGGTAGAACGGAGGTGGTTGTCAGGCACACGTTCATAGGTGAGAATGATGATGAGTGTCACGGATCATCACATTCATCAAGTTGAAGAACAAGTGGTATCTTAGAACAAGAACAAGCGGAATTGAATAGAAGAACAATAGTAATTGCATTAATACTCGAGGTACAGCAGAGCTCCACACCTTAATCTATGGTGTGTAGAAACTCCACCGTTGAAAATACATAAGAACAAGGTCTAGGCATGGCCGAATGGCCAGCCTCCCAATGATCTAAGAACTAGATGTCCAGAGATTCTCCCGATCCAAATACAATAGTAAAAGGTCCTACTTATAGAGAACTAGTAGCCTAGGGTTTACAGAGATGAGTAAATGACATAAAAATCCACTTTCGGGCCCACTTGGTGTGTGCTTGGGCTGAGCATTGAAGCATTTTCGTGTAGAGACTCTTCTTGGAGTTAAACGCCAGCTTTGGTGCCAGTTTGGGCGTTTAACTCCCATTCTTGTGCCAGTTCCGGCGTTTAATGCTGGGAATTCTGAGGGTAACTTTGAACGCCGGTTTGGGCCATCAAATCTTCGGCAAAGTATGGACTATCATATATTGCTGGAAAGCCCAGGATGTCTACTTTTCAACGCCGTTGAGAGCGCGCCAATTGGGCTTCTGTAGCTCCAGAAAATCCGCTTCGAGTGCAGGGAGGGCAGAATCCAACAGCATCTGCAGTCCTTTTTAGTCTCTGAATCAGATTTTTGCTCAGGTCCCTCAATTTCAGCCAGAAAATACCCGAAATCACAGAAAAACACACAAACTCATAGTAAAGTCCAGAAAAGTGAATTTTAACTAAAAACTAATAAAAAATATACTAAAAACGAACTAGATCATACTAAAAACATACTAAAAACAATGCCAAAAAGCGTACAAATTATCCGCTCATCACAACACCAAACTTAAATTGTTGCTTGTCCTCAAGCAACTGAAAATCAAATAAGATAAAAAGAAGAGAATATGCAATGAATTCCAAAAACATCTATGAAGATCAGTATTAATTAGATGAGCGGGTCTTTTAGCTTTTTGCCTTTGAACAGTTTTGGCATCTCACTCTATCCTTTGAAATTCAGAATGATTGGCTTCTTTAGGAACTCAGAATCCAGATAGTGTCATTGATTCTCCTAGTTAAGTATGATGATTCTTGAACACAGCTACTTATTGAGTCTTGGCGGTGGCCCAAAGCACTCTGTCTTCCAGTATTACCACCGGATACATACATGCCACAGACACATAATTGGGTGAACCTTTTCAGATTGTGACTCAGCTTTGCTAGAGTCCCCAATTAGAGGTGTCCAGGGTTCTTAAGCACACTCCTTTTGCCTTGGATCACAACTTTATTTCTTTCTTTTTCTTTCTTTTTCTTTTTTTCGAATTTTTTTTTGTATTCACTGCTTTTTTCTTGCTTCAAGAATCATTTTTATGATTTTTCAGATCCTCAGTAACATGTCTCCTTTTTCATCATTCTTTCAAGAGCCAATATTCATGAACCACAAATTCAAAAGACATATGCACTGTTTAAGCATACATTCAGAGAACAAAAGTATTGCCACCACATCAAAATAATTAAACTGTTATAAAATTCAAAATTCATGCAATTCTTTTCTTTTTCAATTAAGAACATTTTTCATTTAAGAAAGGTGATGGATTCATAGGACATTCATAACTTTAAGGCATAGACACTAAGACACTAATGATCACAAGACACAAACATAGACAAACATAAGCACTAAAATTTGAAAAACAGGAAAATAAAGAACAAGGAAATTAAAGAACGGGTCCACCTTAGTGATGGCGGCTTGTTCTTCCTCTTGAAGATCTTATGGAGTGCTTGAGCTCCTCAATGTCTCTTCCTTGTCTTTGTTGCTCCTCTCTTATGATTCTTTGATCTTCTCTAATTTCATGGAGGAGAACAAAGTGTTCTTGGTGCTCCACCCTTAGTTGTCCCATGTTGGAACTCAATTCTCCTAGGGAGGTGTTTAGTTGCTCCCAATAGTTTTGTGGAGGAAAGTGCATCCCTTGAGGAATCTCAGGGATTTGATGATGAGAGGGGTCTCTTGTTTGCTCCATCCTCTTCTTAGTGATGGGCTTGTCCTCATCAATGGGGATGTCTCCCTCTATGTCAACTCCAACTGAATAACAGAGGTGACAAATGAGATGAGGAAAGGCTAACCTTGCCAAGGTAGAGGACCTGTCTGCCACCTTATAAAGTTCTTGGGATATAACCTCATGAACTTCTATTTCTTCTCCAATCATGATGCTATGAATCATGATAGCCCGGTCTATAGTAACTTCGGACCGGTTGCTAGTGGGAATGATTGAGCGTTGGATAAACTCCAACCATCCTCTAGCCACGGGTTTGAGGTCATGCCTTCTCAGTTGAACCGGCTTCCCTCTTGAATCTCTCTTCCATTGGGCACCCTCTTCACATATGACTGTGAGGACTTGGTCCAACCTTTGATCAAAGTTGACCCTTCTAGTGTAAGGATGTTCATCTCCTTGCATCATAGGCAAGTTGAATGCCACCCTTACATTTTCCGGACTACAATCCAAGTATTTCCCCCGAACCATAGTAAGCCAATTCTTTGGATCCGGGTTCACACTTTGGTCATGGTTCTTGGTGATCCATGCATTGGCATAGAACTCTTGAACCATTAAGATTACAACTTGTTGAATGGGGTTGGTAAGAACTTCCCAACCTCTTCTTCGGATCTCATGTCGGATCTCCGGATATTCACTCTTTTTGAGTGAAAAAGGGACCTCGGGGATCACCTTCTTCAAGGCCACAACTTCATAGAAGTGGTCTTGATGCACCCTTGAGATGAATCTTTCCATCTCCCATGACTCGGAGGTGGAAACTTTTGCCTTCCCTTTCCTCTTTCTAGAGGTTTCTCCGGCCTTGGATGCCATAAATGGTTATGGAAAAATAAAAAACAATGCTTTTACCACACCAAACTTAAAAGGTTTGCTCGTCCTCGAGCAAAAGAAGAAAGAAGAGAGTAGAAGAAGAAGAAATGAAGAAGAAGGGAATGGCTTTGTGTTCGGCCAAAAAAAAAAAGGGAGAGTAGTGTTGTTTAGGTTGTGTGAAAATGAAGGAGTGAAGATGGGTTTATATAGGAGTGGGGAGAGGGTAGGGTTCGGTCATGTATGGGTGGGTTTGGGTGGGAAAGTGGTTTGAATTTGAATGGTGAGGTAGGTGGGGTTTTATGAAGGATGGATGTAAGTGGTGAAGAGAAAGATGGGATTTGATAGGTGAAGGGTTTTTGGGGAAGAGGTGTTGAGGTGATTGGTGAATGGGTGAAGAAGAGAGAGAGTGGTAGGGTAGGTGGGGATCCTGTGGGGTCCACAGATCCTGAGGTGTCAACGAAAAGTCATCCCTGCACCAAGTGGCAAGCAAAAATGCGTTTTGAGCCAATTCTGGCGTTAAACGCCGGGCTGGTGCCCATTTCTGGCGTTTAACGCCGAATGCTTGCCCTTTTCTGGCATTTAACGCCAGTCTGGTGCCCCTTTCTGGCGTTAAACGCCCAGAATGGTGCCAGACTGGGCGTTAAACGCCCAACAGCTAGCCTTACTGGCGTTTAAACACCAGCACGCTCTCCTCCAGGGTGTGCTGTTTTTCTTTCTGTTTTTCATTCTGTTTTTGCTTTTTCAATTGATTTTGTGACTTCTCATGATCATCAACCTACAAAAGAACATAAAATAACAAAGGAAAATAGATAAAATATAACATTGGGTTGCCTCCCAACAAGCACTTCTTTAATGTCAGTAGCTTGACAGAGGGCTCTCATGGAGCCTCAGAGATGCTTAGAGCAATGTTGGAACCTCCCAACACCAAACTTAGAGTTTGAATGTGGGGGTTCAACACCAAACTTAGAAGTTGGTTGTGGCCTCCCAACACCAAACTTAGAGTTTGCCTGTGGGGGCTCTGTGTGGCTCTGTTTTGAGAGAAGCTCTTCATGCTTCCTCTCCATGATGACAGAGGGATATCCTTGAGCCTTAAACACAAAGGATTCTTCATTCACTTGAATGATCAATTCTCCTCTATCAACATCAATCACAGCCCTTGCTGTGGCTAGGAAGGGTCTGCCAAGGATGATGGATTCATCCATGCACTTCCCAGTCTTTAGGACTATGAAATCAGCAGGGATGTAATGGTCTTCAACTTTTACCAGAACATCCTCTACAAGTCCATAGGCTTGTTTTCTTGAATTGTCTGCCATCTCTAGTGAGATTTTTGCAGCTTGCACCTCAAAGATCCCTAACTTCTCCATTACAGAGAGAGGCATGAGGTTTACACTTGACCCTAAGTCACACAAGGCCTTCTTGAAGGTCATGGTGCCTATGGTACAAGGTATTGAAAACTTCTCAGGATCCTGTCTCTTTTGAGGCAGTTTCTGCCTAGACAAGTCATCCAGTTCTTTGGTGAACAAAGGGGGTTCATCTTCCCAAGTCTCATTTCCAAATAACTTGTCATTTAGCTTCATGATTGCTCCAAGGTATTTAGCAACTTGCTCTTCAGTGACATACTCATCCTCTTCAGAGGAAGAATACTCATCAGAACTCATGAATGGCAGAAGTAAGTCCAATGGAACCTCTATGGTCTCATTTTGAGCCTCAGATTCCCATGGTTCCTCATTGGGGAACTCATTGGAGGCCAGTGGACGTCCATTGAGGTCTTCCTCAGTGGCGTTCACTGCCTCTTCCTCCTCTCCAAATTCGGCCATGTTGATGGCTTTGCACTCTCCTTTTGGATTTTCTTCTGTATTGCTTGGAAGAATACTAGGAGGGAGTTCAGTAATTTTCTTGCTCAGCTGACCCACTTGTGCCTCCAAATTTCTAATAGAGGACCTTGTTTCAGTCATGAAACTTTGAGTGGTTTTGATTAGATCAGAGACCATGGTTGCTAAGTCAGAGGTATTCTGCTTAGAACTCTCTGTCTGTTGCTGAGAAGATGATGGAAAAGGCTTGCTATTGCTAAACCTGTTTCTTCCACCATTATTGTTTGTTGAAACCTTGTTGAGGTCTTTGTTGATCCTTCCATGAGAGATTTGGATGATTTCTCCATGAAAGGTTATAGGTGTTTCCATAGGGTTCTCCCATGTAATTCACCTCTTCTATTGAAGGGTTCTCAGGATCATAAGCTTCTTCTTTAGATGAAGCTTCCTTAGTACTGCTTAGTGCATTTTGCATTCCAGACAGACTTTGAGAAATCATATTGACTTGTTGAGTCAATATTTTATTCTGAGCCAGTATGGCATTCAGAGTGTCAATCTCAAGAACTCCTTTCTTCTGATTGGTCCCATTGTTCACAGGATTCCTTTCAGAAGTGTACATGAATTGGTTATTTGCAACCATTTCAATCAGCTCTTGAGCTTCTGTAGGCGTCTTCTTCAGACGAAGAGATCCTCCAGCAGAGCTATCCAAAGACATCTTGGATCGTTCAGAGAGACCATCATAGAAAATTCCAATGATGCTCCATTTCAGAAAGCATATCAGTGGGATACTTTCTGATTAATTGTTTGTATCTTTCCCAAGCTTCATAGAGGGACTCTCCTTCCTTCTGTCTGAAGGATTGGACTTCCACTCTAAGCTTACTCAATTTTTGAGGTGGAAAGAACTTTGCCAAGAAGGCATTGACTAGCTTTTCCCAAGAGTTCAGGCTTTCTTTAGGTTGTGAGTCCAACCATATTCTAGCTCTGTCTCTTACAGCAAAAGGGAATAGCATAAGTCTGTAGACCTCAGGGTCAACCCCATTAGTCTTGACAGTGTCACAGATTTGCAAGAACTCAGCTAAAAACTGATGAGGATCTTCCAATGGAAGTCCATGGAACTTGCAATTCTGTTGTATTAGAGAAACTAATTGAGGCTTAAGCTCAAAGTTGTTTGCTCCAATGGCAGGGATAGAGATGCTTCTCCCATAGAAGTCGGGAGTAGGTGCAGTAAAGTCACCCAGCACCTTCCTTGCATTGTTGGCATTGTTGTTGTTTTCGGCTGCCATGGGTTCTTCTTCTTTGAAGATTTCTGTTAGGTCCTCTACAGAGAGTTGTGCCTTGGCTTCTCTTAGCTTTCGCTTCAAGGTCCTTTCGGGTTCAGGATCAGCCTCAACAAGAATGCTTTTGTCCTTGCTCCTGCTCATAAGAAAGAGAAGAGAACAAGAAAATGTGGAATCCTCTATGTCACAGTATAGAGATTCCTTGAGGTGTCAGAGGAAAAGAAAAATAGAAGGCAGAAGTAAAAAATTCGAACTTATCAAAGAAGATGGAGTTCGAATTTTGCATTAAGGAATAGTGTTAGTCCATAAATAGAAGGATGTGAGAAGAGGGGAAGTAATTTTCGAAAATCAAGTAAAAGATTTTGAAAACATTTTGAAAAACACTAATTGATTTTCGAAAATAAAAGTGGGAAAGAAATCAAGTGATTTTTGAAAAAGAATTTGAAATTAGAAATCAAAAAGATTTGATTGAAAGTTATTTTGAAAAAGATGTGGTTAAGAAGATATGATTGGTTTTAAAAAGATGTGATTGAGAAGATATGATTTGAAAAACATTTTTAAAAAATTTGATTTTGAAAATTAATGACTTGGCTATCAAGAAAAGATATGATTCAAACATTAAACCTTTCTCAACAGAAAAGGCAACATACTTGAAATGTTGAATCAAATCATTAATTGATAGCAAGTATCTTTGAAAATAGAAAGAAACTGAATTTGAAAAAGATTTGATTGAAAAGATATGATTTGAAAAAGATTTGATTTTGAAAAGATTTTGAAAACTTAAAAAAAATTTGCATTGAAAACAAAATCTTCCCTCTTGTGCCATCCTGGCGTTAAACGCCCAGAATGGTGTACATTCTGGCGTTTAACGCCCAAAACTCTACCCTTTTGGGCGTTAAACGCCCAACCAGGCACCCTGGCTGGCGTTTAAACGCCAGTCTGTCCTTCTTCACTGGGCGTTTTGAACGCCCAGCTTTTTCTGTATAATTCCTCTGCTGTATGTTCTGAATCTTCAATTCTCTGTATTATTGACTTGAAAAGACACAAATTAAAAATATTTTTGGATTTTAATAGTGAGGAATAATCAAAATGCAACTAAAATCAAATAACAATGCATGCAAGACACCAAACTTAGCAGTTTGTATACTACTGACACTAATGAGAATGCATATGAGACACATAAACACTCAAGTCAAGAGAATTCAAAGATCAGAGTAAGAAATCATCAAGAACAACTTGAAGATTAATGAAGACACATGCATGAGTGCAATAAGAACAGAAACATGCAATTGACACCAAACTTAAAATGAGACTCTAGGCTCAAACAAGAAATTTTTTTTTTGATTTTTTGATTTTCTAAATTTTTTTTTCGAAAATTAAGTGGAAAAAGAAAATAAAAGTATCAAAATTCTTAATGAGAATTCCAGGAATCATGCAATGTTAGTCTAAAGCTTTAGTCTAAAGAAATTAGACATGGCTAAACAAGCTTCAGCAGAACATTGCATTCAAGAGCTAAATTGATGAAGATCAATCAGCTTTGGTGATGATAAGAACATCACCTTGAAACACTAGAATTCATTCTTAAGAACTCTGAAGAGAAATACCTAATCTAAGCAACAAGATGAACCGTCAGTTGTCCAAACTCAACAATCCCCGGCAACGGCGCCAAAAACTTGGTGGATGAAATTGTGATCACTACAACTTCGCACAACTAACCAGCAAGTGTACTGGGTCGTCCAAGTAATAAACCTTACGCGAGTAAGGGTCGATCCCACAGAGATTGTTGGTATGAAGCAAGCTATGGTCACCTTGTAAATCTTAGTCAGGCAGACTCAAATGGATATGAATGATGATATACGAATGAAACATAAAGATAAAGATAGAGATACTTATGTAATTCATTGGTAGGAATTTCAGATAAGCGTATGAAGATGCTTGTCCCTTCCATCTCTCTGCTTTCCTACTGTCTTCATCCAATCCTTCTTACTCCTTTCCATGGCAAGCTTATGCAAGGGTTTCACCGTTGTCAGTGGCTACCTCCCATCCTCTCAGTGGAAATGTTCAACGCACCCTGTCACGGCACGGCTATCCATCTGTCGGTTCTCAATCAGGCCGGAATAGAATCCAGTGATTCTTTTGCGTCTGTCACTAACGCCCCGCCTTCAGACGTTTGAAGCTCGTCACAGTCATTCAATCATTGAATCCTACTCAGAATACCACAGACAAGGTTAGACCTTACGGATTCTCTTGAATGCCGCCATCAGTTCTAGCATATACCACGAAGACTCTGATCTCACGGAATGGCTGGCTCGGTTGTCAGGCGAGCACTCAGTTGTCAGGCGATCAACCATGCATCGTGTATCAGGAATCCAAGAGATATCCACCCAATCTAAGGTAGAACGGAGGTGGTTGTCAGGCACACGTTCATAGGTGAGAATGATGATGAGTGTCACGGATCATCACATTCATCAAGTTGAAGAACAAGTGGTATCTTAGAACAAGAACAAGCGGAATCGAATAGAAGAACAATAGTAATTGCATTAATACTCGAGGTACAGCAGAGCTCCACACCTTAATCTATGGTGTGTAGAAACTCCACCGTTGAAAATACATAAGAACAAGGTCTAGGCATGGCCGAATGGCCAGCCTCCCAATGATCTAAGAACTAGATGTCCAGAGATTCTCCCGATCCAAATACAATAGTAAAAGGTCCTACTTATAGAGAACTAGTAGCCTAGGGTTTACAGAGATGAGTAAATGACATAAAAATCCACTTTCGGGCCCACTTGGTGTGTGCTTGGGCTGAGCATTGAAGCATTTTCGTGTAGAGACTCTTCTTGGAGTTAAACGCCAGCTTTGGTGCCAGTTTGGGCGTTTAACTCCCATTCTTGTGCCAGTTCTGGCGTTTAACGCTGGGAATTCTGAGGGTAAATTTGAACGCCGGTTTAGGCCATCAAATCTTGGGCAAAGTATGGACTATCATATATTGCTGGAAAGCCCAGGATGTCTACGTTCCAACGCCGTTGAGAGCGCGCCAATTGGGCTTCTGTAGCTCCAGAAAATCCGCTTCGAGTGCAGGGAGGTCAGAATCCAACAGCATCTGCAGTCCTTTTTAGTCTCTGAATCAGATTTTTGCTCAGGTCCCTCAATTTCAGCCAGAAAATACCTGAAATCACAGAAAAATACACAAACTCATAGTAAAGTCCAGAAAAGTGAATTTTAACTAAAAACTAATAAAAAATATACTAAAAACTAACTAGATCATACTAAAAACAATGCCAAAAAGCGTACAAATTATCCGCTCATCAGCACCTAAGACCGGAGAAACCTCTAGAAAGAGGAAAGGGAAGACAAAAGCTTCCACCTCCGAGTCATGGGAGATGGAGAGATTTATCTAAAAGGTCCATCAAGACAACTTCTATGAAGTTGTGGCCAAGAAAAAGGTGATCCCTGAGGTCCCTTTCATGCTCAAGAAAAATGAGTATCTGGAGATCCGACATGAGATCCAAAGAAGAGGTTGGAAAGTTCTTACCAACCCCATTCAACAAGTTGGAATCTTAATGGTTCAAGAGTTCTATGCCAATGCATGGATCACTAGGAACCATGATCAAAGTATGAACCCAAATCCAAAGAATTATCTTACAATGGTTCAGAGGAAATGCTTAGATTTCAGTCTGGAGAACGTAAGGTTGGCGTTCAACTTGCCTATGATGCAAGAAGATGCACGCCCCTATACTAGAAAAGTCAACTTTGATCAAAGGTTGGACCAAGTCCTCATGGACATATGTGTGGAAGGAGCTCAATGGAAAAGAGACTCAAAAGGCAAGCCGGTTCAATTGAGAAGACTGGACCTTCAGCCTATGGCTAGAGGATGGTTGGAGTTCATCCAACGCTCCATCATCCCCACTAGCAACCGATCTGAAGTAACTGTGGATCGGGCCATCATGATTCATAGCATCATGATTGGAGAGGAAGTAAAAGTTCATGAAGTCATCTCTCTAGAACTCTACAAAGTAGCCGGAAAGCCCTCCACCTTGGCAAGGCTAGCTTTTCCTCATCTCATTTGCCATCTATGCTACTTAGCTGGAGTTGTCATATAAGGAGACATCCTCATTGAAGAGGACAAGCCCATCACTAAGAAAAGGATGGAGCAAACAAGAGAGCCCATTCATGGATCTCAAGAGACGCATGAGGAAGCTCATCATCAAGAAATCCCTGAGATGCCTCAAGGGATGCACTTTCCTCCAAACAACTATTGGGAACAACTCAACACTTCTCTAGAAGGATTAAGTCATGACATGAACCAATTAAGGGTGGAACACCAAGAACACTCCATCATTCTCAATGAGATTAGAGAATATCAAAGAGCTATGAGGGAGGAGCAACAAAGGCAAGGAAGAGACATAGAGGAGCTCAAGAACACCATTGGTCCTTCAAGGAGAAGGCGCCACCATCACTAAGGTGGACTCATTCCTTAACTTCCTTGTTCTTTTCTCTCTATTTTTCGGTTTTTGAACTTCATGTTTGTCTATGTTTGTGTCTTTATTACATGATCATTAGTATTTCTTAACTATGTCTTAAGGCTATGAATAATTCCATGAATCCTTCACCTTTCTTAAATGAAAAATGTTTTTAATACAAAAGAACAAGAAGAACATGAGTTTCGAATACATCTTTGAAATTAGTTTAATTATATTGATGTGGTGACGATACTTTTTGTTTTCTGAATGAATGCTTGAACATTGCATATTTTTTATCTTGTTGTTTATGAATGTTAAAATTGTTGGCTCTTAAAAGAATGATGAAAAAAAGAAATGTTATTGATGATCTAAAAAATCATAAAATTGATTCTTGAAGCAAGAAAAAGCAGTGAAAAGGAAGAAGCTTGCAAAAAAGAAAAAAATGGCGAAAACAAAAAAAGCAAGCAGAAAAAGCCAATAGCCCTTAAAACCAAAAGGCAAGGGTAAAAAGGATCCAAGGCTTTGAGCATCAATGGATAGGAGGGCCCAAGGAAATAAAATCCAGGCCTAAGCGGCTAAATCAAGCTGTCCCTAACCATGTGCTTGTGGCATGCAGGTCCAAGTGAAAAGCTTGAGACTGAGTGGTTAAAGTCGTGATCCAAAGCAAAAAGAGTGTGCTTAAGAGCTCTGGACACCTCTAACTGGGGACTTTAGCAAAGCTGAGTCACAATCTGAAAATGTTCACCCAATCATATGTCTGTGGCATTTATGTCTCCGGTGGTAATACTGGAAAACAAAGTGCTTAGGGCCACGGCCAAGACTCATAAAAGTATCTGTGTTCAAGAATCAACATACTTAACTAGGAGAATCAATAACACTATCTGAACTCTGAGTTCCTATGGATGCTAATCATTCTAAACTTCAAAGGATAAAGTGAGATGCCAAAACTGTTCGGAAGAAAAAAGCTACAAGTCCCGCTCATCTAGTTAGAACTAATATTCATTGATATTTTAGGATTTATATTATATTCTCTTCTTTTTATCCTTTTTGATTTTTAGTTGCTTGGGGACAAGCAATAATTTAAGTTTGGTGTTGTGATGAGCGGATAATTTATACGCTTTTTGGCATTGTTTTTAGGTAGTTTTTAGTAAGATCTAGCTACCTTTAGGGATGTTTTTATTAGTTTTTATGCAAAATTCATATTTCTGGACTTTACTATGAGTTTGTGTATTTTTCTATGATTTCAGGTATTTTCTGGCTGAAATTGAGGGACCTGAGAAAAAATCTGATAGGAAGCTGACAAAGAACTGCTGATGCTGTTGGATTCTAACCTCTCTGCACTCAAAATAGATTTTCTGGAGCAACAGAACTCCAAATGGTGTGCTCTCAACTGCGTGGGAAATTAGACATCCAGGGCTTTCAAGCAATATATAATAGGTCATACTTTATTCGATTTTAGATGACGCAAACTGGCATTCAACGCCAGTTCTATGCTACTTTCTGGAGTAAAACGCCAGAAACACGTCACAAACCAGAGTTAAACGCCAAAAACACGTTACAACTTGGCGTTTAACTCCAAGAGAAGCCTCTGCACGTGTAAAGCTCCAGCTCAGCCCAAGCACACACCAAAGTGGGCTCCGAAAGTGGATTTCTGCACTAAGACTTATTTCTGTAAACCCTAGTAACTAGTCTAGTATAAATAGGACTTTTTACTATTGTATATTCGTCTTTTGATTGATCTTTAATTAGCGTATGCAATTTTAGACCTTCATGGGGGCTGGCCATTCGGTCATGCCTGGACCATCACTTATGTATTTTCAATGGTGGAGTTTCTACACACCATAGATTAAGGTGTGGAGCTCTGCTGTTCCTCGAGTATTAATGCAATTACTATTATTTTTCTATTCAATTCAGCTTATTCTTATTCTAAGATATTCGCTGCACTTCAACATGATGAATGTGATGATCCATGACACTCATCATCATTCTCACCTATGAACGCGTGCCTGACAACCACTTCCGTTCTACCTTAGATCGAGCGTGTATCACTTGGATTCCTTAATCAGAATCTTCGTGGTATAAGCTAGAATTATTGATGGCCATTCCTAAGATCTGGAAAGTCTAAACCTTGTTTGTGGTATTTCAAGTAGGATCTGAGATGGGATGACTGTGATAAGCTTCAAACTCGCGAGTGTTGGGCGTAGTGACAGACGCAAAAGAATCACTGGATTCTATTCCGGCATGATCGAGAACCGACAGATGATTAGCCGTGCTGTGACAGAGCATTTGGACCATTTTCACTGAGAGGACGGGAGGTAGCCATTGACAACGGTGAAACCCAACATACAGCTTGCCATGGAAAGGAGTAAGAATGATTGGATGAAAGCAGTAGGAAAGCATAGATTCAGAAGGAAAACAGTATCTTCATGCGCTTATCTGAAATTCCAACCAATGAATTACATAAGTATCTCTATCTTTATTTTATGCTTTATTTATTTTCATATTCGAAAACCATTATAACCATTTGAATCCGCCTAACTAAGATTTACAAGATGACCATAGCTTGCTTCATACCAACAATCTCCGTGGGATCAACCCTTACTCACGTAAGGTATTACTTGGACGACCCAGGGCACTTGTTGGTTAGTTGTGCAAAGTTGTGACGATGTGTGATTCACGTTCGAGAGCTCCAAGTCTTTGGCGCCATTGTTGATGATCATAATTTCGTGCACCAATGAGCTTTTTGAAAGGATTACGCGGAGGGACTTGTTGTTCACCCTATTTAGAAGCTTTTCCTTTCGCTTCTTGGTGGCAAGCCTAAAAGGGGAGAAAAGACGGAAGAGAAATAAGTCATGAGGCACCAAAACAATGCAAGAAATATTCAACAATTGAGTAAGAAAATTCAACACCAATGGAAAGATAGCAAACTTAGAAAAGAAAATAAGAACAAGCACAAAGTTAAAATGCAACGAATGAAATGATGCGAATACAATAGACAAAAGAAAATAAAGGGGATAGAGAAGATAAATGAAAGGAATGAAGAAGAAGAAAGGTAGAAAGAAAGAAGAAGGAGAGAAGAAAGAAGAAAGAAATGGGAGAAGAGATGTGACGCGTAAGCGTTGTCCATGCACACCCGTGGATAGCAGAATGAGGAGGCGGCGCGTACCTGTACGCGTGAGAAGCAGAAAAGAGAAGGTAATGCGTACATGTCAGTCACGCGTACACATGGAGACTTTTCGTGCTCATCGCACAACACTTGCATGGTTCCATCACAACTCTCTGGTTTTTGTACCATGCGGCAGCAGCAACCCAGCGACGCGTACGCGTCGCTCAGGCAAATGTGTGGGAAGAGAAAATTGTCGACTGACGTGTACGCATGGGGTGGATTTTGCGCCCCCACCCCCCTTTTTTTAGAACAAAGGCAATTATGCATAATTGAAAAGTATCACACACATCGAATGAAACATAACAAAGCAAAGAAATAAAAAGGCTATAGAAAAAGAAGATCATACCATGGTGGGTTGTCTCCCACTTAGCACTTTTAGTTATTGTCCTTAAGTTGGACACGTTGGTGAGCTCCTTATTATGGTGGCTTGTGGTTGTACTCATCCTTGAATTCCCAAGAGTGCCTGATCTTCAAGTGGTTATTAGAATTTCCAACCAATTTTTCCAAGCCTTGGTGAGGTTCTCTACAAGATCTGAGCTCCCAAAGTTGATCCTCTTGTATGCCGGGATCCCAAACCTTGTTTTTACACCCATCTTCAAGTTGATAATCACAATTCCAATTGGGTGGTTTACAATCCGAATTCTCCTTCAAGCACCCAAATAACTTTCTAGACCCAAGCAATCTAGCTCTACACCAACCTTTGCATTTAGATTTTGAACATGCAATCACAATGAACTTTGAATGGTGATTCCAACCACTTACGATCTCCCTTTTTCTCTTAAAGCCACAAAGAGCTCTAAGCTGCTCATTGTAAACCCCGTAAAATTAGCGAATAATTAGTCAATAAATTGAATTTTAATTAGGAAAATTAAAAATGTAAAACTAATAACAAAATAGGATAGAGCTCTTCAAAACGAGAATTTTGACATCAATTTCGAAAAATTTGGCCCAAAATTAGACCGGATGGGCCAAACCGATTCAACCAGGCCCAAACCAGGCCTGTGGACTGGTGCACGAAATTGCAATCACACTTTTGCAACTCTGCACAACTAACCAGCAAGTGTACTGGGTCGTCCAAGTAATACCTTGCGTGAGCAAGGGTCGATCCCACAGAGATTGTTGGCTTGAAGCAAGCTATGGTTATCTTGTAAATCTTAGTCAGGATATCAGAAATTATCAGGATTGATTGTGAAAAGCAAAAGAACATGAAATGATTACTTGTTTTGCAGTAATGAAGAATAGGTTGAGGTTTGGAGATGCTCCATCTTCTGAATCTCTGCTTTCCTACTGTCTTCTTCTTCAAACACGCGAGTCTCATTCCATGGCAAGCTATATGTAGGGTTTCACCGTTGTCAATGGCTACCTCCCATCCTCTCAGTGAAAGCGATTGCATATGCTCTGTCACAGCATAGCGGAATTCATCTGTCGGTTCTCAATCAGGCCGGAATAGAATCCAGTGATTCTTTTGCGTCTATCACTAACGCCCCGCCGTCAGGAGTTTGAAGCACGTCACAGTCATTCAATCATTGAATCCTACTCAGAATACCACAGACAAGGTTTAGACCTTCCGGATCCTCTTGAATGCCGCCATCAATTCTAGCTTATACCACGAAGATTCCGATTAAAGAACCCAAGAGATAACTACTTAATCTAAGGTAGAACGGAGGTGGTTGTCAGGCACACGTTCATAGTTAAGAATGATGATGATTGTCACGGATCATCACATTCATCCGGATTAAGAACAAGTATTATCTTAGAATGGAAGCAAGCATGATTGAATGAGAAACAGTAGTAATTGCATTAATCCATCAAGACACAGCAGAGCTCCTCACCCCCAACCATGAGGTTTAGAGACTCATGCCGTGGAAAGTACACAAAGAGAAGTGTAAAGTGTTATGAGGTCCTCCGGTCATAAGGTCTGATACAATGTCAAAAGATTCTATTAATAGTAAACTAGTAACCTAGGGTGTACAGAAATGAGTAAATGACGTAAAAATCCACTTCTGGGTCCACTTGGTATGTGCTTGGGCTGAGCAATGAAGCTTTTATGTGTAGAGACGTTTTCTGGAGTTAAACGCCAGTTCTCATGCCAGTTTGGGCGTTTAACTCCAAGTTTTATGCCAGTTCCGGCGTTTAACGCTGGAATTTCTGAGGGAGACTTTGAGCGCCGGTTTGGGCCATCAAATCTTGGGCAAAGTATGGACTATCATATATTGCTGGAAAGCCCACGATGTCTACTTTCCAATTCCGTTGAGAGCGCGCCAATTGGGCTTCTGCAGCTCCAGAAAGTCCGCTTCGAGTGCAGGGAGGTCAGAATCCAACAGCATCTGCAGTCCTTTTTGGTCTCGGAATCAGATTTTTGCTCAGGACCCTCAATTTCAGCCAGAAAATACCTGAAATCACAGAAAAACACACAAACTCATAGTAAAGTCCAGAAAAGTGAATTTTAGCTAAAAACTAATAAAAATATACTAAAAACTAACTAGATTATACTAAAAACATACTAAAAACAATGCCAAAAAGCATACAAATTATCCGCTCATCACAACACCAAACTTAAATTGTTGCTTGTCCCCAAGCAACTGAAAATCAAAATAGGATAAAAAGAAGAGAATGTACTATAGACTCCAAAATATCAAGGAAACATAGTTCCAATTAGATGAGCGGGACTAGTGGCTCTTTGCCTCCGAACAGTTTTGGCATCTCACTCTATCCCTTGAAGTTCAGAATGAATGGCATCTATAAGAACTCAGAACTCAGATAGTGTTATTGATTCTCTTAGTTGAGCATAATGATTCTTGAACATAGCTAGTATATGAGTCTTGGCTGTGGCCCAAAGCACTCTGTCTTCCAGTATTACCACCGGACACATACATGCCACAGACACATAATTGGGTGAACCTTTTCAGATTGTGACTCAGCTTTGCTAAAGTCCCCAATTAGAGGTGTCCAGGGTTCTTAAGCACACTCTTGTTGCTTTGGATCACAACTTTATTTCTTTTCTTTTTCTTTTTCTTTTCTTCTTCTCTCTTTTTTTTTCGAAAATATTTTTTTTTTGTATCCACTGCTTTTTCTTGCTTCAAGAATCAGTCTAATGATTTTAGATCCTCAATAACAGTTCTCTTTTTCCTCATTCTTTCAAGAGCCAACAATTTTAACATTCTCAAAACAACAAATTCAAGAGACATATGCACTGTTCAAGCATTCATTCAGAAAGCAAAAAGTATTGTCACCACATCAAACTAATTCAACTAGTTTCAATGATAAATTTCGAAATCCTGTACTTCTTGTTCTTTTGTGATTAAAGCATTTTTCATTTAAGAGAGGTGATGGATTCATAGGACATTCATATCTTTAAGGCATAAAATTTCAATTTTATTAATTATGAATTAAAACAAGACTCAAAAAATAGATATAAAATGAAACTAAAAAAAACGAAAAATAAAATCAAAACAAAGGAAAAAAAAACGCAAACATAGGCTCCTAATGATAGAGGTTTTCACAGAGTTAGGACTCAACAACCTTGATTTTGAGAAGTGGATGCTCCCTCAGCTTGAGAGGAGAGCTTTTGGCGTTTCAATTCTTGGAGTTCACGCCCCTGCTTCTCTTGCTCCTTCAGCAATTTGCAGAGCATGCAGTTCTGATTCTGCTGTTCTTCCTTCAGTTGCTCCATAGTCTCTTGCAACTTGGTGATAGATGCTTCTAGGCTGGTCCAGTAGTCAATTCTTGGGAATTCAGGGAGGAATTCCTGTGCCCTCCTCTTGATAGAGTTGTCTTGCACTTGTCCTTCCATTGACTTCTTGGTGATTGGGTGTTCAATGGGTTTGAACGCATCTACTCCCATCTTCACCCCAGCCTCTTTACAGAGCAAAGAGATCAAGCTTGGATAAGCCAGTTTGGCTTCAGTGAAATTCTTATTTGCAATTGTGTAGATCTCACAAGCAATCACATGATGGACCTCCACTTCTTTTCCAAGCATAATGCAATGAATCATCACTGCCCTCTTGATGGTGACCTCAGAACGGTTGCTAGTGGGCAATATGGAACGCCCAATAAAGTCTAGCCACCCTCTTGCAATTGGCTTGAGGTCTCCCCTCTTGAGTTGGTTTGGGACACCCTTTGAATTGGTTATCCACTTAGTCCCAGGGAGGCATATGTCCTCTAGAACTTGATCCAACCCTTTATCTACTCTCACCATCCTCCTATTGAAGGAGTCAGGATCATCTTGCAGTTGAGGTAGTTTGAAGATTTCTCTTATTTTGTCCAGATGGAAGTACATAACTTTCCCTCTGACCATGGTTCTGTAGGTATGGTAAGCAGTTCCAGTCATTCTCTGCTTATCTGTTAGCCACAGATTAGAGTAGAATTCCTGAACCATGTTCCTTCCAACCTTTATTTCAGGATTGGTCAGAACTTCCCATCCTCTGTTTCGAATTTGCTCTTGGATCTCCGGATATTCATCTTCTTTCAGATCAAATTTAACTTCCGGGATCACTGACCTCAGACCCATTATTTTGTGATAATGGTCTTCATGTTCTTTGGTTAAGAACTTCTTTTGATTCCAAAGATTCTTTGGATTAGTCTCTTTCTTTCCTCTTGAGTTGGTTTGTTTTCCCTTAGGAGCCATGATCTTGATGAATCTTGGCTTAGTGATCACGGAAAAGCACACCAAACTTAGAGGTTTTGCTTGTCCTCAAGCAAAAAGAGAAGAAAGAAGAGAAGAGAGAGAGAGGAAGAGGAAATTCGAATGGTGTGGTGGAAAGAGGAAGCCAAACACGAATTTATAAGGTGAGGGGGAGAGTTTTTTCGAAAAAAAAGAGAGATTTGAAAGGAGATTTGAGAAGATATGGAAAGAAATTGAGAAAAGGGTGAGTTTTTGAAGAAGAATTGGGATTAATTTGAAATAGATTTGAAGAATGGTTTTGATTTGTGAAGATTTGAAAGTGAATGATGAAAGGTTGAAGTGCATTTATGTAGAAGAGTATGGGTAAAAAGAGGAAAGTTTGAAAAAATTTGAGTTGAAAACAAAAATGTGGTCCCTCCACCTTTCTGGCGTTAAACGCCCAGAATGGCACTCATTCTGGCGTTTAACGCCCAATTGGCACCCCTTTTGGGCGTTTAACGCCCAGCCAGGTGCCCTGGCTGGCGTTAAACGCCAGAAAGTCTTTATCACTGGGCGTTTTTCAAAACGCCCAGGATGCTGCACACCTGGCGTTAAACGCCCAGAATGGTGCCCATTCTGGCGTTTAACGCCCAAAATGGCACCATTCCTGGCGTTAAACGCCCAGAATGGTACCCATTCTGGCGTTTAACGCCCAAAATGCCCCTTACTGGCGTTTGTTCGCCAGTAAGCTCTTTTTCTCTGCTTTTTGAGCTGAATCCTTCTGTAACTCTGTGAATTCCTTCATTTTTGATACTTGCCTCTGTAAGAACAATTCATACAACCTCCTAATGACTGGGTTGCCTCCCAGCAAGCGCTTCTTTACTGTCTTTAGCTGGACCTTCACTGAGAATCACTCAAGTCTCAGTTTTGAGCATTCCTGCTCAAAATTTCCTTCAAGATAGTGCTTGATTCTCTGTCCATTAACAATGAACCTTTTGTCAGAATCAGTATCCTGAAGCTCAACATATCCATATGGTGACACTCCTGTAATCACATACGGACCCCTCCACCGGGATTTGAGTTTTCCTGGGAACAGTCTGAGCCTAGAGTTGAAGAGCAGAACTTTTTGTCCTGGCTCAAAGACTCTGGTTGACAACTTCTTGTCATGCCATTTCTTTGCCTTTTCCTTATAAATTTTTGCATTTTCAAAGGCATTGAGTCTGAACTCCTCTAGCTCATTTAACTGGAGCAATCTTTTTTCACCAGCTAACTGTGCATCCATGTTTAGGAATCTGGTTGCCCAGTGGGCTTTATGTTCCAGTTCCACAGGCAAATGACAGGCCTTCCCATACACCAGTTGGTATGGGGAGGTTCCTATAGGAGTCTTGAATGCTGTTCTGTATGCCCACAGAGCATCATCCAAGCTCTTTGCCCAGTCCTTTCTTCGGGCTATCACAGTCCGTTCCAGGATTCTTTTTAGCTCTCTGTTAGAGACCTCAGCTTGCCCATTTGTCTGTGGATGATACGGAGTTGCCACTTTGTGGCTAATTCCATATCTAACCATAGCAAGGTGTAGTTATTTATTGCAGAAATGAGTGCCCCCGTCACTGATTAGCACTCTGGGAACGCCAAACCTGCTGAAAATGTTTTTTTGGAGGAATTTCAGTACGGTCTTGGTATCATTAGTGGGTGTAGCAATTGCTTCTACCCACTTAGATACATAGTCCACTGCCACCAGAATGTAAGTGTTTGAGTATGATGGTGGGAATGGCCCCATGAAGTCAATTCCCCATACATCAAACAATTCTATCTCTAATATCCCTTGTTGAGGCATGGCATATCCATGAGGCAGGTTACCAGCTCTTTGGCAACTGTCACAGTTATGCACAAACTCTCGGGAATCTTTATAGAGAGTAGGCCAGTAGAAGCCACATTGGAGGACTTTAGTGGCTGTTCGCTCACTTCCAAAATGTCCTCCATACTGTGATCCATGGCAGTGCCATAGGATCCTTTGTGCTTCTTCTCTGGGTATACATCTGCGGATCACTCCGTCAGCACATCTCTTAAAGAGATATGGTTCATCCCAGAGGTAGTACTTGGCATCTGAAATTAATTTCTTTCTCTACACGTAGCTGTATTCTTTGGGAATGAACCTCACAGCTTTAAAATTTGCAATATCTGCAAACCATGGAGCTTCCTGAATGGCAAATAGTTGCTCATCTGGGAAAGTCTCAGAAATCTCAGTAGAAGGGAGGGACGCCCCAGCTACTGGTTCTATTCGGGACAGATGATCAGCTACTTGGTTCTCTGTCCCTTTTCTGTCTCTTATTTCTATATCAAACTCTTGCAGAAGCAACACCCATCTGATGAGCCTGGGTTTGAATCCTGCTTTGTTAGTAGATATTTAAGAGCAGCATGGTCAGTGTACACAACCACTTTGGACCCCACTAGATAGGATCTAAACTTGTCAATGGCATAGACCACTGCAAGTAACTCTTTTTCTGTGGTTGTGTAGTTCTTCTGTGCGTCATTTAGAACACGGCTGGCGTAGTAAATGACGTGCAGAAGCTTGTTATGCCTCTGTCCCAACACTGCACCAATGGCATGGTCACTGGCATCACACATTAGTTCAAATGGTAATGTCCAATCTGGTGCAGAGATGACTGGTGCTGTGACCAGCTTAGCTTTCAGGGTCTCAAATGCTTGCAGACACTGTGTGTCAAACACAAATGGTGTGTCTGCAGCTAACAGGTTACTCAGAGGTTTTACAATTTTCGAAAAATCCTTTATAAACCTTCTGTAGAATCCTGCATGCCCCAGAAAACTTCTGATTGCCTTAACATTGGCAGGTGGTGGTAATTTTTCAATTACCTCTACCTTTGCCTTATCCACCTCTATTCCCCTGCTTGAAATTTTGTGCCCAAGGACAATTCCTTCAGTCACCATAAAGTGACATTTCTCCCAGTTTAAAACCAGGTTAGTCTCTTGGCACCTTTTCAAGACAAGTGCTAGGTGATTAAGACAGGAGCTAAATGAGTCTCCATATACTGAAAAGTCATCCATGAAGACTTCCAGAAATTTCTCTACCATATCTGAGAAGATAGAGAGCATGCACCTCTGAAAGGTTGCAGGTGCATTGCACAGACCAAAAGGCATCCTCCTGTAGGCAAACACGCCAGAAGGGCAAGTGAATGCTGTTTTCTCTTGGTCCTGAGGGTCTACTGCAATTTGGTTGTAGCCTGAATAACCATCCAAAAAGCAGTAATAATCATGGCCAGCTAGTCTTTCTAGCATTTGGTCTATGAATGGTAAAGGAAAATGATCCTTTCTGGTGGCTGTATTGAGCCTTCTGTAGTCAATACACATGCGCCACCCTGTGACTGTCCTTGTAGGAACCAGTTCATTTTTTTCATTATGAACCACTGTCATGCCTCCCTTTTTGGGAACAACTTGGACAGGGCTCACCCAGGGGTTATCAGAAATAGGATAAATAATCCCAGCCTCTAGCAATTTAGTGACCTCTTTCTGCACCACCTCCTTCATGGCAGGATTCAGCCTCCTCTGTGGTTGGACCACTGGTTTGGCATTATCCTCCAATAGGATCTTGTGCATGCATCTAGCTGGGCTAATGCCCTTAAGATCACTTATGGACCACCCAAGAGCTGTCTTGTGTGTCCTTAGCACTTGAATCAGTGCTTCCTCTTCCTGTGAATTTAAAGCAGAGCTTATAATCACTGGAAAAGTGCCACCCTCTCCCAGAAAGGCATATTTCAGGGATGGTGGTAGTGGTTTGAGTTCAGGCTTGGGAGGCTTATCCTCCTCCTGAGGAATTTTCAAAAATTCCTTTGCCTCCTCTAGTTCTTCTTGATCAGGTTGAGCATCTTTGAAGATGTCCTCAAGCTCTGATTCTAGGCTTTCAGCCATATTGATCTCTTCTACCAGAGAGTCAATAATGTCAGCGCCCATGTAGTCATTTGGTGTGTCTGGATGCTGCATGGCTTTTACAGCATTCAACTTGTACTCATCCTCATTGACCCTCAAGGTTACTTCCCCTTTCTGTACATCAATGAGAGTTCGTCCAGTTGCTAGGAAAGGTCTTCCTAGAATGAGAGTTGCACTCTTGTGCTCTTCCATTTCCAGCACCACAAAGTCAGTTGGAAAGGCAAATGGCCCAACCTTAACAATCATGTCCTCAATTATGCCTGATGGGTATTTAATGGAGCCATCAGCAAGTTGGAGGCATATCCGGGTTGGTTTGACTTCTCCAGTCAACCCAAGCTTTCTGATAGTAGATGCAGGTATTAGATTGATGCTTGCTCCAAGATCACATAGAGCTGTCTTAGTGCAAGCACCTTCTAATGTGCATGGTATCATAAAGCTTCCTGGATCTTGAAGCTTTTCTGGTAAGCTTTTTAATATGACTGCACTGCATTCTTCAGTGAGAAACACTTTTTCAGTTTCTCTCCAATCCTTCTTATGACTTAAGATTTCTTTCATGAACTTAGCATAAGAAGGTATTTGCTCAAGTGCCTCTGCAAACGGAATCTTTATTTCAAGAGTCCTTAGATAGTCTGCAAAGCGGGCAAATTGCTTATCCTGCTCCGCTTGGCGGAGTTTTTGAGGATAAGGCATCTTGGCTCTATATTCTTCAACCTTAGATGCTGCAGGTTTATTCCTTACAGAAGTGGTTGAAGAAGCCTTGTTGGAGGGATTACTGTCAGCACTCTCAGGTGTCTGATTCTCCCTAGGCGTCTGAACGCCAGGATTGGGTGGAAATTGGGCGTTTAACGCCAACTTTTCCCCCTTTTCTGGCGTTTGAACGCCAGAACTGGGCAAGGAATGGGCGTTTAACGCCAGCTTTCCTTCCCTTTCTGGCGTTTGAACGCCAATAGCATTCCTCTCTGGGCTCTTACTGTCCTCAAAGGGGTTTGAACAGTGGTTTGGTTGTCCTCTGTCAATTGTTCTTGTTTGGCTTTTTACTCTTTGAGCAGTGTTATCAGGGTCTTCCACTCCTCATTGAACTGCTTGACATTCCTCTGTTATCTGTTTAGATATTTGCTGTTTTGCTTGATTCAACTGCAGTTCTATGCTCTTGTTAGCAACTTTAGTCTCATGGAGCATCTCTTTAAAGTTTGCTAACTGTTCTGTCATCAGGAGCAATTGTTGATTAAGCTCAGTTATTTGTTCTTGAGGACTAGGGTCAGTGACTACTGTCATGACTTCCTCTTTTGGAGAGAACTCATTGCTAGAGTACAAATATTGGTTTCTAGCAACAGTGTCTATAAGCTCTTGAGCTTCTTCAATTGTCTTCCTCATGTGTATAGATCCACCAGCTGAGTGGTCTAAAGACATCTGAGCTTTTTCTGTAAGCCCATAGTAGAAAATGTCTAACTGTACCCACTCTGAAAACATTTCAGAGGGACATTTCCTTAGCATACCTCTATACCTCTCCCAGGCATTATAAAGGGATTCATTATCCTCTTGTTTAAAGCCTTGGATGTCCAGCCTTAGCTGTGTCATCCTCTTAGGAGGGTAAAAATGATTCAGGAATTTGTCTGACAACTGTTTCCATGTCTTTATGCTTGCTGTAGGTTGGTTATTCAACCACCTTTTAGCTTGATTTTTTACAGCAAATGGAAACAGTAATAGTCTGTAAACATCCTGATCTACCTCTTTATCATGTACTGTGTCAGCAATTTGTAAAAACTGTGCCAGAAACTCAGTAGGTTCTTCCTGTGGAAGACCGGAATACTGGCAATTTTGCTGCACTATGATAATGAGTTGAGGATTTAGTTCAAAGCTGCTTGCTTTGATGGGAGGTGTACAGATGCTACTCCCATATGCAACTGTAATGGGGTTAGCATATGACCCAGAGTCCTTTTGGACTGATTGGTCCCACTTAAGTCCATAATGGACAAAAGGGAAATGATAATGATTGCAAAGAGATAAATTTTGTTTATTATATTTTTTTTTTGAATTTAACGAAAAAGAAATAAAATAAAACAAAAGAAAATTAAAGTGAAAATTCGAAAATCAAAAAGAAAATAAAATCAAAGCGAATTGAGAACTGAATCAATTAGTTAATTAAAAAGATTTGAAAACAGCAATTAAAAAGATATGATTGAAAAATTTTTATGAAAAAGATTTGATTTTGAAAAAGAGGAAAGAGAAAAACACAAAAGACACCAAACTTAAAACTTTTAGAAAATCAAACACTAATTTTTCGAAAATTTTTAAGGGAAAAACACAAAGAGGACACCAAACTTAGAATTTTTATGAATCAAAAAGGGACTAAGAACATGCAAAAATCGAAAATTAAAAGAAAAACAAAAGCATGCAATTGACACCAAACTTAAAATATGAAACTAGACTCAACTAAAAGACTCTAAACCAACAAAAATAAAACAGTCCTAATCTAAGCAACAAGATAAGCCGTCAGTTGTCCAAACTCAACAATCCCCGACAACGGCGCCAAAACTTGGTGCACGAAATTGCAATCACACTTTTGCAACTCCGCACAACTAACCAGCAAGTGTACTGGGTCGTCCAAGTAATACCTTGCGTGAGCAAGGGTCGATCCCACAGAGATTGTCGGCTTGAAGCAAGCTATGGTTATCTTGTAAATCTTAGTCAGGATATCAGAAATTATCAGGATTGATTGTGAAAAGAAAAGAACATGAAATGATTACTTGTTTTGCAGTAATGAAGAATAGGTTGAGGTTTGGAGATGCTCCATCTTCTGAATCTCTGCTTTCCTACTGTCTTCTTCTTCAAACACGCGAGTCTCCTTCCATGGCAAGCTGTATGTAGGGTTTCACCGTTGTCAATGGCTACCTCCCATCCTCTCAGTGAAAGCGATTGCATATGCTCTGTCACAGCATAGCGGAATTCATCTGTCGGTTCTCAATCAGGCCGGAATAGAATCCAGTGATTCTTTTGCGTCTGTCACTAACGCCCCGCCTTCAGGAGTTTGAAGCACGTCACAGTCATTCAATCATTGAATCCTACTCAGAATACCACAGACAAGGTTTAGACCTTCCGGATCCTCTTGAATGCCGCCATCAATTCTAGCTTATACCACGAAGATTCCGATTAAAGAACCCAAGAGATAACTACTTAATCTAAGGTAGAACGGAGGTGGTTGTCAGGCACACGTTCATAGTTGAGAATGATGATGATTGTCACGGATCATCACATTCATCCGGATTAAGAACAAGTATTATCTTAGAATGGAAGAAAGCATGATTGAATGAGAAACAGTAGTAATTGCATTAATCCATCAAGACACAGCAGAGCTCCTCACCCCCAACCATGGGGTTTAGAGACTCATGCCGTGGAAAGTACACAAAGAGAAGTGTAAAGTGTTATGAGTCCTCCGGTCATAAGGTCTGATACAATGTCAAAAGATTCTATTAATAGTAAACTAGTAACCTAGGGTGTACAGAAATGAGTAAATGACGTAAAAATCCACTTCTGGTCCACTTGATGTGTGCTTGGGCTGAGCAATGAAGCTTTTATGTGTAGAGACGTTTTCTGGAGTTAAACGCCATTCTCATGCCAGTTTGGGCGTTTAACTCCAAGTTTATGCAGTTCCGGCGTTTAACGCTGGAATTTCTGAGGGAGACTTTGAGCGCCGGTTTGGGCCATCAAATCTTGGGCAAAGTATGGACTATCATATATTGCTGGAAAGCCCAGGATGTCTACTTTCCAATGCCGTTGAGAGCGCGCCAATTGGGCTTCTGCAGCTCCAGAAAATCCGCTTCGAGTGCAGGGAGGTCAGAATCCAATAGCATCTGCAGTCCTTTTGGTCTCGGAATCAGATTTTTGCTCAGGACCCTCAATTTCAGCCAGAAAATACCTGAAATCACAGAAAAACACACAAACTCATAGTAAAGTCAGAAAAGTAATTTAGCTAAAAACAATAAAATATACTAAAACAACTAGATTAACTAAAAACATACTAAAAACAATGCCAAAAAGCATACAAATATCGCTCATCATGGACCCATCCGAACCCATCACTAAATAGCTGACGCTCATTTCCTCTTCATTTGCATGCAAGCGTTGGAATCATAGCATGAGAGGAGAACATTGAAGCTCCAAAACCCTCACTCAAATTTCATTTCTAAATAACTTTTGATCCGGAGCTCCGATTGATGAACCGTTTATGACTATGCGTTCACCGCGATGAGCTCTACAAAACCCATGGAACAATTTGGTAGGTAACTCACTATTTTTTCTCACCCAGCTTCCCCCAATTTGAAATTTCATGAACAATTATGTTAAAAATTGTTCAATTTTTTTTTTTTATTGGTGATTGCCTTTTCAATTTTGTTTAATAGATAACTATAATTGTTATGATCATATTCTGAGTTTGGTATACTC